>NC_069508.1:162707461-163057461 GCF_027579735.1 Bombina bombina | reverse complement strand
GAACGATTCTCTCTTCAGAAGAGGCCAAGACTGAAGAGCTCTGAAAATTGCACGGAGTTCCAAAATATTGATCGGTAATCTCACCTCCTGAGATTCCCAAACTCCTTGTGCCGTCAGAGACCCCCACACAGCTCCCCAACCTGTAAGACTTGCATCTGTTGAAATTACAGTCCAGGTCGGAAGAACAAAAGAAGCCCCCTGAATTAAACGATGGTGATCTGTCCACCACGTCAGAGAGTGTTGTACAATCGGTTTTAAAGATATTAATTGAGATATCTTTGTGTAATCCCTGCACCATTGATTCAGCATACAGAGCTGAAGAGGCCGCATGTGAAAACGAGCAAAGGGGATCGCGTCCGATGCAGCAGTCATAAGACCTAGAATTTCCATGCATAAGGCTACCGAAGGGAATGATTGTGACTGAAGGTTTCGACAAGCTGAAATCAATTTTAGACGTCTCTTTTCTGTCAAAGACAGAGTCATGGACATTGAATCTATTTGGAAACCCAAAAAGGTTACCCTTGTCTGAGGAATCAATGAACTTTTTAGTAAATTGATCCTCCAACCATGATCTTGAAGAAACAACACAAGTCGATTTGTATGAGATTCTGCAAAATGTAAAGACTGAGCAAGTACCAAGATATCGTCCAAATAAGGAAATACCACAATACCCTGTTCTCTGATTACAGACAGAAGGGCACCGAGAACCTTTGTAAAAATTCTTGGGGCTGTAGCTAGGCCAAACGGCAGAGCCACAAACTGGTAATGCTTGTCCAGGAAAGAGAATCTCAGGAACTGATAGTGATCTGGATGAATCGGAATATGCAGATATGCATCCTGTAAATCTATCGTGGACATATAATGCCCTTGCTGAACAAAAGGCAAGATAGTCCTTAAAGTTACCATTTTGAATGTTGGTATCCTTACATAACGATTCAATATTTTTAGATCCAGAACTGGTCTGAAGGAATTCTCCTTCTTTGGTACAATGAAGAGATTCGAATAAAACCCCAGCCCCTGTTCCAGAACTGGAACTGGCATAATTACTCCAGCCAACTCTAGATCTGAAACACATTTCAGAAATGCTTGAGCTTTCGCTGGGTTTACTGGGACACGGGAAAGAAAAAATCTCTTTGCAGGAGGTCTTATCTTGAAACCAATTCTGTACCCTTCTGAAACGATGTTCTGAATCCAAAGATTGTGAACAGAATTGATCCAAATTTCTTTGAAAAAACGTAACCTGCCCCCTACCAGCTGGGCTGCAATGAGGGCCGCACCTTCATGTGGACTTAGAAGCTGGCTTTGCTTTTCTAGAAGGCTTGGATTTATTCCAGACTGGAGATGGTTTCCAAACTGAAACTGCTCCTGAGGAAGAAGGATCAGGCTTTTGTTCTTTGTTGAAACGAAAGGAACGAAAACGATTATTAGCCCTGTTTTTACCCTTAGATCTTTTATCCTGTGGTAAAAAAGTTCCTTTCCCACCAGTAACAGTTGAGATAATAGAATCCAACTGAGAACCAAATAATTTGTTACCCTGGAAAGAAATGGAAAGTAGAGTCGATTTAGAAGACATATCAGCATTCCAAGTTTTAAGCCATAAAGCTCTTCTAGCTAAAATAGCTAGAGACATAAACCTGACATCAACTCTGATAATATCAAAAATGGCATCACAGATAAAATTATTAGCATGTTGCAGAAGAATAATAATATTATGAGAATCATGATCTGATACTTGTTGCGCTAAAGTTTCCAACCAAAAAGTTGAAGCTGCAGCAACATCAGCCAATGATATAGCAGGTCTAAGAAGATTACCTGAACACAGATAAGCTTTTCTTAGAAAGGATTCAATTTTCCTATCTAAAGGATCCTTAAACGAAGTACCATCTGACGTAGGAATAGTAGTACGTTTAGCAAGGGTAGAAATAGCCCCATCAACTTTAGGGATTTTGTCCCAAAATTCTAATCTATCAGACGGCACAGGATATAATTGCTTAAAACGTTTAGAAGGAGTAAATGAATTACCCAAATTATTCCATTCTCTGGAAATTACTTCAGAAATAGCACCAGGAACAGGAAAAACTTCTGGAATAACCACAGGAGATTTAAAGACCTTATCTAAACGTTTAGATTTAGTATCAAGAGGACCAGAATCCTCAATTTCTAAAGCAATTAGTACTTCTTTAAGTAAAGAACGAATAAATTCCATTTTAAATAAATATGAAGATTTATCAGCATCAACCTCTGAGACAGAATCCTCTGAACTAGAAGAGTCATTAGAATCAGAATGATGATGTTCATTTAAAAATTCATCTGTATAAAGAGAAGTTTTAAAAGATTTTTTATGTTTACTAGAAGGAGGAATAACAGACATAGCCTTCTTGATGGATTCAGAAACAAAATCTCTTATGTTATCAGGAACACTCTGAACATTAGATGTTGATGGAACTGCAACAGGTAATGATACATTACTAAAGGAAATATTATCTGCATTAACGAGTTTGTCATGACAATTAGTACAAACAACAGCTGGAGGAACAGCTACCAAAAGTTTACAGCAGATACACTTAGCTTTGGTAGTTCCAGCACCAGACAGCGATTTTCCTGAAGTATCTTCTGACTCAGATGCAACGTGAGACATCTTGCAATATGTAAGAGAAAAAACAACATAAAAAGCAAAATTGATCAAATTCCTTAAATGACAGTTTCAGGAATGGGAAAAAATGCCAAGGAACAAGCTTCTAGCAACCAGAAGCAATGAAAAATGAGACTTAAATAATGTGGAGACAAAAGCGACGCCCATATTTTTTAGCGCCAAAATAAGACGCCCACATTATTTGGCGGCTAAATGCTTTTGGCGCCAAAAATGACGCAACATCCGGAACGCCAACATTTTTGGCGCAAAAGAACGTCAACAAAAATGACGCAACTTCCGGCGACACGTATGACGCCGGAAACAGAAAAGATTTTTTGCGCCAAAAAAGTCCGTGCCAGAATGACGTAATAAAATGAAGCATTTTCAGCCCCCGCGAGCCTAACAGCCCACAGGGAAAAAGTCAAATTTTTTAAGGTAAGAAAAAAAAAAGATTGATTCAAATGCATTATCCCAAATATGAAACTGACTGTCTGAAAATAAGGAATGTTGAACATCCTGAGTCAAGGCAAATAAATGTTTGAATACATATATTTAGAACTTTATAAAAAAAGCGCCCAACCATAGCTTAGAGTGTCACAGAAAATAAGATTTACTTACCCCAGGACACTCATCTACATGTTTGTAGAAAGCCAAACCAGTACTGAAACGAGAATCAGCAGAGGTAATGGTATATATAAGAGTATATCGTCGATCTGAAAAGGGAGGTAAGAGATGAATCTCTACGACCGATAACAGAGAACCTATGAAATAGACCCCGTAGAAGGAGATCATTGCATTCAAATAGGCAATACTCTCCTCACATCCCTCTGACATTCACTGCACGCTGAGAGGAAAACCGGGCTCCAACCTGCTGCGGAGCGCATATCAACTTAGAATCTAGCACAAACTTACTTCACCACCTCCATAGGAGGCAAAGTTTGTAAAACTGAATTGTGGGTGTGGTGAGGGGTGTATTTATAGGCATTTTAAGGTTTGGGAAACTTTGCCCCTCCTGGTATGAATGTATATCCCATACGTCACTAGCTCATGGACTATTGCTAATTACATGAAAGAAATACACACACACACATATATATATAATAGTAGCAAAAACTTGCACTCGCTGGACTTTTTCAAACACCAAAAAGTTTTAATGTAACGTTTCGGAGATAAAGTATCCCCTTCCCCGTTTGTCTCTGAAACATTACATTAAAACTTTTTGGTGTTTGAAAAAGTCCAGCGAGTGCAAGTTTTTGCTACTATTATCTACTACTCACTAGCACCCTGGCTGCTGAATTTTGAAGTGAGAGTGCTCATCTTTGTACTATATATATATATACATACACACATATATATATATATATATAAACAGTGACACATTTATACGTATATATATATATATATATATATACACACACACACACACATTTTTTATATATAAATATACACACGTGTGCAAACTAAAGTATAGTAACACAATGAGTGCTGCCTAAGGACACGTAGTGCACAAGCTAGGGACACATATCCAGAATACAGCCTTTAGATAGACACAAAAAGTACTGTACTGCCGAGGGACACACAGCACAGACTAGGAACACTGAGAATGGAGCACTGGAATATAGAGAGAACACACATAGCACAGTCTCTGTAGGACACACACATAAAACACACACACACACAGACACATAACACACACACATAAAACACACACACACAGACACATAACACACACATAAAACACACACACACAGACACATAACACACACACATAAAACACACACACACACAGACACATAACACACACATAAAACACACACAGACACATAACACACACACATAAAACACACACAGACACATAACACACACACATAAAACACAGACACATAAAACACACACACACACAGACACATAAAACACACACACACACAGACACATAACACACACACATAAAACACACACACACAGACACATAACACACACACATAAAACACACACACACAGAGACACATACCACACACACATAACACACAAACACAGACACATAACACATTTAGATTGTAAGTTCCCACAGGAACAGGGCTCCCAATTCCCCCTGTGTTTGTTAAATTTTTTCTGCTGTCTCATATTGTACTGTCCTTTTTACCTTTGCTACCCATGGACAGCACTGCGGAATCTGTTGGCGCTTTATAAATAAAGAATAATAATAACACACACACACACACAGACACATAAAACATACACACACACACAAACACACATAGCACACACACACAGACACATAACACACACAGACACAACACACAGACACATAACACACACACACAGACACAACACACAGACACATAACACACACAGACACATAACACACAGACACATAACACACAGACACATAACACACAGACACATAACACACACACACACAAACACATAACACACATACAAACACACACACACACATAACACACAAACACATAACACACACACACACACACATGCTTTCACATACAGAATGCATCCCAAACACAAATAATGGTACATTTGGACATATCAATTACACACCTTCTAATTTTGTCTGGATGATCTTCTCCATCTCACAGACTATTTCTTGTCGGACTGCAAAGTCCTCTTGGGATATCCCATGCTCTTTAACAGTTTTCCGCAGAGCATCTTCCAAAGCAGTGATCTGGGCAGAAGACGGAGGGGGCAGGTTTCGCAGCTCATTTTCTTCTTGCTTCTCCTATCAGGGGACAACAGACTGTTGAGTGATCATTGTGATAACTGCACGTCACTTGCAAAATAACATTTCTTTTTAGTCTGAAACAGAGGAAACGTGTGTGTGGCCCACTCAGACCATGGAAAATTATGTAATATTCTAGTTTGTTTTTATTTTTTTTCTAAGAAAAACAAAATGTATGCTTACCTGATAAATTCCTTTCTCCTGTAGTGTAGTCAGTCCACGGGTCATCCATTACTTATGGAATATTTCTCTTCCTAACAGGAAACTGCAAGAGAATTACCCAGCAGAGCTTGCAATATAGCTCCTCCCCTCACCTGTCATACTCAGTCATTCGACCAAGCATACGAGAAAGGAGGAACCATAGGGTACAGTGGTGACTGGAGTTTAATTAAAATTTAGACCTGCCGTAAAAACAGGGCGGGCCGTGGACTGACTACACTACAGGAGAAAGGAATTTATCAGGTAAGCATAAATTATGTTTTCTCCTGTTAAGTGTAGTCAGTCCACGGGTCATCCATTACTTATGGAATACCAATACCAAAGCTAAAGTACACGGATGAAGGGAGGGACAAGGCAGGAACATTAAACAGAAGGAACCACTGCCTGAAGTACCTTTCTCCCAAACACAGCCTCCGAGGAAGCAAAAGTGTCAAATTTGTAAAATTTTGAAAAAGTGTGAAGCGAAGACCAAGTCGCAGCCTTGCAAATCTGTTCAACAGAGGCCTCATTTTTAAAGGCCCAGGTGGAAGCCACAGCTCTAGTAGAATGAGCTGTAATCCTTTCAGGAGGCTGCTGTCCGGCAGTCTCATAGGCTAATCGTATTATGCTACGAAGCCAAAAAGAGAGAGAGGTAGCCGAAGCCTTTTGACCTCTCCTCTGTCCAGAGTAAACGACAAACAGGGAAGAAGTTTGACGAAAATCCTTAGTTGCCTGCAAATAGAATTTCAGGGCACGGACTACGTCCAGATTATGCAAAAGTCGTTCCTTCTTTGAAGAAGGGTTAGGACACAGAGATGGAACAACAATCTCTTGATTGATATTCTTGTTAGTAACTACCTTAGGTAAGAACCCAGGTTTAGTACGCAGAACTACCTTGTCTGAATGGAAAATCAGATAAGGAGAATCACAATGTAAGGCAGATAACTCAGAGACTCTCCGAGCCGAGGAAATAGTCATCAAAAACAGAACTTTCCAAGATAACAACTTGATATCAATGGAATAAAGGGGTTCAAATGGAACGCCTTGAAGAACATTAAGAACTAAGTTTAAGCTCCACGGCGGAGCAACAGACTTAAACACAGGCTTAATCCTAGTTAAAGCCTGACAGAAAGCCTAAACGTCTGGGACTTCAGCCAGACGTTTGTGTAGAAGAATAGACAGAGCAGAAATTTGTCCCTTTAACCAACTAGTAGATAAGCCCTTTTCTAAACCCTCTTGTAGAAAGGACAATATCCTAGGAATCCTAACCTTACTCCATGAGTAACTCTTGGATTCGCACCAATGTAAATATTTACGCCATATTTTATGGTAAATTTTTCTGGTAACAGGCTTCCTAGCCTGTATTAAGGTATCAATAACCGACTCCGAGAAACCACGCTTTGATAGAATCAAGCGTTCAATCTCCATGCAGTCAGCCTCAGAGAAATTAGATTTGGATGTTTGAAAGGACCCTGAATTAGAAGGTCCTGTCTCAGAGGCAGAGACCACGGTGGACAGGACGACATGTCCACTAGGTCTGCATACCAGGTCCTGCGTGGCCACGCAGGCGCTATCAGAATCACCGAAGCTCTCTCCTGTTTGATCTTGGCAATCAAACGAGGAAGCATTGGGAATGGTGGAAACACATAAGCCATGTTGAAGACCCAAGGGGCTGTCAGAGCATCTATCAGCACCGCTCCCGGGTCCCTGGACCTGGATCCGTAACAAGGAAGCTTGGCGTTCTGACGAGACGCCATGAGATCCAGATCTGGTTTGCCCCAACGACGAACCAGTTGAGCAAAGACCTCCGGATGAAGTTCCCACTCTCCCGGATGAAAAGTCTGGCGACTTAGAAAATCCGCCTCCCAGTTCTCTACGCCTGGGATGTAGATCGCTGACAGGTGGCAAGAGTGAGACTCTGCCCAGCGAATTATCTTCGAGACTTCCAACATCGCTAGGGAACTTCTGGTTCCCCCTTGATGGTTGATATAAGCCACAGTCGTGATGTTGTCCGACTGAAATCTGATGAACCTCAGAGTTGCTAACTGAGGCCAAGCTAGGAGAGCATTGAATATTGCTCTTAACTCCAGAATATTTATTGGGAGGAGTTTCTCCTCCTGAGTCCATAATCCCTGAGCTTTCAGGGAATTCCAGACTGCTCCCCAGCCTAGAAGGCTGGCGTCTGTTGTTACAATCGTCCAATCTGGCCTGCGAAAGGTCATCCCCTTGGACAGATGTGGCCGAGAGAGCCACCATAGAAGAGAATCTCTGGTCTCTTGATCCAGATTTAGTAGGGGGGACAAATCTGAGTAATCCCCGTTCCACTGACTTAGCATGCACAATTGCAGCGGTCTGAGATGCAGGCGTGCAAATGGTACTATGTCCATTGCCGCTACCATTAAGCCGATTACTTCCATGCACTGAGCTACTGACGGGTGTGGAATGGAGTGAAGGACACGGCAAGCATTTAGAAGTTTTAATAACCTGGCCTCTGTCAGGTAAATTTTCATCTCTACAGAATCTATAAGAGTCCCTAGAAAGGGAACTCTTGTAAGTGGTAATAGAGAACTCTTTTCCACGTTCACCTTCCACCCATGCGACCTCAGAAATGCCAGAACTATCTCTGTATGAGACTTGGCAGTTTGAAAACTTGACGCTTGTATCAGAATGTCGTCTAGGTACGGAGTCACCGCTATGCCTCGCGGTCTTAGTACCGCCAGAAGTGATCCTAGAATTTTTGTAAAGATTCTTGGAGCCGTAGCTAATCCGAAGGGAAGAGCTACAAACTGGTAATGCCTGTCTAGGAAGGCAAATCTCAAATACCGGTAATGGTCCTTGTGAATCGGTATGTGAAGGTAGGCATCCTTTAAGTCCACCGTGGTCATGTACTGACCCTCTTGGATCATGGGAAGGATGGTTCGAATAGTCTCCATTTTGAATGATGGAACTCTTAGAAATTTGTTTAGGATTTTTAAGTCCAAGATTGGTCTGAAGGTTCCCTCTTTTTTGGGAACCACAAATAGATTTGAATAGAATCCCTGCCCGTGTTCCGTCCGCGGAACTGGGTGGACTACCCCCATTAGTAAGAGGTCTTGTACACAGCGTAGAAACGCCTCTTTCTTTGTTTGGTTTGCTGATAACCTTGAAAGATGAAATCTCCCCCGTGGAGGAGAAGTCTTGAAGTCCAGGAGATATCCCTGGGATATAATCTCCAACGCCCAGGGATCCTGGACATCTCTTGCCCAAGCCTGGGCGAAGAGAGAAAGTCTGCCCCCCACTAGATCCGTTTCCGGATAGGGGGCCCTCTCTTCATGCTGTCTTGGGGGCAGCAGCAGGTTTCTTGGCCTGCTTGCCCCTGTTCCAGGACTGGTTAACTTTCCAGCCCTGCCTGTAACGAGCAACAGCTCCTTCCTGTTTTGGAGCGGAGGAAGTTGATGCTGCTCCTGCCTTGAAGTTAAGAAAGGCACGAAAATTAGACTGTTTGGCCTTTGATTTGGCCCTGTCCTGAGGTAGAGCATGGCCCTTACCTCCCGTAATGTCAGCAATAATTTCTTTCAAGCCGGGCCCGAATAAGGTCTGCCCTTTGAAAGGAATATTAAGCAATTTAGATTTAGAAGTCACGTCAGCTGACCAGGATTTAAGCCATAGCGCTCTACGCGCTTGGATGGCAAATCCGGAGTTCTTAGCCGTAAGTTTGGTTAAATGCACAACGGCATCAGAAACAAATGCGTTAGCTAGCTTAAGTGTTTTAAGCTTGTTCATTATTTCATCCAATGGAGCTGAGCGAATGGCCTCTTCCAGAGACTCAAACCAGAATGCTGCCGCAGCAGTGACAGGTGCAATGCATGCAAGGGGCTGTAAAATAAAACCTTGTTGAACAAACATTTTCTTAAGGTAACCCTCTAATTTTTTATCCATTGGATCTGAAAAGGCACAACTATCCTCCACCGGGATAGTGGTACGCTTAGCTAAAGTAGAAACTGCTCCCTCCACCTTAGGGACCGTCTGCCATAAGTCTCGTGTGGTGGCGTCAATAGGAAACATTTTCCTAAATATGGGAGGAGGGGTAAAAGGCACACCAGGTCTATCCCACTCCTTGCTAATAATCTCTGTAAGCCTTTTTGGTATAGGAAATACGTCAGTATACACCGGTACCGCATAGTATTTATCCAACCTACATAATTTCTCTGGAATTGCAACCGTGTTACAATCATTCAGAGCCGCTAATACCTCCCCTAGCAATGTGCGGAGGTTCTCTAGCTTAAATTTAAAATTGGAAATCTCTGAATCCAGTCTCCCTGGATCAGATCCGTCACCCACAGAATGAAGCTCTCCGTCCTCACGTTCTGCAAACTGTGACGCAGTATCTGACATGGCTCTCATCTCATCCGCGCGCTCTATCCTTAACCCAGAGCTATCGCGCTTGCCTCTTAAATCTGGCAACTTAGATAATACTTCTGTCATAACAGTAGCCATGTCTTGCAAAGTGATTTGTAAGGGCCTCCCTGATGTACTTGGCGCCACAAAATCACGCACCTCCTGAGCGGGAGGCGCAGGTACTGACACGTGAGGAGAGTTAGTCGGCATAACTTCCCCCTCGTCGTCTGGTGATAATTTCTTTACATGTAAAGATTGACTTTTATTCAAAGTAGCATCAATGCAATTGGTACACAAATTTCTATTGGGCTCCACATTGGCCTTTAACCATAGTGAACAAAGAGATTCATCTAAGTCAGACATGTTTAAACAAACTAGCAATGAGACTAGCAAGCTTGGAAATACTTTTCAAAATTAATTTACAAGCAATATAAAAAACGTTACTGTGCCTTTAAGAAGCACAGAAAAACTGACACAGTTGAAATAACAATGAACAAAAATAGTTATAGCAACCAAATTTTCACAGTAAATGTATTAAGTTAGCAAAGGATTGTACCCACCAGCAAATGGATGATTAACCCCTTAGTACCCAAAAACGGATAACAATTATATAATTAACGTTTTTCTCACAGTCAAATACACTGTCACAGGACTACTGTGACTGATTACCTCCCTCAAAATGGATTTTGAAGACCCCTGAGCTCTCTAGAGACGATCTGGATCATGGAGGATGAAGTAGACAGATTGTGACTGAATTTTTACTGTGCAAAAAAGCGCTAAAATAGGCCCCTCCCACTCATATTACAACAGTGGGGAAGCTCAGAAACTGTTTCTATGCAGAAAACAAAAATGGCCATGTGGTAAAAATCAAGCCCCAATAAGTTTTATCACCAAGTACCTCACAAAAAACGATTAACATGCCAGTAAACGTTTTAAACATACATTTTAAAGTTATGAATTGTTATTAATAAGCCTGCTACCAGTCGCTTTTACTGCAGTTAAGGCTCATACATTATTTCAGTATTTACAGTATTTTCAGAGTCAAAAATACATTCAGTGTACACACACACACACATCAGCCTGATACCAGTCGCTATCGCTGCATTTAAGGCTGAACTTACTTTACAATGGCATCAGCAGTATTTTCTCAGTCAATTCCATTCCTCAGAAAATAATTTACTGCACATACCTATTTGTTGCAGGGGGACCCTGCATGCTATTCCCCTTCTCTGAAGTTACCTCACTCCTCAGATGAGAACAGCCAGTGGGTCTTAGTTACGTCTGCTAAGACCATAGAAAAAAACCCAGGCAGATTCTTCTTCTAAAGCTGCCTGAGAATAAACAGCACACTCCGGTGCCATTTAAAATAACAAACTTTTGATTGTAGAAATAAACTAAGTTAAAAAACACCACAGATCTCTCACAGCTTCCTATCTAGTTAGGCTGCAAGAGAATGACTGAGTATGACAGGTGAGGGGAGGAGCTATATAGCAAGCTCTGCTGGGTAATTCTCTTGCAGTTTCCTGTTAGGAAGAGAAATATTCCATAAGTAATGGATGACCCGTGGACTGACTACACTTAACAGGAGAAAGTAACGCTTTTTTTTAGTCTTCACACCGCTGCATTAGCGCACAGATTGAGAAATAAAAGAACATGGGGAAACAGTGATTGAAGAAGCAAAAGGAAGTACCGAAGGCCCAAGGCAGAAAATGCTGCTGATCCAATCAGCAGTGCTAGTTGTAGATTTGAGACGTGCGGCCACGAGTCCAAAGAGGTATTTCTACTGTGTGTTTAACCCCATTGCAGGGGTTAAACACATGATGCTGCAAGGTCGACAGTCTTAAAATGACATATTCTAATGGATTAGAGCATGTCATTGTTTGACTATAATGGCCCTTTAAATTTTAACCCTTCCAGAAAAAGGGGCAGAATAAATATAAAAAACAATGCATAATTACACATCTTATATTACAATCTCAACTCGTTTATCATGGATAAGGAACAGATGGTGAACAGGAGAGAGAGGGGTAAGAAGATGGAGGTGGCAGGGAAGAGGGTGGGAGCTACAAAAATGAGTTTATGTGAAAGAGCTGTACGTAAGTAGAAACAGGGTGACACAGTGACTGTATTAGGGGACAGGAAGAACATGTGGGCTGAATTATTACAGTTCATAGGACTGTACTCCCTGAATTCAGTATAAAAATGTGCAGAATCCCCGAGACCTGTGTCCCATATAAGGATATGAGGCTCCGTGCAATGCAGCACCTCGCAGGGAGCGAACAGGCTTCGATGGCTGCCAGCCCTGTCTCTCGGTCAGTAGGCCTGTTACACTGTTTAATGAATATAAGCAGGAGCTGCAAGAAAACTTATAATGCACACAAGGAACATACTTATCCTGTCTGTGTGTGTGTGACGTGAGCGGAGACCAGAGAGATCACAGGCACAATATACAGTGTAGCGTGCAGTAATGACAAATAAGGAAATACAGGTTTGTAATAGGCCAGGCAATAAGGGCATACAGTATAACAGGACAGGCAAATAAGGAAATACAGGTTTGTAATAGGCCAGGCAATAAGGGGATACAGTGTAACAGGACAGGCAATAAGGAAATACAGGTTTGTAACAGGCCAGGCAATAAGGGGATACAGTGTAACAGGACAGGCAATAAGGGGATACAGTGTAACAGGACAGGCAATAAGGGGATACAGTGTAACAGGACAGGCAATAAGGAAATACAGGTTTGTAACAGGCCAGGCAATAAGGGGATACAGTGTAACAGGACAGGCAATAAGGAAATACAGGTTTGTAACAGGCCAGGCAATAAGGGGATACAGTGTAACAGGACAGGCAATAAGGGGATACAGTGTAACAGGACAGGCAATAAGGAAATACAGGTTTGTAACATGCCAGGCAATAAGGGGATACAGTGTAACAGGACAGGCAATAAGGGGATACAGTGTAACAGGACAGGCAATAAGGAAATACAGGTTTGTAACAGGCCAGGCAATAAGGGGATACAGTGTAACAGGACAGGCAATAAGGAAATACAGGTTTGTAACAGGCCAGGCAATAAGGGGATACAGTGTAACAGGACAGGCAATAAGGGGATACAGTGTAACAGGACAGGCAATAAGGAAATACAGGTTTGTAACATGCCAGGCAATAAGGGGATACAGTGTAACAGGACAGGCAATAAGGGGATACAGTGTAACAGGACAGGCAATAAGGAAATACAGGTTTGTAACAGGCCAGGCAATAAGGGGATACAGTGTAACAGGACAGGCAATAAGGGGATACAGTGTAACAGGACAGGCAATAAGGAAATACAGGTTTGTAACAGGCCAGGCAATAAGGGGATACAGTGTAACAGGACAGGCAATAAGGGGATACAGTGTAACAGGACAGGCAATAAGGGGATACAGTGTAACAGGACAGGCAATAAGGGGATTCAGTGTAACAGGACAGGCAATAAGGGGATACAGTGTAACAGGACAGGCAATAAGGAAATACAGGTTTGTAACAGGCCAGGCAATAAGGGGATACAGTGTAACAGGACAGGCAATAAGGGGATACAGTGTAACAGGACAGGCAATAAGGAAATACAGGTTTGTAACAGGCCAGGCAATAAGGGGATACAGTGTAACAGAACAGGCAATAAGGAAATACAGGTTTGTAACAGGACAGGCAATAAGGGGATACAGAGTAACAGGAGAGGAAATAAGGGGATACAGTGTAACAGGACAGGCAAAGTGCTGAAAAAGCACTTTGAGTCCCACTGGGAGAAAGGCGCTATATAAATACTAGTTATTATTATTATATAAAGCTAATAATCCACTCCCTTGTTACTTCCCAACTTGACTACTGCCTTCTTACTGGTCTTCCTCTTTCCCGCCTCTCCCCCCTTCAAACCATTCTAAATGCCTCTGCTAGGCTGATCCACCTTTCCCGTCGCTCTGTATCTGCTGCACCTCTCTGCGAGTCCCTTCATTTGCTCCCCATTCACAGCAGAATTTCAAAATTCTTACCCTTACATACAAAGCTCTCACCAACGCCGCTCCCCTCTACCTATCCTCTCTAATACACAAGTATACTCCAGCCCGTACACTAAGATCCAACAACGACCTGCTCCTTGCATCCGCGACTATCACCTCTTCTCATGCTAGACTGCAGAACTTCTGTCGTGCAGCACCTACTCTCTAGAAAAACACTGTCCCTCGTGCTGTCAGACTTTGCCCTAATCTTTCATCCGTTAAATGCTCCCTGAAGACTTTTCTGTTCAGAGAAGCCTACCACCCAACTCAATAATAAACTACCTAACAACATTTCCCTAATCGAACTCTGCATTAACATCTTTTTCAATCTTGCAGTCCTCACCTCCTGTTTCTCAACCTCCTAATCCTTCTAGATTGTAAATTTCCACGGGAATAGGGCCCTCAATTCCTCCTGTATGTGTTTGTAAATTTTGTTGTGTCTCCTACAAGTTTTTTATCATTGTTTTATCTAAATGAATTGTATCCATGGATAGCGCTGCAAAATATGTTGGCGAAATCGAGACAGCTGCAGCACTAAAAGCAGATTGAAAGTGGCGAATATTGCAACGGAGGTCACGCAGAAGTATATTGAATTGGTTTCACATAACCCAGGAGGTGGTGAGAGTGTATATGGAACCCTTAGTGGAAGTATATCTTTCAGTAGGATTATCCCTAAGTACCGATAACTGTGAACCTGAATATCAATGCTATATATATGACCGTATTTGCAAAGACTGCTTTCTAACAACCTACAGCTATATGTGATTGCTGAACTGTGTCCTGAGTTTAACGCCATATGCATGAACTGCTCATACTAATCAATTGGTTCTTTTGCACTCACTATGCTTGCATGATCTATCGACTAGCATATGTGTATATTGCTTCTTTTCAACCTAACCACAATTGAGCAATATAATAGACTGCTTTAATGCAAGAATGCTTGGATTACACTGACCTGCTAACAACTATGCATTGATACTAACCTATATGCATGCACTGTTTGTAATCATCTATGACTGCATTTAACCTTGTCGTTTATTCCATGCTGCTTATTGCATTATTTGCTTATTAATGTACATGACGTACAGGTACACTATTGCATCTGTCTCTTATCTTATTTGTCTGTAGTCCTTATACCATTTAGGAATGTCATACTTAATTATGACATTTTCACGATAGTGATATTGATTCTGCAATGGTATAGTTTAACAGACTTTTAGTTGTTCCCTATGGCCATAGGTCTGTTTTAATTAATATTCTATGTATACTTAGGGTATTATCTGTATGTCTTTTCTCCTATGTGTAGGTGATCAATAAATATATTTGGATTATTTGTGAATCCTTGCTGTGTATTTGGTTCTATGTATCCCCTTGGTGCTATGCTTTCCTAGTATAGATTATATCAGAATATGATAGTGCTGGCTATGGAATCCTAGTATTTTTCTGACTTTTTTCTTACTTGTTATTTCTTGCTGTTCTTTAGAGTAAATATATATATATATATATATATATATATATATGTGTGTGTATATATATATGTGTGTGTATATATATGTGTGTGTGTATATATATATATATATATATATATATATTCCAATGGATTGTCCCCACTTGTAGCGCAAAAAATCTCTCTCCAAAGAAAAGTAAAACTTCCTTTATTGTAGTAACAAAAGTAAAAACATGACAGCCTACACACGACTGTAATAAAGCACTTAATGTAAAAACACAGTGTCAGTGATCTGAACCACTTGCATGTGGTTCAGATCACTGACACTGTGTTTTTACATTAAGTGCTTTATTACAGTCGTGTGTAGGCTGTCATGTTTTTACTTTTGTTACTACAATAAAGGAAGTTTTACTTTTCTTTGGAGAGAGATTTTTTGCGCTACAAGTGGGGACAATCCATTGGAATATATTCTATTTACTCAGACGCTGACTACAGACCGGCTCAGTCTCCACAGCTGCAGATCTCCATACACCCTGAGCCAATTGCTCCCCAGCGTGTTACCGGACAGTGAGTGGTATACAGGTACCTTTTGAAATTATATTGCTAAAGTCTATGTGTGCGCTACTTACTTACAAAGTGTTCTTTTATATATATATATATATATATATATACACACATATATATATATACATACACACACACACATATAATATATATATGTGTGTGTGTGCGCATGTGTATGTGTGCGTGTGTTTGTATGGTTTTGTGTGTATGTATATGGTACAAACTTTAAAACGACATCTTCCCCAAATGTTTCGATACCCACTGGCACCTTGTTCACTGGGAGTGCATACATCTTCTTGCACTTGATCTCCCAGTGAGCAAGGTGCCAGTGGGCACCGAAACGTTTGGGGAAGATGTCGTTTTAAAGTTTGTACCATAATAAAATAATTTTTTATTCTAACAAAATCCGGTGAGTGCAGTGTTCAGTTCTGGATGAATGGAAGATTACTCTTTGATTTCCTACACAGCACCTCGGTACTACACAGCTTGGATTGGTGAGCGCATTCACTTGGACATTGCCATATAATATATATAATAAAACAGATGAAGCGCACTCCCACTCGCCAAATTCTCAAGACCAGGGTGCATAAATCATCAAATAAAGTCCAATAATATGCACTCACTGGATTTAAAGCACGTCTGAGGAAGGGGTGAATGCCCCAAAACGTCACAACCTAATAAAGTGTGCTGTGCTTTAAATCCAGTGAGTGCATATTATTGGACTTTATATATATATATATACACACACTGTTACTATAGTTACTGAACACTTGGTTTGATGCCTCACAAGTACTGTAAACTTACAAATTAACAGGTTATTACATGACTTTGATCTGATTCGTATGATTGCCGTGAGGCATAACCACACCTAATGTTAGCAAACCACTCATCTCCAGAAACACTCACCATAGTCAAGTCCTTGGTAGCTCCAAAGGTACAAATAACTCTGGTTCTATTAAACAGTCCCTCTAATAATCACTGTTTTAGCATATTTCAGATACAAACACTACAGATACAGTTATATACTCTATAAGGCAGATAGTTTTACCAGGATGTTCTTTTTGTGCCGTTTTTCCTTGATATGCTTGTGAGCTCCAGGGATGTTCTCAATGTGTATATAGCACAGTTTGCAGTAATACTGGCAGTTGGGGAAAAGGGGCGATCTCTGCAAAACAAGATGGAGGGTGGAGTTAGTAAACATCCTGCCCCTGTAACATAACAAAAGGCTAAAGACATGCTAATTGTCCTGCAGTCCCCTGCCTCTCACCTCAGTCTCCCTGACGCTCCCATACAAGCCACTGCCTGGGGCAGAATACACAGGAATAATTACTATGGCCACCCAGGACAAGCTAGCCTTATCCCTCTGGTCTACCTGAGTGCTTACTCGTGACATTATGTGCCCTAACCCTCTGGTGTAGCTGAGTGCTTACTCACAGCATAATGTGCCCTAACCCCCTGGTCTACATGAGAGTTTACTCACAGCATAATGTGCCCTAACCCCCTGGTGTAGCTGAGTGCTTACTCACAGCATAATGTGCCCTAACCCTCTGGTGTAGCCAAGTGCTTACTCACAGCATAGTGTGCCCTAACCCTCTGGTGTAGCCAAGTGCTTACTCACAGCATAGTGTGCCCTAACCCCCTGATGTAGCCAAGTGCTTACTCACAGCATAATGTGCCCTAACCCCCTGGTGTAGCCGAGTGCTTACTCACAGCATAATGTGCACTAACCCTCTGGTGTAGCTGAGTGCTTGCTCGCAGCATAATGTGCCCTAACCCCCTGGTGTAGCCGAGTGCTTACTCACAGCATAATGTGCCCTAATCCTCTGGTGTAGCTGAGTGCTTACTCACAACATAATGTGCCCTAACCCTTGGTTTACCTGAACACTTACTGAAAGTATAATGTGTCCTAGCCCCCTGGTGTAGCCAAGTGCTTACTCACAGCATAATGTGCCCTAACCCCTTGGTGTAGCCGAGTGCTTACTCACAGCATAATGTGCCCTAACCCCCTGGTGTAACCGAGTGCTTACTCACAGCATAATGTGCCCTAACCCCCTGGTGTAGCCGAGTGCTTACTCACAGCATAATGTGCACTAACCCTCTGGTGTAGCCGAGTGCTTACTCGCAGCATAATGTACCCTAACCCCCTGGTGTAGCTGAGTGCTTACTCACAGCATAATGTGCCCTAATCATCTGGTATAGCTGAGTGCTTACTCGCAATATAATGTGCCCTAACCCTTGGCTTACCTGAACACTTACTGAAAGTATAATGTGCCCTAACCCCCTGGTGTAGCCAAGTGCTTACTCACAGCATAATGTGCACTAACCCCCTGGTGTAGCCAAGTGCTTACTCACAGCATAATGTGCCCTAACCCCCTGGTGTAGCCGAGTGCTTACTCACAGCACAATGTGCCATAATCCTCTGGTGTAGCGGAGTGCTTACTCGCAACATAATGTGCCCTAACCCTTGGTTTACCTGAACACTTACTGAGAGTATAATGTGCCCTAACCCCTAGTCAACCTGAGTGCTTACTGAAAGTATAATATGCCCTAATCCCTGGTCTACCTGAGTGCTTACTGAAAGTATTATGTGCCCTAACCCCTGATCTACCTGAATGCTTACTGAAAGTATAATGTGCCCTAACCCCTGATCTACCTGAGTGTTTACGGAAAGTATTATGTGCCCTAACCCCTGATCTACCTGAATGCTTACTGAAAGTATAATGTGCCCTAACCCCTGATCTACCTGAGTGTTTACTGAAAGTATTATGTGCCCTAACCCCTGATCTACCTGAGTGCTTACTGAAAGTATTATGTGCTCTAACCCCTGATCTACCTGAGTGCTTACTGAAAGTATAATGTGCCCTAACCCCTGATCTACCTGAATGCTTACTGAAAGTATAATGTGCCCTAACCCCTGATCTACCCGAGTGCTTACTGAAAGTATTATGTGCCCTAACCCCTGATCTACCTGAGTGCTTACTGAAAGTATTATGTGCCCTAACCCCTGATCTACCTGAGTGCTTACTGAAAGTATTATGTGCCCTAACCCCTGATCTACCTGAGTGCTTACTGAAAGTATTATGTGCCCTAACCCCTGATCTACCTGAGTGCTTATTGAAAGTATTATGTGCCCTAACCCCTGATCTACCTGAGTGCTTACTGAAAGTATAATGTGCCCTAACCCCTGATCTACCTGAGTGCTTACTGAAAGTATTATGTGCCTTAACCCCTGATCTACCTGAGTGCTTATTGAAAGTATTATGTGCCCTAACCCCTGATCTACCTGAATGCTTACTGAAAGTATAATGTGCCCTAACCCCTGATCTACCTGAATGCTTACTGAAAGTATAATGTGCCTTAACCTCTGATCTACCTGAGTGCTTACTGAAAGTATTATGTGCCTTAACCTCTGATCTACCTGAGTGCTTACTGAAAGTATTATGTGCCTTAACCTCTGATCTACCTGAGTGCTTACTGAAAGTATAATGTGCCTTAACCTCTGATCTACCTGAGTGCTTACTGAAAGTATTATGTGCCTTAACCTCTGATCTACCTGAGTGCTTACTGAAAGTATTATGTGCCTTAACCTCTGATCTACCTGAGTGCTTACTGAAAGTATTATGTGCCTTAACCTCTGATCTACCTGAGTGCTTACTGAAAGTATTATGTGCCCTAACCCCTGATCTACCTGAGTGCTTACTGAAAGTATAATGTGCCCTAACCCCTGATCTACCTGAATGCTTACTGAAAGTATAACGTGCCTTAACCCCTGATCTACCTGAGTGCTTACTGAAAGTATTATGTGCCCTAACCCCTGATCTACCTGAGTGTTTACTGAAAGTATAATGTGCCCTAACCCCTGATCTACCTGAGTGCTTACTGAAAGTATTATGTGCCCTAACCCCTGATCTACCTGAGTGCTTACTGAAAGTATTATGTGCCCTAACCCCTGATCTACCTGAGTGCTTACTGAAAGTATAATGTGCCCTAACCCCTGATCTACCTGAGTGCTTACTAAAAGTATAATGTGCCTTATACAGTATTGCATGAAGTTGCCATTTACCTTTTCTAGGCGGTAAATGAAATCTCGCTCCACCCTTTCTTCTGCTTGTTTTAGACCCAATTCCTCCTCTGCCAGGGCAGGATCTTGTACGGCTGTTCTTGCTTCTACATGAGTAGCCTCCATGAGGCTGTTGTTCTCTGGGGACTTATCTAAAAAAATAAAACTGGAATAAACAAACAATACCCAGTTTTCAAGTGAGCTAGAGATGACTAAGGGGTGTTCAGGACTATATACCTTTATTTTACAAAAATAAGTTAATGTAAAAAATGTGCGATTAAATATTTATAACACTATTTTCCCTTAAAGGATCAAGCAGTTGATAAGAGTTGAGTGTATTTAAAACTACTGCAGGAACGCCCTTTCCACCCCCTCTGGGAGGTTTATTTCTGTTGCTACCACTTGTTTACATAACTATTTCTATAGGTAATAGGGCAGTCCTGTTTCAGTATAGGTGGCAGTGCAGCTATTTCATATGATAAAATAAAGGTAAGGAAGAAGTTTGTAAACAATTTAATACACTCCAACACGTAAAATGGGTCATTGGGAACACAGTAAAGGGGGGGAAATGTTACAGTTTACATATTTGTTTTCTTTCATGACTCAGACAAAACATACAGATTTAAACAACTTTCCAATTTACTTGTATTATAAGATTGGCATCATTTTCTTATTATACTGAAGGAGCAGCAATGCACTACTGGGAGCTAGCTGAACAAATCATAATAAGAGGCATATATGTGCAGCCACCAATCAGCAGCTAGTTCCCAGTAATGCATTCCTGTTCCTATGCCTACCTAGGTATGCTTTTCAACAAAGAGAATTAAGCAAATTAGATAATAGAAGCAAAGTGGAAAGTTGTTTAAAATTGCATGCTCTATCTGACTCATGAAAGGAAAATTTGGGGTTACACGTCCCTTTAAATTAATTTCTATATTTTCTTCTAGCAGTAATATAGCACACACAAGCTGCATCTGAAATGTGTAGCATACAGCAGTGATATAGCGCATACAAGCAGCATCTGAAATGTGTAGCATACAGCAGTGATATAGCGCATACAATCTGCATCTGAAATGTGCATCATACAGCAGTGATATAGCGCATACAAGCTGCATCTTAAATGTGCATCATACAGCAGTGATATAGCGCATACAAGCTGCATCTGAAATGTGCATCATACAGCAGTGATATAGCGCATACAAGCTGCATCTTAAATGTGCATCATACAGCAATGATATAGCACATACAAACTGCATCTGAAATGTGTAGCATACAGCAGTGATATAGCGCATACAAGCAGCATCTGAAATGTGTAGCATACAGCAGTGATATAGCGCATACAAGCAGCATCTGAAATGTGTAGCATACAGCAGTGATATAGCGCATACAAGCAGCATCTGAAATGTGCATCATACAGCAGTGATATAGCGCATACAAGCAGCATCTGAAATGTGTAGCATACAGCAGTGATATAGCGCATACAATCTGCATCTGAAATGTGCATCATACAGCAGTGATATAGCGCATACAAACTGCATCTGAAATGTGCATCATACAGCAGTGATATAGCGCATACAAGCTGCATCTTAAATGTGCATCATACAGCAGTGATATAGCGCATACAAGCTGCATCTTAAATGTGCACCATACAGCAGTGATATAGCGCATACAAACTGCATGTGAAATGTGCATCATACAGCAGTGATATAGCGCATACAAGCTGCATCTTAAATGTGCATCATACAGCAGTGATATAGCGCATACAAACTGCAACTGAAATGTGCATCATACAGCAGTGATATAGCGCATACAAACTGCATCTGAAATGTGCATCATACAGCAGTGATATAGCGCATACAAGCTGCATCTGAAATGTGTAGCATAGAGCAGTGATATAGCGCATACAAACTGCATCTGAAATGTGCATCATACAGCAGTGATATAGCGCATACAAACTGCATCTGAAATGTGCATCATACAGCAGTGATATAGAGCATACAAGCTGCATCTGAAATGTGTAGCATATAGGCCTGTCAAAAATAATCGTTTTGACGATGCATCGCGATGCGGCATGAAACGATTCTGCATCGATGCGCTGAGACGCGATAATCGATTAACGTTACCCACGTGACCAGCCTCCAGGAAACGTAAAAGAAAGTGCGCAAAAGTGCGCGGTACATCGTTTTGACGTCACTGACGTCACGTCACCCAATAAAGCAACATGGGCGCTCATGGGCGGTCTCTTGAAGTGCCGAAGTTACGCAGTAGGAGCAAAGCAGCAAAGCAGGAGTTTGTTGCCTGAGATTGATGATGGTACACGGCGGTATACTACAGCTACACGGCGGGCTCATTTTTATTTTGTGGGAGACAGAGGAGGAGACCTATGGTGAGAATTAGACTAACTAACTGTTTGTTTAGTTAATAGTTACCAAAACGTTGTACATTTTGCCAATGCCATGCCATAATTGCCATTGCCATGCCTGCCTATTGCCTCAACTGCCTACTACTTGCCAATAGGTAAGAGCAAATCAATAAGGGGTACACAATCACATTTATTACACAATAAGGGGTAACAATTAAATACTTGCCTTATTTACTTAACGTAGTATGCTGAGCTGACTGAGGCTCAGGCTGCTGCATAATTAATTGCTGCATTATTGAATAATATTGCATATATAAAAAATGTATTATAAATAAATATAGTATACTATTATTGTCTAATAATGTCTCTATTAGTCTAATCTGTATCTATATCTACATGTTTTTCACATGGATGGATGGCCTGGTCTGAAGTTCTAATATTTTAATAATATATTAATTCAAGAAAGTGCATGCAATTTTAAACAACTTTCCCTATTATATAATTTGCTTATCCTTTGTTGAAATGCATAGCCTCCTCCTTGTGCACAAAGTATTATATACTTAGTAAGTAATGTGTGTGCTGTGCAATGCATTGCTAATATGTCATCAACAAACGATATCTGAGAAGTATGAAGCAAATTAAATAATAGAAGAGTTAGTTATGATGTTTATTTAAAATTGTATTCTCTATCTGAATCATGAAAGTAAATGTTTGGGTTTTTGCACCTTTAAGTGTGTAATATATTACAGTAACTGTGTCAGTGAGTGAGTGATGTCCCCTGCAATTATCACAATGCAATTTGTTTTAAAATTTATGTTCGCAAAATGTATGGCATTGGCAAAGTAGTTGAAGTTACTAGTACTTGTTGATTTTACATTTGCGGCTTGACATTTTGACAACTGGAACTTAGTGTATTTTCTTTTTTTTTTAACACTGACAGAGTTTGACGTTGACAACAACATCATCCGTCACATATGTACATGTCATGCTAAAATGACAGAGGGAGACAAAAAAGATAGAGAGATAAAAAATGCACCTAGCATTTTAAAAGCAAGCATCTGGGCACATTTTGGATTTTATGAACATACTGGAAAGCACGAATTGGACAAGACACACGCGGTTTGTAAAGCCTGTCACACAAAAATTAAATACCTAGGGAATACTACTAACTTGAGAAATCACGTTAGACGTTTTCACTCTGAGATGCTAACCCCTGCCGCTGTCGCCAGTGCCACTGCCAAGGAAATAACAAGACTAGCTGAAGCTCATCAGCCAAGAATTGATGCAATGCTGTCAACTTTGCCACCCAACTCTGAAAAAGGGAAGAGAATAACCAAAGCTGTGGCAACTTTCATAGCGAAGGACCTACGGCCTTACTCTGTTGTGGAAAACCTTGGGTTTCGCAACCTGTTGAAGACACTAGAGCCACGTTATAAGATCCCGTCACGCAATCACTTAACAGAAAACGTTATACCTGCACTCTACCAAGAAACAAAAGCTCAGGTAATTGCATCAATGAGCCAAGCCAGTCGAGTCGCACTAACGTGTGATTCATGGACTTCAGTCACGACGGAGTCTTATGTAACAGTAACTGCACATTACATTAGCAAGGACTGGAAGATCTTGTCGCATGTGCTGCAAACGAGAGCAGTTTATGAGTCTCACACGGGTTCTCATCTGGCGGAGCTACTGTCTCGTGTCGTGGAAGAATGGCAGCTGTCCGATAAATCTGTAGTGCTTGTGACCGACAATGCTTCGAACATGATTGTTGCTGCTCAAGTTGGAAAATTCCCTCATGTAAAATGCTTCGCCCATACACTGAATCTCGCATCCCAGCGGGCGCTGAAAGTGGCCACGCTCTCCAGGCTTTTAGGCAGAGTGCGACGAATATCAACATTTTTTCACCGCAGCACTACAGCAAACCACTGTCTGAAAGAAAAACAGAAATGTCTTGGCCTGAAGAATCATAAGCTAATAACTGATGTGACAACAAGGTGGAACAGCTCATATGACATGGTCGAGAGGTTCCTAGAACAGCAACCTGCAATCTGTGCCACATTGTTGTCTCCAGAAGTCAGAAAAAGTGAGTCAGATCTCTGCACTCTCAACGAAACAGATGTGTCAAATGCAGAGGATGCTGTGAGTGCATTAAAGCCAATGAAAGATGCAACCACACTGATGTCAGAAGAGCGCAATCCAACTGTTTCTCTCATTGCCCCTCTAAATGCACAACTGCTCCAGAACATGACAGACACCATGGGAGACACACCCATGATCCATGAGATCAAGAATGCCATCAAAACAGATCTCCTGAAGAGGTACAGCAGTGAGGCAGAGAAGAAGATACTTTATACAGCCTCTGCCCTGGATCCTCGTTTTAAGGGACTGCCTTTTATTCTCACAGAGGAGGAGAGATTGGAGATATACAGAGGAGTGACTGAGGAGGCTGCATCCTTGGAGGTAATTTTAATTGCATCATGTTTCTTGAATAGATGTGAGCTGTTGTATGCATTTATTTATGCATTACTGTCTCTCTGAGCACACACATAGCATTAGCTGGCTGGCTGCTCGAGGTAATAATGAATGCTATTTTTTCTATTCTTTTGTTCAAACACAGATTGAGTGTACTAGTACAGTTACATCTAGGAGGACAAACGTGGATGAAGTGCCACTGCCTGAGGGAAAAGAAACTCTGGAAGAAGAATCAGCCATCGAGGAGGATAACCCTTCTCCTCCCAAAAGAAAGTCCACATCGCTTCTCATGACTTTGCTGGGACAGTCTTTCACTGACACTGAAGGTACAATAGAACCCAAGACCCCCTATGCCAAGGCTGAAGAGGAAATAGAGAAATATTGTAAAGCCCCATCTCTGCCTCTCACTGAAGACCCTTTGAAATGGTGGCATGTACATGAGGTCATATTTCCCCTCCTCTCTCATTTGTCAAAGCGATACTTGTGTATCCCAGGTACAAGCGTGTCTGCAGAGCGGGTTTTCTCCACTGCAGGAGATGTGGTAACGGCTAAAAGAAGCACCCTCAAACCAGAGCATGTGGATCAACTAGTGTTCTTACAGAAAAACCTACATATTCCATAATTCTGAGTAGTGATTCAGGTTTATAATATTAATATTTAATGTTTTTTGGCACATCCAGAAGAAAGTGCTGTGTGCCCCACTGCCCAGTGCAGACTACTGTTAAGTTATTTTATATTTGTTACTGTTATATAGCTTATAGCTTTTTGAAAAATGAAGCTTAAAACCTTGAGTAAATCTTTGTTGGATCACAAAATATACTAGTACACTACACGACACGACCGACCACGTCACTCTGTCACAGTCACACACACACACACACAATACAAAAGAAACAACACACAACTGCACACACCTCATGTGTGCGTGTCAGTGTCACCCTTCACCATGATTCACTCTTTTTATGATGTGTGTTTTTTTTGGTATTGTTTGACTGTGTGTGACTGTGACTGTGTGTGTGTTGTGTAACAATATATTTGTGATCCCATAAAGATATTGATAATCAAAGTTATTAAATCTAGTAGTTCAATGCTACTTCTTGTATAATGTCTATTACTACTTCTAGTGTTACTGTGATGTTTGCCAATCAGGAAGTGCTCTGTTTTGTAGATGTTGTGCTATTGTTACAGCACACCCCTGTATTGTTTGCAATGCAGTGAGTGCATAGTGCACACTGCATAAGGGATTATTAATATTATTCATTCACACTAAAAAATTGTCTATTTTAAATAGACCCTTTAAGAAAGATATCATATGTTTTTGTTTATGATCCCAATCCCAAATGCCATCCCACCCACTCCCAGGCAGATCTGTAGGGGTTAACCGAATATAACCAACCAGTTAACAATAACAATGTGTGTACTGCAGTGTCTAACTGTCTCTTTATGAGTGTGTGAGTGTGTCTGTGAGTGAGTGCCAGTTTGAAAAGTTTGTATGTATCTCATTCTCTATGAGTGTGTGTGAGATGAGTGTATTAACTGCCTTTGAATTTTTTTGTTTGTATGTGATTGTGTGTCTGTCCCAGTGTCACTGTCTAAGTGTCTATGAGTGTGAGTGTGACTGTGGCTGACTGTGGTGCCATTGAATGTTTTTGTTTGTGTGTGTGTCCCACTGTGTCTCTAGTGTCTGAGTGTCTAGTGAGTGTGACTGTCTAACTGTCTATGAGTGCACTATGCAGAGAGTGAGACTGAAGCCAAACCCCACTATAGGGGAAGGAAAAGCCTTGAGTAAACCTTGAGTAAATCTTTATTGGATCACAAATATACTGTGCACTACAGACAGTACAGCACACACACAGTGCCACACACAACAGCACAATACAAAAATAAAGCACACACACCTCAGGTGAGTGGCGTGCCACCCTTTCTTCACCATGATTTACTCCTTGATGTCTGTGTCCTTTTTTATGTATTGTTTGTTTGTGTGTGACTGCTGTGTACTGTTCAGTGACAGACTCAGTCACTATTCAGTTGTGTGTAGTACTGCTTTAACAGTAACTAATAACTAACTAATTATATTTGTGATCCCATAAAGATAATATAATCATCAAGAAGAAACTGTAGTTATAGTAGTTCAGTTCAATGCTACTTGTTTTAAATGTCTCTCTCTCAGTCTCTAGTACTATTGTAAGTCTGTAACTGTGTAAACTAATTGTATATGTCACAATCACATGTGTGTTGTGTGCACACTCTGTGCTGTGTGTTGTGTTCCAGATTCTTCACGTGATGTTTGTTTGCCACAAATTGACAGTCATGAAGGCACAGTGGACTGCACCTGTAATTTTGTACCTATAAGGGATTTATGTTTTGTTTTCTGAGGACAATTTTCACACAAATAAGGTATTATGGTGGTAACTTAAGCTTAACCTATCTATTTGGGTTTTAATTTAATGTCTATTATATTATTATTACTAAGTAAGTAAAGAAATTAAATTAAAACCAACATAGATAGGTTAGACATTTATTTGTTGTTCATGTTTCTTTACAAGTGTATAGTGTACTACTTACTAATATATAATATATACATTTAAATATTTTCTTTTACTGAAGAAGTACACTGTGAGCACTGCACTTTTTACACTACGTACTCTGTAACTACAGTTTGATGCCATAATATTGTTTCCAAACCAATACAACAATTGCCATTTAGTATTTACTGTTCTATAAACTGTTGTTGTCTGCTGTGTTCAGACTTTGCCACAGGAAGAGTGTCCTTTTTTGAGCTAATAAAATAAAAAAAGAGTTTATTTCAATACTTTGACTTCTTGAATTTTTTTTTCTGAAAAATTTAAAAATTGGGCAGAAATAGTGCAGTAATCGTGATGCATCGCGATGCATCGTAGAATCGAATCGTATCGAATCGTTACGATGATAATCGTAATCGAATCGAATCGTGAGACAGGTGAAGATGCGCAGCTCTAGTAGCATACAGCAGTGATATAACGCATACAAGTTGCATCTGAAATGTGTAGCATACAGCAGTGATATAGCGCATACAAACTGCATCTCAAATGTGCATCATACAGCAGTGATATAGCGCATACAAACTGCATCTCAAATGTGCATCATACAGCAGTGATATAGCGCATACAAACTGCATCTGAAATGTGCATTATACAGCAGTGATATAGCGCATACAAGCTGCATCTGAAATGTGTAGCATACAGCAGTGATATAGCGCATACAAACTGCATCTGAAATGTGCATCATACAGCAGTGATATAGCGCATACAAGCTGCATCTGAAATGTGTAGCATACAGCAGTGATATAGCACATACAAGCTGCATCTGAAATGTGTAGCATACAGCAGTGATATAGCGCATACAAGCTGCATCTGAATTGTGTAGCATACAGCAGTGATAAAGCACATACAAACTGCATCTGAAATGTGCATCATACAGCAGTGATATAGCGCATACAAACTGCATCTGAAATGTGCATCATACAGCAGTGATATAGCGCATACAAGCTGCATCTGAAATGTGTAGCATACAGCAGTGATATAGCGCATACAAGCTGCATCTGAAATGTGTAGCATACAGCAGTGATAAAGCACATACAAACTGCATCTGAAATGTGCAGCATACAGCAGTTATATGGAGTATACAAGCTGCATCTGAAATGTGCAGCATACAACAGTGATAAAGCGCATACAAGATGCATCTGAAATGTGCAGCATACAGCAGTTATATGGAGTATACAAGATGCATCTTAAATGTGCAGCATACAGCAGTGATATAGCGCATACAAGCTGCATATGAAATGTGTAGCATACAGCAGTGATAAAGCGCATACAAACTGCATCTGAAATGTGCAGCATACAGCAGTTATATGGCATATACAAGATGCATCTGAAATGTGCAGCATACAGCAGTGATAAAGCGCATACAAACTGCATCTGAAATGTACAGCATACAGCAGTTATATGGAGTATACAAGATGCATCTTAAATGTGCAGAATACAGCAGTGATATAGTGCATACAAGCTGCATGTAAAATGTGCAGCATACAGCAGCGATATATAGCGCATACAAGCTGCATCTGAAATGTACAGCAAACAGCAGTGATATAGCGCATACATGCTACGTCTGAAATGTGCATCATACAGCAGTGATATATAGCGCATACAAGCAGCATCTGAAATGTGCAGCATACAGCAGTAATATGGCGCATACAAGCTGAATCTGAAATGTGCAGCATACAGCCGCAATATGGCGCATACAAGCTGCATCTGAAATGCGTAGCATACCGCAGTGATATAGCACATACACGCTGCATCTGAAATGTGTAGCACAGCTGTGATATAGTGCATACATGCTGCATCTGAAATGTGCATCACACAGCAGTGATATATAGCGCATATAAGCTGCATCAGAAATGTCCATCATACAGCTGTGATATATAGCGCATATAAGCTGCATCAGAAATGTCCATCATACAGCAGTGATATATAGCGCATATAAGCTGCATCAGAAATGTCCATCATACAGCTGTGATATATAGCGCATATAAGCTACATCAGAAATGTACATCATACAGCAGTGATATAAAGCGCATATAAGCTGCATCTGAAATGTACATCATACAGCAGTGATATATAGCGCATACATGATGCATCTGAAATGTGCAGCATTAGAAGCATATTTTAACATGCAGGTACTTCCAAAAATGCTTCTTTTAAAAGCCATTGCTGTTTTTGTGATAACATTTATTGTGTACACGAGAGAGCATTAAGCAACGCGCGTTTTACTTTAACACAAGCTTTGAGCGATGCCTGTCATGTGATGCCACTGGAACTAGAAGCACGTGCGTTTCACTGTTATTCCCAACAGAAAAAAAAACTACAAAAAAAAAAACCTTTCAGGAAAGTTCAGTATGGGTGTGGCCCTGTGCTCTATAAACAAAACAACATTTTCAAAAAACATACATTTGTAAGGAAAATATAGAGGATAAACTGAAAACAATACAAAATCCCAGCAAGTCCCAGATTATTTAACTTCAGCAGCACATTAAGCAGACGTGGCCGGCCTTCATGACGCACGACCTGACCCAGCTAGGTTGTGGCAAGCTTCACAATTTGTTCCACTTCACCATTAGAAGATATTTTTTTACAAGATACTTACATATGAAGTGCAGAGTTTATTTTGGATATGTGCAAAGAAGAAGGAGAAAGAGCTTATTTATATGAAAAATGCCTCCTTCAGATACTGATATTGCTAATACTTCGTCTCAGTAGAATATCAGATAAGGTAATTATGAGGAGTTTGCATTCTCTGTGATACTTTCACATTCCATAAAATGAATGAATGCTTTTCAGCTCTGAAAACAACAACCATTTCTTGCACAATAGACTCCGACAACTGCTGAAAACACTGATAGTTTCATTTCAACCACTGCTGAAAACACTGATAGTTTCATTTCAAAGCACTGATGATTCAAATCATCAAAAAAGAAACTGCACTGCTAAACAACAACCATTTCTTGCACAATAGACTCCGACAACTGCTGAAAACACTGATAGTTTCATTTCAACCACTGCTGAAAACACTGATAGTTTCATTTCAAAGCACTGATGATTCAAATCATCAAAAAAGAAACTGCACTGCTAATAGAGTGCATGGTTCTCCACAGAAACGTTTGTCAGCTGTGTGGCGCTATGAAGTAGCTAGGTGGGGGCAGTGTATTGCTTTCCAATATTACAACATTCTCTATTATTAATTTATGTTACTATCAAAAGCACAAATGAATTTAACATGTATTGATTAAATGATCATTTAAGCAACAAACATTGAAAACATTTAATATTAGCATATTTTATCCTAATATTGGCTCAGATTTTGTCTGTGTGGTGCGCTGGCTAAATAGGCCCCGAGGAGAACACTGGATGGTCCTTTATTGTACACCCAGCACAGAAAACATTTTCATACTTAAAGGGATAAAAAAAACACATTTTTTCTTTCATGATTCGTATTGATTATGCAATCTTAAAGGGACATTAAACCCAAAATTTTTCTTTCATAATTTAGACAGATAATACAATTTTAAACAACATTCCAATTTACTTCTATTATCTAATTTGCTTCATTCTTTAGATATCCTTTGTTAAATAAATAGCAATGCAGACGGGCGAGCCAATCACAGGAGGCATCTATGTGCAGCCACCAATTAGAAGCTACTGAGCCTATCTAGATATGCTTTTCAGGAAAGAATATCAAGAGAATGAAGCAAATTAGATAATAGAAGTAAATTAGAAAGTTGTTTAAAATGGTATTCTCTATCTGAATCGTGAAAGAAAAAAATTGGGTTTAATGTCCCTTTAAGCAACTTTCTAATTTACTTGTATTATCAATTTTTCTTTGTATCTTTAATTGAAAGCAGGCATGTAAGCTTAGGAGCTGGCCCATTTTTGGTTCAGCACCTGGGTAGCTAAATGTAGCCACCAATCAGCAAGCGCTACCCAGGGTTCTGAACCAAAAATGGTCCAGCTCCTAAGCTTACATTCCAGCTTTTTCAAACAAAGATACCAAGAAAACAAATAAAATTGGTGATAGGAGTACATTGGAACGTTGCTTAAAATGACATGCTCTATCTGAATTGTGACAGACACCATTTGGGTTTCATATCCTTTTAAGCTTTAGGCCTTTATAGATCTGGAGGTGAATGCCCCACAGATGAGCAGAGTCCAAATGGGACCACTCTGAGGTCTTCAAAGCAAGAGAACTGGAGGACTTACAGGTTCCATGTACTGTTCCTCTGAAATGACCATTGGCTCATGCGCTACAGAAGATATATGTCAGTAAGATGATTCTCCTGTTTGTAGATACGTTTTCAGCTTCTGAGACCCTTACTGTGCACGAGTGAGCTTGATGCATGAGAGCAAGGGGCAGCATAGCAAAAAGAGCTCTTGCACAATCACCAAGTGATGCTGTATCACAAGTTGTAACTGCAAACAGGCATCGTTCTGCTTGAGAACTTGTCCATCTGCAGCTTGATAAAGATTCCTTTTTTCACAACTGATCAATACATTTTTACTTTGTCTCCAATTAGGAAACATCTTTACGGGAGTCTCTGACTTGATCAATTCTTTTTTCTTTAATCTCTACTTTATCTCTACTACTAGTCGATAGGGTTGCCAGCTGTCCTTCGAAAAAATACTGGACAGCTAAACAGATAACGGGGGGGGGGGGCGGAGCGGGGATAAGAGCACGGTAGGGTCTTGTGGCAGAAAAAACGGCACACGCATTATTTTAAATTAGGGCTGCAACTAACGATTATTTTCATAATCGATTAATCGGCCGATTATTTTTTCGATTAATCGACTAATCGGATAAAAAACAGAATCCATAATAGTTTTCTAAGTTTTAAATAAAATCCACATAATGAGTGTTACAAATATAAACTTCAGACTAAAACTTTACATTAACATAACTGTTTCTTCAATTTTTATGCAGCAGAGCACAGTTTAATAATTAAACAAAACCACAAACTGTTTGAAAAGAGGTAGAACTAGAAAGAGTTAGACTATCACTGTTAATAACATTCTGTTATTCACTCTTTCAGAAACTTAGCATTGAAATGCAAACATCTCAACATGTCCTCATGCTTCTGGCTAAGGCTGGTTCTCTGTTTGCAGCTATATTTCCTGCAGCAGAGAAAAGGCTGTTGAGGTGTATAAGTAGGGTATTGCCAATTTCACCAAAGTGGGATATTTATCTATGCTAGCTCTTCACCAATGCTAAGTGTTATCTACCTTGGCAAGGGGCTTATCAATAAAGTAATCCTTGACTTCATTCTAACATAAAAATATCTTGAATATCTATATGCAATGGTAAATAACCAGCTATAAGGTTAGGGGAAATATCTAGTGCGCTCTAAAAATAACGAATATATACTTATAAAGGTTGAATCTGGTACATATTATCACAATTTATTAAAAATATAAAAAAACAATAAACAAAATCAGAAGCACTAAGGACTGTATATCAATAACAGGACAAAGCCTTACACATTTATTTATACAGTACATATAATCAGCAATAGCAAGCAATACGCTAATAATTGTGCAAACAGATAATAGTGCACATCAATTTAAATAACTCCCATCAATCTAGGGGCAAGGTGTAAATAAGCTCAGCACTATATCATGAAAAGCATAGTTCCAAATCACCAGATTTAATATAAACGATCCAAATGATGACTATTATATCTGGGTTGCACATAAGCCAGGGGTAGTTGTAAACGTATACTGTCCTGAAAAAGTGAAAAGTAGACGTCTGTAGACATCCTTTAGGCTAAGGACATAACCATAAAACACAATACCATGTGCAGGAGTTCATTGGAGTGAAGCAGCTGGTGTTGTGCACAGACCAACTAATTGCAAACCGATTAATCGATTATGAGATTCGTTGACAACTATTTTCATAATCGATTATTATCGATTATGACGATTAGTTGTTGCAGCTCTATTTTAAATGTATTTTTATTACATATATATATATAAATATATACATTGCCTTTTTGTTGGTCAACTGTAAAGTATTAAATCCTTGCCAGAAAGAATGGAAGCAATTACTTATATACAGAAACCCTTGTAACCTACTGCTTTATTTTGATTGCAATTATGAGCCTAGTCAACAACTCCTTTAACATAATTTGATGATCTCTGTGCTCTAGGGTGAAAGGCATAGTCCATCCATGTGTCTACTCACTATTACTAATCATTGTCCCCCAACAACTGGGGGGAGAAGGGCTTACAAAAACTTAACCCCCCAGTAGCGTTTCATCTTGCAAATACACCGAGGACGTGGACATAACCTGTCTACAGAATTATGTTTTAGAGGAATGTGAACATATCAAACTGTCACTCATTCAAATGATTTGGATGTGGATACACATACATATACATTTTGTGTGGGTGAAGGAAGGGTGATATTAAAATATAACAATTATTTAAAAGACCTGTCTGAGACTCAGACTGAGACATACCTCATTGTTTTGATTGTATTTTTGGACTGAGTGAGTCTGACCTATATTCTAATATCTCCCTGCTTCAAGTGACACACTAATTCAATGGCCTATTATTGGCAATGGCTGGCAGTGGCACTATTTAAAGATCTCAGGACCCCAGACAGTAGGTCCTATGATCTTGCTAGTTGCACTTGTTTGCTGGCTCTGACTGAGTGAATTCACAGTCACACAGGCTCAGCAGCAGCATAGACTAGCGCAGCCCGCTGTTGTGATGTCACGTGCATGATCATGTGACGTCTGACACACACAGGCAGTATGCACGGCGCAGGCTGAGGGGCACTGCACATTAGGATCAGCGAGATGAGTGACTCCTCAGTAGGGCTAGAAGGGGTGCCGGTGGCTGGGCTAATAGGATTGTTTTACTTCTGCTGGGTAGTAGGTTGGTACGGATGCTGCTGGAGCAACTTAAATAGTAAAAGAATTTAAAATATTTTAAAAGCAAACACATTAACAACCTAAGGCTATGTCCGGTTTTTAAAAAATAAAATTACCGGGAAGTAACCATAAATACTGGACAGTTCGGTCTAATACCGGACACCTGGCAACCCTACTAGTCGATAAGCCTGCCCAAAGGGCAGTCTAATTTTTGTTTAAAAACATAATTTATGCTTACCTGATAAATTTATTTCTCTTGTAGTGTAGTCAGTCCACGGGTCATCCATTACTTATGGGATTATATCTCTTCCCAACAGGAAGTTGCAAGAGGATCACCCAAGCAGAGCTGCTATATAGCTCCTCCCCTCACATGTCATATCCAGTCATTCGACCGAAACAAGACGAGAAAGGAGAAACCATAGGGTGCGGTGGTGACTGGAGTTTAATTAAAATTTAGATCTGCCTTAAAAGACAGGGCGGGCCGTGGACTGACTACACTACAAGAGAAATAAATTTATCAGGTAAGCATAAATTATGTTTTCTCTTGTTAAGTGTAGTCAGTCCACGGGTCATCCATTACTTATGGGATACCAATACCAAAGCTGAAGTACACGGATGATGGGAGGGACAAGGCAGGAACTTTAAATGGAAGGAACCACTGCCTGAAGCACCTTTCTCCCAAAAATAGCCTCCGAAGAAGCAAAAGTGTCAAATTTGTAAAATTTTTAAAAAGTGTGAAGTGAAGACCAAGTTGCAGCCTTGCAAATCTGTTCAACAGAGGCCTCATTTTTAAAGGCCCAGGTGGAAGCCACAGCTCTAGTGGAATGAGCTGTAATTCTTTCAGGAGGCTGCTGTCCAGCAGTCTCATAGGCTAAACGTATTATGCTACGAAGCCAAAAGGAGAGAGAGGTAGCCGAAGCCTTTTGACCTCTCCTCTGTCCAGAGTAAACGACAAACAGGGAAGAAGTTTGACGAAAATCTTTAGTTGCTTGCAAATAGAACTTCAGGGCACGGACTACGTCCAGATTATGCAAAAGTCGTTCCTTCTTCGAAGAAGGATTAGGGCATAGAGATGGAACAACAATCTCTTGATTGACATTCCTGTTAGAAACTACCTTAGGTAAAAACCCAGGTTTAGTACGCAGAACTACCTTGTCTGAATGAAAAATCAGATAAGGAGAATCACAGTGTAGGGCAGATAACTCCGAGACTCTTCGAGCCGAGGAAATAGCCATCAAAAACAGAACTTTCCAAGATAACAGCTTAATATCAATGGAATGGAGGGGTTCAAACGGAACACCTTGAAGAACTTTAAGAACTAAGTTTAAGCTCCACGGCGGAGCAACAGTCTTAAACACAGGCTTAATCCTAGCCAAAGCCTGACAAAAAACCTGAACGTCTGGGACATCTGCCAGACGTTTGTGAAACAGAATAGACAGAGCAGAAATCTGTCCCTTTAATGAACTAGCAGATAAACCCTTTTCTAAACCCTCTTGTAGAAAAGACAAAATCCTAGGAATCCTAACTTTACTCCATGAGTAACTCTTGGATTCACACCAATATAAGTATTTACGCCATATTTTATGGTAAATTTTTCTGGTAACAGGTTTCCGAGCCTGTATTAAGGTATCAATAACTGACTCCGAGAAGCCACGCTTTGATAGAATCAAGCGTTCAATCTCCATGCAGTCAGCCTCAGAGAAATTAGATCTGGATGATTGAAAGGACCCTGAATTAGAAGGTCCTGTCTCAGAGGTAGAGACCATGGTGGACAGGACGACATGCCCACTAGATCTGCATACCAGGTCCTGCGTGGCCACGCAGGTGCTATCAGAATCACTGATGCTCTCTCCTGTTTGATTTTGGCAATCAGCCGAGGAAGCAGCGGAAATGGTGGAAACACATAAGCCATGTTGAAAACCCAAGGGGCTGCTAGAGAATCTATCAGCGCCGCTCCCGGGTCCCTGGACCTGGATCCGTAGCAAGGAAGTTTGGCATTCTGTCGAGAAGCCATGAGATCCAGTTCTGGTTTGCCCCAACGATGAATTAGTTGAGCGAAGACCTCCGGATGAAGTTCCCACTCCCCCGGATGAAAAGTCTGGTGACTTAGGAAGTCCGCCTCCCAGTTCTCCACGCCTGGGATATAGATCGCTGACAGGTGGCAAGAGTTGGACTCTGCCCAGCGAATTATCTTTGATACTTCCAACATCGCTAGGGAACTCCTGGTTCCCCCCTGATGGTTGATGTAAGCCACAGTCGTGATATTGTCCGACTGAAATCTGATGAACCTCAGTGTTGCCAACTGAGGCCAAGCTAGAAGAGCATTGAATATCGCTCTTAATTCCAGAATATTTATTGGGAGGAGTTTCTCCTCCTGAGTCCACGATCCCTGAGCCTTCAGGGAGTTCCAGACTGCGCCCCAACCTAGAAGGCTGGCATCTGTTGTTACAATCGTCCAATCTGGCCTGCGAAAGGTCATCCCTTTGGACAGATGGAGTCGAGAAAGCCACCAGAGAAGAGAATCCCTGGTCTCTTGATCCAGATTTATTAGAGGGGACAAATCTGAGTAATCCCCATTCCTATGACTGAGCATGCATAATTGCAGCGGTCTGAGATGCAGGCGCGCAAATGGTACTATGTCCATTGCTGCTACCATTAAGCCGATTACTTCCATGCACTGGGCTACTGACGGGTGTGGAATGGAATGAAGGGCACGGCAAGCATTTAGAAGTTTTGATAACCTGGCCTCCATCAGGTAAATTTTCATCTCTACAGAATCTATAAGAGTCCCTAAGAAGGGAACCCTTGTGAGTGGTAATAGAGAACTCTTTTCCACGTTCACCTTCCACCCATGCGACCTCAGAAATGCCAGAACTATCTCTGTATGAGACTTGGCAATTTGAAAACTTGACGCTTGTATCAGAATGTCGTCTAGGTACGGAGCCACCGCTATGCCTCGCGGTCTTAGTACCGCCAGAAGTGAGCCCAGAACCTTTGTAAAGATTCTTGGGGCCGTAGCTAACCCGAAGGGAAGAGCTACAAACTGGTAATGCCTGTCTAGGAAGGCAAATCTTAGATACCGATAATGATCCTTGTGAATCGGTATGTGAAGGTAGGCATCCTTTAAGTCCACTGTGGTCATGTACTGACCCTCTTGGATCATGGGCAGGATGGTTCGAATAGTTTCCATTTTGAATGATGGAACTCTTAGGAACTTGTTTAGGATCTTTAAGTCCAAGATTGGTCTGAAGGTTCCCTCTTTCTTGGGAACCACAAACAGATTTGAATAAAATCCTTGCCCCTGTTCCGTCCGCGGAACTGGGTGGATCACCCCCATTAATAAGAGGTCTTGTACACAGCGTAGAAACGCCTCTTTCTTTATTTGGTTTGCTGATAACCTTGAAAGATGAAATCTCCCTTGTGGAGGAGAAGCTTTGAAGTCCAGAAGATATCCCTGAGATATGATCTCCAACGCCCAGGGATCCTGGACATCTCTTGCCCAAGCTTGGGCGAAGAGAGAAAGTCTGCCCCCCACTAGATCCGTTTCCGGACAGGGGGCCCTCACTTCATGCTGTCTTAGGGGCAGCAGCAGGTTTTCTGGCCTGCTTGCCCTTGTTCCAGGACTGGTTGCTTTTCCAACCCTGTCTGTAACGAGTAGCAGTCCCTTCCTGTTTTGGAGCGGAGGAAGTTGATGCTGCTCCTGCCTTGAAATTACGAAAGGCACGAAAATTAGACTGTTTGGCCTTTGATTTGGCCCTGTCCTGAGGAAGGGAGTGACCCTTACCTCCAGTAATGTCAGCAATAATTTCTTTCAAGCCGGGCCCGAATAAGGTTTGCCCTTTGAAAGGAATATTAAGCAATTTAGATTTAGAAGTTACATCTGCTGACCAGGATTTAAGCCATAGCGCTCTGCGCGCCTGGATGGCGAATCCGGAGTTCTTAGCCGTTAGTTTGGTTAAATGTACCACGGCATCCGAAACAAATGCATTAGCTATCTTAAGGGCTTTAAGCTTGTTCATAATCTCATCCAATGGTGCTGTGCGAATAGCCTCTTCCAGAGACTCAAACCAGAATGCCGCTGCAGCAGTGACGGGCGCAATGCATGCAAGGGGCTGTAATATAAAACCTTGTTGAACAAACATTTTCTTAAGGTAACCTTCTAATTTTTTATCCATTGGATCTGAGAAAGCACAACTATCCTCCACCGGGATAGTGGTACGCTTGGCTAAAGTAGAAACTGCTCCCTCCACCTTAGGGACCGTCTGCCATAAGTCTCGTGTGGTGGCGTCTATTGGGAACATTTTTCTAAATATCGGAGGAGGGGAAAAAGGCACACCGGGTCTATCCCATTCCTTGCTAATAATCTCTGTAAGCCTTTTAGGTATAGGAAAAACGTCAGTACACACCGGTACCGCATAGTATTTATCCAGCCTACATAATTTCTCTGGGATTGCCACCGTGTCGCAATCATTCAGAGCCGCTAACACCTCCCCTAGCAATACACGGAGGTTCTCAAGCTTAAATTTAAAATTTCTGAATCCGGTCTCCCCGGATCAGATCCGTCACCCACAGAATGAAGCTCTCCATCCTCATGTTCTGCAAATTGTGACGCAGTATCGGACATGGCTCTCATGTCATCAGCGCGCTCTGTCCTAAACCCAGAGCTATCGCGCTTGCCTCTTAACTCAGGCAAATTAGATAATACTTCTTTCATAACATTAGCCATATCATGCAAAGTGATTTGTAAGGGCCTTGATGTACTTGGCGCCACAATCTCACGCACCTCCTGAGCGGGAGGCGAAGGTACTGACACGTGAGGAGAGTTAGACGGCATAACTTCCCCCTCGATGTCTGGTGATAATTTCTTTACCGGTAAAGACTGACTTTTATTTAAAGTAACATCAATACAATTGGTACACAAATTTCTATTGGGCTCCACATTGGCTTTTAAACATAATGAACAAGTAGATTCATCTGTATCAGACATGTTTAAACAGACTAGCAATGAAGACTAGCAAGCTTGGAAAAAAAATCTTTCAGTGAATTTACAAGCAATAGAAAAAACGCAGCAGCGCTTTTAAAAACACAAAAAAACTGTCACAGTTGAAATAACAATGAACTAATTCAGTTATAGCCAACAAATTTAACAGTAAATGTATGAATTTAGCAGAGGATTGCACCCACTAGCAAACGGATGATTAACCCCTCAATACCCACAACCGGATAATCAATTTTAGATTTAACGTTTTTCTCACAGTCAAACACACTGTCACAGGTCTGCTGTGACTGATTACCTCCCTCAAAAATGAATTTTGAAGACCCCTGAGCTCTCTGGAGACGTCCTGGATCAAGGAGGAAAAGGCAGGAAGACTGTGCTAGAATTTTATCTGCGCAACAAGGCGCTAAAAAAAGACCCCTCCCACTCATATTACAACAGTGGGAGATCTGTTACAACGGTTTCTATGCAGAAATAAACGTTAGCCATGTGGAAAAAAATCATGCCCAAAAAGATTTATCACCAAAGTACCTCACAAAAACGAATAACATGCCAGTAAACGTTTTAAAAACAACTTTTCCAGTGTTATGCAAAGTTATCACTAAGCCTGCTACCAGTCGCTTCTACTGCAGTTAAGGCTTATACATTTATTTCAGTATTAACAGTATTTTCTCAGTCAAATTCTAGTCCCTAGAAAATAACTCAACTGCGCATACATTTAACAGCCTGATACCAGTCGCTACTACTGCATTAAAGGCTGTACTTACATCATATGGGTAACAGCAGTGTTTTCTTAGTCAATTCCATTCCTAGAAAATATTATACTGCACATACCTCATTTGCGGGGGACCCCGCATGCTATTCCCTTTTCTGAAGTTACCCCTCCTCAGAATGTGCGAGAACAGCCAGTGGATCTTAGTTACGTCTGCTAAGATCATAGAAACGCAGGCAGATTTTCTTCTTCTAAATGCTGCCTGAGAGAAAAAAACAGCACACTCCGGTGCCATTTGAAAATAATAAACTTTTGATTGAAGAATTAAGTAAAAAACTCCTATCTCCTCTCACAACCTCCTTTGTTGAGACTTGCAAGAGAATGACTGGATATGACATGTGAGGGGAGGAGCTATATAGCAGCTCTGCTTGGGTGATCCTCTTGCAACTTCCTGTTGGGAAGAGATATAATCCCATAAGTAATGGATGACCCGTGGACTGACTACACTTAACAAGAGAAATACAGATGTAGAAACAACCTATTTTGTAACTCTTCTTTTATTTAAATAAGTGGGAAAGCTTGCCCAGAGGGCAGTCTTTTGTGACCCTGCCATTTTCGGAAGGGCGGTCTATTGTGGTGACGGAACCACCCTGGATGCTTATGCTGCATCCAGGTGGATTCCAAAAATGTCAGGGTGGTGAAAGAATCCACCTGGATGCAGCCCCTGCCATTTTTGGAATCCACCCTGCCATCCAGGTGGATTCCAAAAATGTCAGGATGGTGAAAGAATCCACCTGGATGCAGCCCCTGCCATTTTCGGAATCCACCCTGCCATCCAGTTGGATTCCAAAAATGGCAGGGTGGTGAAAGAATCCACCTGGATGCAGCCCCTGCCATTTTTGGAATCCACCCTGCCATCCAGGTGGATTCCAAAAATGTCAGGATGGTGAAAGAATCCACCTGGATGCAGCCCCTGCCATTTTCGGAATCCACCCTGCCATCCAGTTGGATTCCAAAAATGGCAGGATGGTGAAAGAATCCACCTGGATGCAGCCCCTGCCATTTTCGGAATCCACCCTGCCATCCAGGTGGATTCCAAAAATGGCAGGGTGGTGAAAGAATCCACATGGATGCAGCTTACGCTCCCCCTCTTTTGCGCTCTCTCTCTCCCCCTCTCTTTTGCTCTCTTTCCCCCTTTTTTTTGCTCGCTCTCTCCCCCTCTCTTTTGCTCGCTCTCTCCCCCCACTCTTTTGCTCGATCTCTCCCCCCACTCTTTTGCTCGATCTCTCCCCTCTCTCTTGCTCTCTCTCTCCCCTCTCGTTTGCTCGCTCTCTCCCCCTCTCTTTTGCTCTCTCTCCCCCTCTCTTTTGCTCTCTCTCTCCCCCTCTCTTTTGCTCTCTCCTCTCTTTTGCTCTCTCCTCTCTTTTGCTCTCTCTCTCCCCTCTCTTTTGCTCTCTCTCTCCCCCCTCTCTTTTGCTCTCTCTCTCCCCCCTCTCTTTTGCTCTCTCTCCCCTCTCTTTTGCTCTCTCTCCCCTCTCTTTTGCTCTCTCTCCCCTCTCTTTTGCCCTCTCTCTCCTCTCTCTTTTGCGCTCTCTCTCCCCTCTCTTTTGCTCTCTCTCTCCCCTCTCTTTTGCTCTCTCTCTCCCCTCTCTTTTGCTCTCTCTCTCCCCTCTCTTTTGCTCTCTCTCTCCCCCCTCTCTTTTGCTCTCTCTCCCCTCTCTTTTGCTCTCTCTCTCCCCTCTCTTTTGCGCTCTCTCTCCCCTCTCTTTTGCGCTCTCTCTCCCCTCTCTCTCCCCTCTATCTCCCCCCTCTTTTGCTCTCTCTCTCTCCCCTCTATCTCCCCCCCTCTTTTGCTCTCTCTCTCTCCCCCCCTCTTTTGCTCTCTCTCTCCCCCTCTCTTTTGCTCTCTCTCTCCCCCTCTCTTTTGCTCTCTCCCTCCCCCCTCTCTTTTGCTCTCTCTCTCTCCCCTCTCTTTTGCTCTCTCTCTCTCCCCTCTCTTTTGCTCTCTCTCTCTCCCCTCTCTTTTGCTCTCTCTCTCCCCTCTCTTTTGCTCTCTCTCTCCCCTCTATCTCCCCCCTATCTCCCCCCCTCTCTTTTGCTCTCTCTCTCTCCCCCTCTCTTTTGCTCTCTCTCTCTCCCCCTCTCTTTTGCTCTCCCCCTCCCCCTCTCTTTTACGCTCTCTCTCCCCCCACTCTTTTGCTCTCTCCCCTTGTCACGGATACCAGACGGCTAAGGCTTCCCCCCACCCCCCTACAACCTCACCCCTGTTGTTTCTCAGTGGTTTTGGGCTTCTCAGAGCAACCACAATCTCTGGAAGCTTTTGGTTGCATGGTTTTGTGTTCCAAACTTGTTTTGTGGAGAGCTGGTGTATGACCAGGAAAACCCTCCTAGGCTGGCCGGGCTCCTGGAACTCGCGGTCGGCCGCCTCACAACGGACACCCGCCTAACTCCTCTCAGGCTGGTCGGGCTCCTGGAACTCCCGGTCGGCCACAGGACAGCAGGACACCCGCTAACTTTACCCCTGGTCGCTCCAGCAGCCCTTTGCCCCAGAGCTCCGCTCTTTTGGGGATTGGTAGCCCCTAAGGAGGACAAGAGCTGTGGCAATTATCAGAGGGGAGCTCCTTTGGGAACTGGGGGTTTTGGACACCCCTAACCCCATAACTTCAATGGACTGTAACTCCGGTCCCCAGTAACGAATCATGCTGATTTTTGGACTGTGGCATCTGGGGACTGAGAGCTTTAAAATGACACACTGGAAGTGTCCCTCCACCGGGATCACCCGAAACCGCCACCCCTAGGTGTTGGGATTATGTGAGACTGTGGCTCCTAAGAAGGTGCCGGGCTGTCTGGAGGGGCGGGAATGGCAGGAAAATTGTGGGATTGTCCTTTGTGTTATCAAGATGAGCTGTGTGTATAAAAGGAGTGTATGTTTTACAATAAAATCAGTTCTTGTTTAACCTGAATGCCAGTCTGTCTAGTTATTTGGGTTGGCTCCAGCTAAAATCACTTTCCTGGGCTACATAGCAGCCTGTTCCAGGCAGAGAAAGGATCATCAGGCAGAGCTACCCAGTCTGGGTAGCTGGAGTCTGCCACAGGGTGGGACCCTGGGTACTGATGCTGTCGGGCATCAGGGGTGGCTACAGGCTGTGGTCACTTGCCAGCTACATAGCTGCAGTCGGCAGGGAGGAAGCAGAACCCGTTTGGCGGAGCTACCCAGTCGGGGTAGCCGGGGTATCCGTCACCCCCCCCCTCTCTTTTGTGCTCTCTTTTCACCCCTCCCTTTTCTGCTCTCTTGTCCCCCCTCTCTTTTGCTCTCTCCCCCCCTCTTTTGCTTTCTCTCCCCCCCTCTCTTTTGCTCTCCCTCCCCCCTCTCTTTTGCTCCCCCCCTCTCATTTTCTCTCTCCCTCCCCTCTCATTTGCTCTCTCTCTCCCCTCTCATTTGCGCTCTCTCTCCCCTCTCATTTGCTCTCTCTCTCCCCTCTCATTTGCTCTCTCTCTCCCCTCTCATTTGCTCTCTCTCTCCCCTCTCATTTGCTCTCTCTCTTCCCTCTCATTTGCTCTCTCCCCTCTCATTTGCTCTCTCTCTCCCCTCTCATTTGCTCTCTCTCTCCACTCTCGTTTGCTCTCTCTCCCCCCTCTCGTTTGCTCTCTCTCCCCTCTCTTGCTTGCTCTCTCTCCCATCTTTTTCTCTCTCCCCCTTTTTGCTCTCTCTCCCATCTTTTGCTCTCCCCCCCTCTTTTGCTCTCTCTCCCCCCTCTCATTTGCTCTCTCTCCCCCCCTCTCATTTGCTCTCTCTACCCCCCTCTCATTTGCTCTCTCTCCTAATTTTTAAGCACCAGCTGCCCCTTGGCACATGTGTTTGTCGAGTCATGACACGTTGTAATAAAATACATCAAGCCGTATCTACTTGCTAATTACTTAGGTTTATTATCAGATTCATTGGTATAACACAGCCTGGTTCAACCTACGGCTAGGGACCCCACTGTGCTTTCTCTGCACCCTGTGCCATATTCATTGATCTGCTCTGCTGAAATCTTGATGTGGATTCAGTGTATATGTTTCAGAGTTTGAACAAATATATAGATAAGAAGCACTTCTAGAGATATTAAACACTTAGAACTATTCCTTTACACTGTTTTCACTTTGACTGTTGGGTGCAGTAACGACAGCAGCCGGCATACACATAGTTGTTTCCGGCTGCTAACTACAGTAACTAGTAGTTTATTCAGCCTCCTGCTCTGCTAGTAGGAACAGTTATATCATGAGTTAAACAAATAATCTGTAAAACAGAGGAAGGATATTGCTCTCTGAGAGGTATACTCACTTGCGGTAGCCGCCATGACGCTACATTTGCTCTCACTCACAGCTGCCCCAGCGCTCACATTCACTTGCTTTGTTCCTGTGCAGTTGTCTAGAGGTCTCGGATACTTCGGATCTGTAGCATTGTGTTCTGAGCCTGCAGGTTGCTTGGTGTTTGAAGACTGTTGTGGAGACAACTTCTGAACGTCTAATTGGCTCTGTACCAGCAGACTTGGTTCCAGCTCTTTTGATCCAGTAGTGCATATGGTTGAGTTCTCTTTACATGTTTTCAAGCCTCCAAAATTTTCATTATAGCTTTCAGCCTGTTTCTTCCCACTGACCGGAGATGCACCATCCCCATCTCTTGCGGGCTTAATGTCCCCTCTGTGCTTGTACTTCTGGTTGCTCACCACTCTCACAGCTTTTATTTCACCCTGGCCACTGCGACTTGTTGCCCTCCTTGGCTCATGTTTATCCGGCTTTGAGACACCTTCCATTACTTTGTGACCATTTGTCCAGCAGCTGCCCAATCACTACAGCAGGCTGAAGTCACACGTCAAGCAAAGAACCTGTGAAAATACAATGCAATACAAGTCATGAGAAATGACAGATAACCATTAGCATAACTCTGTGGTGATTTTAAAAAGATAGAAGCATTGGCACAGGCTGGTATTAGCCATATTGTAATAACATTATTATTAATATTAATAAGGGTTTACATGGCCATGGACACGACTGACTCATTTCCAAGTTATGTAAAACATAACATCCCCTGTGAAATATTTAGTAACATGGGCCCTGCTTATGGCATACAAGCCAGTGAAAATGCACTAGACAAACATATGTTGTAAAAATTATTGTGAAAAAAGTGTGTGCCAGAATGAGATATGTAACAGCATATTATAGTGATGTCAGTCATTATAACTACCAGCATTATACTGACAGCGGAACTATAACAATGTCATATGTAACAGCATATTGTAGTGATGTCAGACATTATAACTACCTGCATTATACTGACAGCGGAACTATAACAATATCATATGTAACAGCATATTATAGTGATGTCAGTCATTATAACTACCTGCATTATACTGACAGCGGAACTATAACAATATCATATGTAACAGCATATTGTAGTGATGTCACTCATTATAACTACCTGCATTATACTGACAGCGCAAACATAACAATGTCATATGTAACAGCATAATGTAGTGATGTCAGTCATTATAACTACCTGCATTATACTGACAGCACAACCATACAATATCATATGTAACAGCATATTATAGTGATGTCAGTCATTATAACTACCTGCATTATACTGACAGCGGAACTATAACAATATCATATGTAACAGCATATTGTAGTGATGTCAGACATTATAACTACCTGCATTATACTGACAGCGGAACTATAACAATATCATATGTAACAGCATATTGTAGTGATGTCAGACATTATAACTACCTGCATTATACTGACAGCGCAAACATAACAATGTCATATGTAACAGCATATTGTAGTGATGTCAGTCATTATAACTACCTGCATTATACTGACAGCGCAACCATACAATATCATATGTAACAGCATATTGTAGTGATGTCAGTCATTATAACTACCTGCATTATACTGACAGCGGAACTATAACAATGTCATATGTAACAGCATATTGTAGTGATGTCAGTCATTATAACTACCTGCATTATACTGACAGCGGAACTATAACAATGTCATATGTAACAGCATATTGTAGTGATGTCAGTCATTATAACTACCTGCATTATACTGACAGCGCAAACATAACAATATCATATGTAACAGCATATTGTAGTGATGTCAGTCATTATAACTACCTGCATTATACTGACAGCGCAAACATAACAATGTCATATGTAACAGCATATTGTAGTGATGTCAGTCATTATAACTACCTGCATTATACTGACAGCGGAACTATAACAATATCATATGTAACAGCATATTGTAGTGATGTCAGACATTATAACTACCTGCATTATACTGACAGAGCAAACATAACAATATCATATGTAACAGCATATTGTAGTGATGTCAGTCATTATAACTACCTGCATTATACTGACAGCGCAAACATAACAATGTCATATGTAACAGCATATTGTAGTGATGTCAGTCATTATAACTACCTGCATTATACTGACAGCGGAACTATAACAATATCATATGTAACAGCATATTGTAGTGATGTCAGACATTATAACTACCAGCATTATACTGACAGCGCAAACATAACAATATCACATGTAACAGCATAATGTAGTGATGTCAGTCATAACTACCTGCATTATACTGACAGAGCAAACATAACAATATCATATGTAACAGCATATTGTAGTGATGTCAGTCATTATAACTACCTGCATTATACTGACAGCGCAAACATAACCATATCATATGTAACAGCATATTGTAGTGATGTCAGTCATTATAACTACCTGCATTATACTGACAGCGGAACTATAACAATATCATATGTAACAGCATATTGTAGTGATGTCAGTCATTATAACTACCAGCATTATACTGACAGCGGAACTATAACAATATCATATGTAACAGCATATTGTAGTGATGTCAGTCATTATAACTACCTGCATTATACTGACAGCGCAAACATAACAATATCATATGTAACAGCATATTGTAGTGATGTCAGTCATTATAACTACCTGCATTATACTGACAGCGCAAACATAACAATATCACATGTAACAGCATAATGTAGTGATGTCAGTCATAACTACCTGCATTATACTGACAGCGGAACTATAACAATATCATATGTAACAGCATATTGTAGTGATGTCAGTCATTATAACTACCTGCATTATACTGACAGCGGAACTATAACAATGTCATATGTAACAGCATATTGTAGTGATGTCAGTCATTATAACTACCTGCATTATACTGACAGCACAACCATACAATATCATATGTAACAGCATATTATAGTGATGTCAGTCATTATAACTACCTGCATTATACTGACAGCGCAAACATAACAATGTCATATGTAACAGCATATTGTAGTGATGTCAGTCATTATAACTACCTGCATTATACTGACAGCAGAACTATAACAATGTCATATGTAACAGCATATTGTAGTGATGTCAGTCATTATAACTACCTGCATTATACTGACAGCGGAACTATAATAATATCATATGTAACAGCATATTGTAGTGATGTCAGTCATTATAACTACCTGCATTATACTGACAGCGGAACTATAACAATATCACATGTAACAGCATATTGTAGTGATGTCAGTCATTATAACTACCTACATTATACTGACAGCGCAAACATAACAATGTCATATGTAACAGCATATTGTAGTGATGTCAGTCATTATAACTACCTGCATTATACTGACAGCGGAACTATAACAATATCATATGTAACAGCATATTGTAGTGATGTCAGACATTATAACTACCAGCATTATACTGACAGCGCAAACATAACAATATCATATGTAACAGCATATTGTAGTGATGTCAGTCATTGTAACTACCTGCATTATACTGACAGCGCAAACATAACAATATCATATGTAACAGCATAGTGTAGTGATGTCAGACATTATAACAACCTGCATTATACTGACAGCGGAACTATAACAATATCATATGTAACAGCATATTGTAGTGATGTCAGTCATTATAACTACCTGCATTATACTGACAGCGGAACTATAACAATATCATATGTAACAGCATATTGTAGTGATGTCAGTCATTATAACTACCTGCATTATACTGACAGCGCAAACATAACAATATCATATGTAACAGCATATTGTAGTGATGTCAGACATTATAACTACCAGCATTATACTGACAGCGGAACTATAACAATATCATATGTAACAGCATATTGTAGTGATGTCAGTCATTATAACTACCTGCATTATACTGACAGCGCAAACATAACAATATCATATGTAACAGCATATTGTAGTGATGTCAGTCATTATAACTACCTGCATTATACTGACAGCGCAAACATAACAATATCATATGTAACAGCATATTGTAGTGATGTCAGTCATTATAACTACCTGCATTATACTGACAGCGGAACTATAACAATATCATATGTAACAGCATATTGTAGTGATGTCAGACATTATAACTACCTGCATTATACTGACAGCGGAACTATAACAATATCATATGTAACAGCATATTGTAGTGATGTCAGTCATTATAACTACCTGCATTATACTGACAGCGCAAACATAACAATGTCATATGTAACAGCATATTGTAGTGATGTCAGACATTATAACTACCTGCATTATACTGACAGCGGAACTATAACAATATAATATGTAACAGCATATTGTAGTGATGTCAGTCATTATAACTACCTGCATTATACTGACAGCGCAAACATAACAATGTCATATGTCACTTAAAGGGACATGAAACCCAAAATGTTTATTTCATGTTTCAGCAAGATCATACAATTTTAAACAACTTTCCAATTTAATTTGATTAACATTTTTTTTCATTCTCTTGGTATCCTTTTTGAAGAAGTAACAATGTACTACTTGAACCTACCAAGGGTATGCTTTTTCAACAAAGGATACTAAGAGAACAAATTAGATAATAGAAGTAAATTGGAAAGTTGTTTAAAAATGTATTCTATATCTGAATCATTAAAGGGACATGAAACCCAAATTATTTCTTTCATGATTTAGAAAGAACATGCAATTTTAAACAACTTTCTAATTTACTTCTATTATCTAATTTGCTTAATTCGCTTGATATCCTTTGCTGAAAAGCATATCTAGATATGCTCAGTAGCTGCTGATTGGTTGCTGCACATAGATGCCTTGTGTGATTGGCTCACCCATATGCATTGCTATTTCTTCAACAAAGGATATCTAAAGAATGAAGCAAATTGGATAATACAAGTGAATTGGAATGTTGTTTAAAATTGTATTCTCTATCTGAATCATGAAAGAAAACTTTTGGGTTTAGTGTCCCTTTAAGGAAAAATGTAAGGTTTCCTTTTAAGACACCTGTGACAATCAGTGTGGGGACTTTTAAGGGACAGTAAACACCTTGTAATTACAAGATATTTCTGTTGTTCTGCCATAGAACATGTCAGTTAAAGGGACACTGAACCCATTTTTTTTCTTTCATGATTCAGATAGAGCATGCAATTTTAAGCAACTTTCTAATTTACTCCTATTATCAATTTGTCTTCATTCTCTTGCTATCTCTATTTGAAAAGCAAGAATGTAAGTTTAGACACCAGCTAAAACCTGGGTTATCCTTGCTGATTGGACAGCACCAATAAACAAGTGCTGTCCAGGGTCTGAACAAAAAATTGGCTGGCTCCTTAGCTTAGATGCCTTTTTTTTCAAATAAAGATAGCAAGAGAACGAAGAAAAATTGATAATAGGAGTAAATTAGAAAGTTGCCTAAAATTGCATGCTCTATCTGAATCATGAAATAAAAAATTTGGGTTTAGTGTCCCTTTAAGGTTTTTTTAAAGTTGCTATCAGTTAAAGACCATTAGAGATATATATGTAGCAGGGTTTGACTTGAGAAGTCATAAAGTACATTTCAACTTCTGAAAATTAGAGAAACTACAATTTTCTGGGGGAATAAATAATGAGAGTATATTGCAAAGTTGTATTAGTTTTGATAGTGCATTGATAAAGGCTGTCACAACTGCTAGTAGGTAGAATGAGTGAAAGAGAACATGTTGCATACACATAACGAAATGCAAAGGTCCTGCAGCTGTAATTATCTAGAACAAACATCCTCAAACTTGGCCCTCCAGAGGTTTTGGAATTACATTTCCCATGATGCTCAGCCAGCATATCAGCTGGCTGAGCATCATGGGAAATGTAGTTCCAAAACCTCTGGAGGGCCAAGTGTGAGGATGTCTGATCTAGAACTAGTAAAGCACATTAGCCCTCAATGGTTATCTATTAATTCTCCAGCGTATATAAGGTCTGTGTAGCACCGTACTGTATGAATTCCCTTTGGTAATCATCTGCAACACTATAAACTAGTGAGGGCTTTAACAGAGACCCAATATCCTCCTGTTTATTTACTGCTTTATCATGGTACTCTTTGTTGAAGAGATACCTAGGTAAGTAGCGTCCACGTGTTTGTAGCACTATACGGCAGCAGTTTTGCAAGAATGATTTGGAGCACTAGATGGCTGCAGTGTTAGCATTATATATAATGTTGTTATAAGTATTTTCACTGCCATATAGCGCTCCTGAACCTGCTTACATGGTTTTCAACAAAGGATACCAAAAGAATGAAGTACATTTGATTTATTTTTTTAAGAATTGCATGGTCTGACTCATGGAAAACTTCTGGGTTTCATGTCCCTTTAAAAGAGGGGAACAACCCACCTACTATATTTAAAAAATGGGGATTAGGCTTTAACGGGACAATGTATCCGGCAAATTGATGATAAAAGTTAATTGTATTCCAAGTAGCTGCAGAAACATAATTTTGAATGTACTGGGCTCTCTCTCACCTCCGTTTGTGAATTGATTTCTGCTGCTGCCTCTTGAATACATAGCTTTTCTATAGAGAATACTGCAGTATTATTATTTGCAGTATAGGTGGCTATTTCAATGGGCAAAAGCAGATATTTCAAATGACAAAAAAAAGGAAAATAAACTATTTGTAATATACTCCAGCAAGTAAAATGGATCATAGGGGACCTATTAAAGGGAGAGAAATGTACAGTATACTGGTCATCCAAAAGGATCCTCTAATGACAGCAGATCAACAAAACAAGGTAGAAGATGACTGATATAAAATTGACCATTGCCTGTCTACACGGTGACACATACTGTGCTCTCAGTTTTAAGAGGCACTGACACCTTTACTTTTGCACCAAAGTCAGGCAAATGATCCCCCTTTTTCAAATGAGGGGACTAAATGCTCACAGTGCAATCTGGTGATCACAATAGCAACAGTAGTTATTCATTGCACTTGCTTGTGCAATGTTAAAGGGACATTATAGCTGAAAAATGATATGCTCTAATTGTAAGACTAGCAACCCTGCATCTCCAGGTGTTCAAGCCCAGAAAATGTTAAATAGTAGAAGTAACGCTTTGGACCCACAGAGCACTGCTAGTCAACGCTTAGGACCCACAGAGCACTGCTAGTCCTGGGCAGAAACTGACGTTGATCCAATCAGCAGTGCTAGTTGTACAGTCATTTTTCTACTATAATGGCCCTTTACATTAGGACTTGACAAATCCCGGCCCTGGCTAACTGATTTAGAGTCCGCAAGACACCCACGGGTGCCCCCCACTGGCTATCATTATTAACAAATAAAATGTAGATTGTTGCAAATCCAACTTTTCTTGTGTTTATTATATAAATGTATGTGTGTGTAATAGTATGATGCTATTTTACTTTGTATATAGAATGCTATAGATATAGCTCATACAGATGGCCAATAGTTTCTGGCTACTAAATTAATATTCTGGCTTCTAGATTTTGTACAAATTTGTTGAGCCCTGCTTTAAATGCGAGTGGAAGATGCAGCCTTGCTAGTCCCAAATGAAGGTGGGCAGGTTCTCTGGCTGTGAACCTTTGTCCGCCTGCTTATTTGACAAATGACTCAAACAGACCCTGGAAAAATTAAAGGGCCAGTATACACAGAAATCATGGATCAATATACTAATAGTAGACAACTTAACTAATGAAATGCAATACAGGTAGCCTTCAGTTTACGCCGGGGTTAGGTTCCAGAAGGAATGGTTGCAAATCGAAACCGTTGTAAATTGAAACCCAGTTTATAATGTAAGTCAATGGGAAGTGAGGGAGTTAGGTTCCAGGCCCCTCTCAAAATTGGCATAAGTAACACCTAATACATTATTTTTAAAGCTTTAAAATTAAGACTTTAAATGCTAAACAGCATTATAAACCTAATAAAATAATCACACAACACAGAATATATAATTAAACTAAGTTAAATGAACAAAAACATGTGCTAAACAGCATTATAAACCTAATAAAATAATTACACAACACAGACTTTACTTGCATTTTTCTGCAAACAGTTCTTTCTATGCATTCCAATCTGGACTGATTTATAGACAGGAAGACTTGTTCCTTTGCAAGCTGCTCGATAGCTCAGGTCTGGTTAAACTGATTAATTTCAGCTTGCTTGGCTTGCATATCTTTGCTGCAACACAAGCGGACAGCTCCACCTACTGGCTATTTTAATCAATGCACTGCTTCTCAATGCTTTTCAATAGCAGTCACATGACTGAAAAAAAAGGTTGTTATTCTGAAACTGTGTAAATCGAACCGTTGTAAACCGAGGGCCACCTGTATACTGTATATACTATATATATATATATATATATATATATAAATATTTAGAAAAATACATTTTGTAAATTGTAACTTTCTATTTCCTGCTCCTGATATTACTATGGATGGTGCCGACACTCCCCAAGGAAAGGGCTGAGCTGTGCTTGAGGCTAACACGCCCACCAACCAATCGTACACCATATGCAAATCTGTATGAGCGGACTCAAGTAGAATGTTGTATACAACACTGTATGCAGTAATATTTATTAAAATGTGCTATTCACAAACCTCTACTAGATTACTGGCAGACAACAAAACTGTGTGTCCATGTGAAGCAGCTCCTTATAACAGTGACCGGCAATGTCAGCAGCAATGGTCTATGACCTACGGTCCAGCTAAAGACTATGCTTCACATTCTATGGCCATGCAGACACCCACCTCCCACAACTGTGGCCCAACACAATCCCAAACAGACCCCCACACGCAAGTGATCAGATTGATCAACAGCCGTGCATGCATTATAGGAAACACCGCTGTTGATCGATCCGATCACCCTTGCACAGAAAACTCACTCTGACGACAGCCCCAAGAAACAAGTGTCCACACCAGCAATTTGAAATAAAATGCTGCTCCCTGCTAAACGGAAGCGCTTTTTTGTGGCTCAGGTCCATGTTTCCTCTTGCGATGATATCACCACTATGGGGTTTCGCATGCACTATGTGTGTCAAGAAGTGAGACCGGAGTGGTCGCGCAGCCAAAAAATATACTAAGGGGTATAGGAAAGACAATGGCAAAATGGACTTTTCTAAAAAATATTTAAAACAAACGAAAATGATGTATATAGCTTGATCAGCATTGATATATTTAATTATTGAAGTACTTTAAAGGGACACTGAATCCAAATGTTTTATTTAGTGATTCAGATAGAGCATTTCATTTTAAGCAAATTTCTAATTTGCTCCTATTATCAATTTTTCTTCATTCTCTTGCTATCTTTATTTGAAAATGAAGGCATCTAAGCTTTTTTTTAGGTTCAGCACTTTTTTTATTGGTGGATAAATGTATCCACCAATCAGCAATGACAACCCAGGTTGTTCACCAAAAATGGGCCGGCATCTAATCTTACATTCTTGCATTTCAAATAAAGATACCAAGAGAATGAAGAAAATTCATGCTCTATCACGAAAGAAATAAATTGGGTTCAGTGTCCCTTTAAACTGGAGAAGTGTAAAAATAAGGTAAATTGTATAGACGACGCACATAGTATAATGTATAGGTGGTGTTTTTTTGGTAGGTGAGTTTGGCCAGCAGTAAGTGTAGGTATGTAATATCAACTGGCGTTGAGGTACTCAAATGAAATCAAAATTTTATTTAGTATTAAAATATCTAGCGTTCGGTTAGGTGTTTTACTGTTGTTTTCTACCCAAAGTGCAACATGTTAAATGAGAAGAAAATATTATTTTGCCTGGTATTTCGGGGCTGGACTGACCTTACTTGGCAGGATCAGACTGATATACTTCAGGAAAGTTTTCTTCTGTGAAAAGCACACTGGTCTAAAAGAGGCTGCTTCCGGGTGGTAAATTGCCATAGAACAAGCCACTGAGCTGTTGTTCGTTCCTGGTAGAACGCTTCTCTCTTTGTATGCAAATTATTATGACCCTGGGGAAGTCTCCCTATGGGTGATGGGGGAAACCAGACGTGGACTCCTTGCCCAGTGTGCTTAGAGGAATGTGGCTGCACCTCACTGACGAGGCCCATAGGAGGCCGAAACGATCGTCTGGGGTTGTCATGTTCCTTGTTCAGAGGAGAATTGCCTGGTATTTCGGGGCTGGACTGACCTTACTTGGCAGGATCAGACTGATATACTTCAGGAAAGTTTTCTTCTGTGAAAAGCACACTGGTCTAAAAGAGAATGCTTCCGGGTGGTAAATCGCCATAGAACAAGCCACTGAGCTGTTGTTCGTTCCTGGTAGAGCGCTTCTTTCTTTGTATGCAAATTATTATGACCCTGGGGAAGTCTCCCTATGGGTGATGGGGGAAACCAGACGTGGACTCCTTGCCCAGTGTGCTTAGAGGAATGTGGCTGCACCTCACTGACGAGGCCCATAGGAGGCCGAAACGATCGTCTGGGGTTGTCATGTTCCTTGTTCAGAGGAGAATTGCCTGGTATTTCGGGGCTGGACTGACCTTACTTGGCAGGATCAGACTGATATACTTCAGGAAAGTTTTCTTCTGTGAAAAGCACACTGGTCTAAAAGAGGCTGCTTCCGGGTGGTAAATCGCCATAGAACAAGCCACTGAGCTGTTGTTCGTTCCTGGTAGAGCGCTTCTCTCTTTGTATGCAAATAATTATGACCCTGGGGAAGTCTCCCTATGGGTGATGGGGGAAACCAGACGTGGACTCCTTGCCCAGTGTGCTTAGAGGAATGTGGCTGCACCTCACTGACGAGGCCCATAGGAGGCCGAAACGATCGTCTGGGGTTGTCATGTTCCTTGTTCAGAGGAGAATTGCCTGGTATTTCGGGGCTGGACTGACCTTACTTGGCAGGATCAGACTGATATACTTCAGGAAAGTTTTCTTCTGTGAAAAGCACACTGGTCTAAAAGAGGCTGCTTCCGGGTGGTAAATCGCCATAGAACAAGCCACTGAGCTGTTGTTCGTTCCTGGTAGAGCGCTTCTCTCTTTGTATGCAAATTATTATGACCCTGGGGAAGTCTCCCTATGGGTGATGGGGGAAACCAGACGTGGACTCCTTGCCCAGTGTGCTTAGAGGAATGTGGCTGCACCTCACTGACGAGGCCCATAGGAGGCCGAAACGATCGTCTGGGGTTGTCATGTTCCTTGTTCAGAGGAGAATTGCCTGGTATTTCGGGGCTGGACTGACCTTACTTGGCAGGATCAGACTGATATACTTCAGGAAAGTTTTCTTCTGTGAAAAGCACACTGGTCTAAAAGAGGCTGCTTCCGGGTGGTAAATCGCCATAGAACAAGCCACTGAGCTGTTGTTCGTTCCTGGTAGAGCGCTTCTCTCTTTGTATGCAAAATATTATTTTAATTCTACTTTTCAATTAGATATGGATAGAATCTAGGGATGCACCGAAAATTCGGCCGCAGAAACGTTTCGGCCGAAAATTGCATTTTCAGTTATTTTGGTTTTCGTTTTTTTTTGCCTGTAATGTTCGGTAAAATTATTGTGTAGCATATTTCAAATTGGATGCTAGCCTAGAGGTGCTGTTTGAGTTCATTACTTGACTTACTGTTTCGCATATAATAATAGTTTTCTAGGACTATACTTTATTTGGATAATGGGTAAAAAAAAACAAAAAAAACTGTTAAATCCTGATTCTGTTACACAGAACTAAATAAAGAATACAGTATATTGATATTTAATATTGTTTTAAGTAGGGATGCTCTGAAATTTTGGTAACAAACATTTTGCCGGAACATGGCATTATCGTTTTTTTCGGTTTGGTTTTTTTTTTTTGTACAATTTTAGTGTATTACTGTCAATTATAATATGGTTATTTTATTGCTTTGCAGTTTTTCCAATTCAGATTCATTCATTAAATAGTCTAATTATAAAAAAAAGTAAAAAAAAAAAAACTTTTTAAAAATAATTTGAAAAAAAATAAAACATTTTCGGTTTCAGTTTTCGGCCAAGAGCATCCTGGATTTTCAGGTTCAGTTTCGGTCCAGAATTTGCATTTCAGTGCATCACTAATAGAATTCTAATTTTTTGTGACAAGTCAATGTGAAATGCAGAAAAATAAAGTATCTTTTAGCAGAAAGAGCGATTCACACACGTTTTTTCTGGCATTTATTAATATATTGGGATAAAGATACCAAAACATCAGCCCTCTAATCTTCTATTTTACATTTACTTATTTATTTTTTAAGACACAGCTACCAAAAGTGGTGTATGCAGCAGCACGTACAGCATAAAGCAGAGGTTCATACGCCAGGGAGCAATAGCTTACAAAAGTTTACTTTGGGCTAATAACTTATTTGGATCATTCTACAATTATCTATGTAGACCAGGCTTATCCAACCCCGCAGCCAGAACAGGGAAATACAATCAATTTACCCCTCAATTGTCCAGGAGCCTGATATTCAAAACCTTCGCCGTAATGGAGAGAAATCACGCAAAATCTTTGGGATTTGTTTTAGACCTTATATTGTTTTGTAAGAGTCTCTGTTTCACATAAAGAACACTACATAGCAACATAAACATGTCTCAAGTTAAAATTTGTGTTTCTAATCATTTTTTTAAGGGCCTCGCCGTACCGACGAGACTTCTTAGAATATCTTGCATCAGCTGCAAGGTTTTGACTATCAGGCCCTAAAAGAGGGAAAAACTCTTCATCACTGTAATATTATAACAATATTCAGTAATATATTTATTTAAAGGGACACTGAACCCAAATTTTTTCTTTTGTAATTCAGAAAGACCATGCAATTTTAAGCAACTTTCTAATTTACTCCTATTATCAATTTATCTTCGTTCTCTTGCTATCATTATTTGAAAAAGAAGGCATCTAAGTTTTTTTTGGTTTCAGTACTCTGGACAGCACTTTTTTATTGGTGGATGAATTTATCCACCAATCAGCAAGGACAACCCAGGTTGTTCACCAAAAATGGGCCGGCATCTAAACTTACATTCTTGCATTTCAAATAAAGATACCAACAGAATGAAGAAAATTTGATAATAGGAGTAAATTAGAAAGTTGTTTAAAATGACATGCTCTATCTGAATCACAAAAGAAAATTTTTGGGTACAGTGTCCCTTTAATAAAATACATATGTGAAAACAGTAAATAAATTAGCTTGGCTGTCCTACAAACAAAACTATTTGCACAAATAATTTTAAAGTGAAATAAATTAACAACTTTACCAGCAAAACAATAAATGATTGGCTTTAGGGATTATATAATAGATACTGATAAACTCAATCCTTGATAGAATAAAATAGTGTGTCACGTTTTGTCTAGTATTTAATACTTGTTATTTAGTGTCAAGCTAATTAAAGACAATGCAACATACTGATAAACGTGTTCTATAATTCATGAAACAGATTACAAGAATGAACATATTTTGGTTTATAGGTTTATTAATAACTTGTGTGTACATCATTTACACCTGAACAGTTTTACAGCAATAAAAACAGAGCACGTAAGGCTACACAGCAATCTACCAGATTATCAGTATTAGTAAACAGAAAAAGCCCCCAACATCCACATAGCCTACAGTGTATTAAAGAGAAGCCAGGAAAGCAATAAGGATAACCAGCCACATGACACCAGAGCCTATAGGGAACTGGCCTGTCAGACATGCAGCTTGTACTGTGACTTCTGCCACTGACGTTGTACTGCAATATTATCTGCACTTAATAGATATGCCCATTATTTATAAGTAGTCCATACTGACATCATCACACTTACTAATGATTAACAAAAGTAATCGAACAGTAACTGACTGAAATAAAACTGAAATAAAAGAACACACACACCTCCTCACACATAAACACAGCAATACATACACATCCCCGCACATAACACACACCTCCTGCATGTAAACACAGTGACACACACACACCTCCTGCATGTAAACACAGTGACACACACACACCTCCTGCATGTAAACACAGTGACACACACACCTCCTGCATGTAAACACAGTGACACACACACCTCCTGCATGTAAACACAGTGACACACACATCTACTGCATGTAAACATACTGACACACCTCCTGCATGTAAAAACAGTGACACACATATCTACTGCATGTAAACACAGTGACACACATACCTCCTGCATGTAAACACAGTGACACACTCATCTCCTGCATGTAAACACAGTGACACACACACACCTCCTGCATGTAAACACAGTGACACACACACCTCCTGCATGTAAACACAGTGACACACATCTACTGCATGTAAACACAGTGACACAAGCATCCTGCATGTAAACATACTGACACACCTCCTGCATGTAAACACAGTGACACACACATCTACTGCATGTAAACAGTGACACACATACCTCCTGCATGTAAACACAGCTACACACACACCTCCTGCATGTAAACATAGTGACAAACACATCTTGCATGTAAACACAGTGATACACACACACCTCCTGCATGTAAACACAGCTACAGTACAAACACGCCTCCTGCATGTAAACACAGCTACACACACACCTCCTGCATGTAAACACAGTGACAAACACATCCTGCATGTAAACACAGTGATACACACACCTCTCCTGCATGTAAACACAGCTACACACACACCTCCTGCATGTAAACACAGTGATACACACACACCTCCTGCATGTAAACACAGTGACACACACACCTCCTGCATGTAAACACAGTGACACACACCTCCTGCATGTAAACACAGTGACACACACCTCCTGCATGTAAACACAGTGACACACATCTACTGCATGTAAACACAGTGACACAAGCATCCTGCATGTAAACATACTGACACACCTCCTGCATGTAAACACAGTGATACACACACCTCCTGCATGTAAACACAGCTACAAACACACCTCCTGCATGTAAACACAGTGATACACACACACCTCCTGCATGTAAACACAGTGACACACACACAACTCCTGCATGTAAACACAGTGATACACACACCTCCTGCATGTAAACACAACTACAAACACACCTCCTGCATGTAAACACAGTGATACACACACACACCTCCTGCATGTAAACACAGCTACAAACACACCTCCTGCATGTAAACACAGTGACACACACACCTCCTGCATGTAAACACAGTGACACACACACCTCCTGCATGTAAACACAGTGATACATACACCTCTCCTGCATGTAAACACAGCTACAAACACACCTCCTGCATGTAAACACAGTGACACACACACCTCCTGCATGTAAACACAGTGACACACACACACCTCCTGCATGTAAACACAGTGACACACACACCTCCTGCATGTAAACACAGTGACACACACACCTCCTGCATGTAAACACAGTGACACACACATCTACTGCATGTAAACACAGTGACACACACATCTACTGCATGTAAACATACTGACACACCTCCTGCATGTAAAAACAGTGACACACATATCTACTGCATGTAAACACAGTGACACACATACCTCCTGCATGTAAACACAGTGACACACTCATCTCCTGCATGTAAACACAGTGACACACACACACCTCCTGCATGTAAACACAGTGACACACACACCTCCTGCATGTAAACACAGTGACACACACACCTCCTGCATGTAAACACAGTGACACACATCTACTGCATGTAAACACAGTGACACAAGCATCCTGCATGTAAACATACTGACACACCTCCTGCATGTAAACACAGTGACACACACATCTACTGCATGTAAACAGTGACACACATACCTCCTGCATGTAAACACAGCTACACACACACCTCCTGCATGTAAACATAGTGACAAACACATCTTGCATGTAAACACAGTGATACACACACACCTCCTGCATGTAAACACAGCTACAGTACAAACACGCCTCCTGCATGTAAACACAGCTACACACACACACCTCCTGCATGTAAACACAGTGACAAACACATCCTGCATGTAAACACAGTGATACACACACCTCTCCTGCATGTAAACACAGCTACACACACACCTCCTGCATGTAAACACAGTGATACACACACACCTCCTGCATGTAAACACAGTGATACACACACACCTCCTGCATGTAAACACAGTGACACACACACCTCCTGCATGTAAACACAGTGACACACACCTCCTGCATGTAAACACAGTGACACACATCTACTGCATGTAAACACAGTGACACAAGCATCCTGCATGTAAACATACTGACACACCTCCTGCATGTAAACACAGTGATACACACACCTCCTGCATGTAAACACAGCTACAAACACACCTCCTGCATGTAAACACAGTGATACACACACACCTCCTGCATGTAAACACAGTGACACACACACACCTCCTGCATGTAAACACAGTGATACACACACCTCCTGCATGTAAACACAGCTACAAACACACCTCCTGCATGTAAACACAGTGATACACACACACACCTCCTGCATGTAAACACAGCTACAAACACACCTCCTGCATGTAAACACAGTGACACACACACCTCCTGCATGTAAACACAGTGACACACACACCTCCTGCATGTAAACACAGTGATACATACACCTCTCCTGCATGTAAACACAGCTACAAACACACCTCCTGCATGTAAACACAGTGACACACACACCTCCTGCATGTAAACACAGTGACAAACACATCTTGCATATAAACACAGTGATACACACACCTCTCCTGCATGTAAACACAGTGACAAACACATCCTGCATGTAAACACACATCCTGCGTGTAATTTTAAACATACTGACACACCTCCTGCATGTAAATATAGTGAAACACACACCTCCTAAATGTAAACACACTGACACACACATATACACAGTAACACAGGTCCCCGCCCCCGGCCGTCCTCCCTGCACCGCTCCAGGCCCGCACAGCCCCGGTGTTTCCTATCCGGACGCGCCAGCCTAGCTGAAGAGAGAGTGGGAAAGTCACCTACCAGAGATCAAGGCCCCGTAGGCCGCAGGGAGGTGACACTATTCCCAAGCCCGATGTGGGGTGGCCATGTCCGGCTCCTCCCGCTGTGCAGGCCCCAAAGACTCTGCTCACACCGCCGCCATGTCCGGAGCGAACAGCATCATGGGCTGGAGGGGAGGGACATGGAGGGAGAGCAGTGCTGTCACTGGCAGAGGGAAGTGGCAGGGGAGAGACACACTGTTTGCTTTGCTGATGAGACTCTGGCAGGGAGATGGTGGGTAGACGCTTCCAGGGGAAACTCAGAAGGAGAGTGGGGGACGCTGGCAGGGGACACACAGTATGAGAGTGGGTGACACTGGCATGGGACACAGAGTGACACTGGGTGACACTTGCAGGAGACACACACAGAATGAGAGTGGGTGACACTAGCAGTGGACACACAGTATTAGAGTGGGTGACACTGGCAGGGGACACGCATAATGAGACTGGGTGACACTGGCTGGGGACAGACATAATGAGAGTGGGTGACACTGCCAGGGGATAAACAGAATGAGAGACGGTGACACTGGCAGGAGATACACAGAATGAGAATGGGTGACACTGTCAGGGAATAAACAGAATAAAAGTGGGCAACCCTGGCAGGGGACACCCACAATGAGAATTAGTGACACTGGCAGGAGACACACAGAATGAGAGTGGGTGACACTGGCAGATGACAAATAAGAGTGAGTAATAAAGTCCCACAGGTTTCAATATCATTTGTATGCCAACGACACCCAAATCTACCTCTCTGCAGCAGACCTATCTCCTTCCTTGCTAACCCGTGTCACTAACTGTCTCTCTCATATCTCATCTTGGATAACCTCTCACTACCTCAAGCTAAATCTCTCCAAAACTGAGCTCCTTATCCCCCCCCCCCTTCTTCCAAAATCTCCACCCCCATTTCTCTATAACTGTTGATAACTCCACCATTACCCCTTCCCCACATGCCTGATGTCTTGGGGTCACACTTAACTCAGATCTTTCTTTCACTCCTCACATTCAGTGTTTGGCTAAAGCCTGCCACTTCCACCTTAAAAAAACATCTCTAAAATTAGACATTTCCTTACACAAGACACAACTAAGATTCTAATCCACTCTCTCATCCTTTCCCGCCTCAATTACTGCAACTCTGTCCTCTCTGGTCTCCCTAGCTGCCGCCTAGCTCCTTTACAATCCATAATGAATGCCTCTGCCAGGCTTATCTTCCTTACACGTCGCTCCTCTTCTGCTGCACCTCTCTGCTAATCCCTTCACTGGCTTCCTCTTGCCTCCAGGATTAAACACAAAATTCTCACTCTGACATACAAAGCCTTCAACTGCACTGCCCCCCCCTACATCTCAGACCTTGTCTCCAGATACTCTCCCTCCCATCCCCTTCGCTCTGCTCATGATCTCCTACTCTCCTCCACTTTTGTTACCTCCTCACATTCCCGTTTAAAAGACTTCTCCAGACTGGCTCCCATGTTATGTAACTCTCTGCCTCGCTCTACAAGACTCTCCCCTAGTTTTGAAATCTTCAAGCTCTACTATTCAGGGATGTCTACAACCTACATTAACCTTCCTATCTCCACTGCTATCCCCTTGAACCCCCTTAGCATGTAAGCCTATGAGTCAAGCTGTTTGTAGTTCACCCTCATAGGAGCCGACTACAACAGCGCAACTCTCGGCAGGGCCCTCTACCCATTTGATCCCTGTAAATGTTATCTTGTATACCCTATATTTATAGTGCTGAGGAATCTGTTGGTGCTCTACAAATACTTGATAATAGTAATAATAAAAAGTGAGTGACACTGGCAGGGGACACACAAAATGAGAGTGGGTGGCACTGACTGAGGACACACAGATTGAGACTGGGTGACACTGGTAGGAGACACACAGAATGAGAGTGGGTGACACTGGCGGGAGACACACAGTATAAGAGTGGGTGACACTAGCAAGGGACACACAGAATGAGAGTGGGTGACACTGGCAGGGGACAAACAGAATGAGAGTGGGTAACAGTGCTGAACAGAGACAGAATTCGAGAGCGATACTGACTGGGCAGAGAGAGAATTAGAAGGTGACACTGAATGAGTATTTACATAATGAGAGGTGTGGGTGATTGGCTGAGCAGAGAAAGAATGAGAGGGATGATACTGGCTGACTAGATACAGATTGAGAGGGAATGACACTGGCTGTTCAGATAAAAAATTAAAATGAGGGTAACACTGACTGGGGACACAAAGAATGGAAGTGGGTGACACTGCCTGAACAGAGACAAAATTAGAGGGTGATACTGACTGGGCAGAGAGATAATGAGAAGGTGACACTGAATGAGTATTTACATAATGAGAGGGGGTGACACTAGCTGGGCAGAGAAAGAATGAGAGGGATGATACTGACTGAGTAGATACAGAATGAAAGGGGATGACACGGACTGAACAGAGACAGAATGAGAGGGGGTGATGTTGGCTGATCAGAGACAGAATTAGGGGGTTATACTGACCTAGCAGATACAGAATGAGAGGAGGTGATACTTGTTACGGTACCAACAGGATACCAATGGTTAATACCAGATGGAAGATGCCCTGAATGTGAGATCAACAACTCACAACCCAGCTAATTCCCCCCCTCAAACATGAGACCAGGCTCCACATTAAAGGTTAAAACAGAATGCCATTTATTGAAGGCTGTATGCCCAGTATTTATGCAGGTCTGACCCCAGATGGGGGGTTGAAAGAATATTGTACATTAAATAGAGGGAAAACGCCCTTTGACATGCCACAATAGAATCACATTACTTAAGCAGATAACCAATTTAGACACAAGAAAACAATCCTTATCACCAACAGTCTGACTCTGGAGGTGATTAAACAATGGGAATGTTTATCACTAAACTTAATTACAGCACACAATAGCTGGTGCCAGCAACCTTGTATTTAGAAAATAGCTTCTTAAAGCTGAACAAAGTTAACTCTTTCAGTTCTGACAGAAGGGTCTGTCACATAGCTCCCCCCTTGTGGAACACTCCGGCAGACCCGGCTTGACCCTTTGGCGGGTCAACCTGGGGATGACCGGACTAGGAGGTGGTAGGCATGTCAGTTTGCCGGGACAATCCATCTGTATTCCCGTTATGAGAGAGAATTCCTGCCCGTATAAATAAGGGTTCAATTTCCTCAGTGCCCAGACTAGGGCTAAACAGTCCTTCAAAATATCATCGGCTTCTTTACGTGGTTTTTGTACCTGCTCTTTATAGGTATCCACAATCCCTTCATACTGACATAGGGTGCCCTTGAGTTGCTGCACCTCACTATGAGCCAGCTTCAGCTTCTCCAGTGTCACTAAGTTTGTCTTTAATGTTTCATGTTCCACTCTCAAGCTGGTGTTTTCTGCAGTCTGTCGGTGCAGCTTGTCTAGCAGAGATTCCCGTTCTAAACGTGCTTTTTCCTCTGCGCCCCTCTTCTCTTTCATCAGCGCATTGTAACGGGACTTCCACGTATCAATAGCGGATAGAGATTTACTGAGCTCAGCATCCTGGGGCTTAGCAGCAGGTGGGTCAGTCTCTGCGGCACGGATCTGGGCACGGGTAGGCACAGGGTTAACATCGGTGGGACCCATGGGAGCATAGGCAGAAACAAGGGGGGCCAAGTTATTTCCAAGGAGAACATCAGCAGGTAAGTCCTTCTTGACCCCCACATTCACAGGTCTAGCGCCCCCTCCCCAATCCAAATGTACCTGGGCAACAGGTAGGCGGAACACAGCGCCCCCTGCTACCCTCACAGCCACAGTGTCTCCAGTGTGCTGTTTCTCAGACACCAAGTTCTTTTGAAGCAAGGTCATGGTAGCACCAGTATCCCGTAGACCACTGACCTCCTTCCCATTCACTTTAACCAGTTGCCGGTTATTCCGGTGGGCAGCTTGCACGGGGTCTGCTTCATGTAGGATGCCCCAGCATTCTTGCTCCTCTACGTAGTGGGCCGCAGGCTGAGGGTTACGTGGGATTCCGCCGGCGGGTCTTCTCCAGGACTGTGCTTGGTTCGCTGCGTTTAGGGGACACTCTGGTCTTTTGTGCCCTAGTTGCTTACATCCAAAGCACCGAATAGGTTGTGAGTAGCCCCACGAATTGAACCGGCCTCTCTGAGGGTAGTTCGTGGCCGGAGGCCGTGTGGTATAGCGGTGCGCCGGGGGTTGGTAACTGGCAGCTGCTGGGGTGACTGTGGGTCTGTACTCCACTCTAGCAGGGGGCTTAGTGGTAGCAGTATCCAGTTTGCGGGCATCCGTATACTCATCGGCCAGGCGAGCAGCTTCATGCAGGGTGGAGGGTTTACGGTCCCGAACCCACTCTCTAACTCCTGCTGATAACTTGTCAAAGCAATGTTCCAACAGGAATAGCTGCAGCACCTCTTCCCCGGATACGGCTTGGCACCCCGCCATCCAGTGAGCTGCTGTGCGGTGCACTTTACATGCCCACTCAACGTAGGAATCACCAGCCAATTTAACAGTGTCTCTGAACCGCCTCCGGTATGCCTCTGGTGTAACCGCATACCTGGAGAGCAGAGCCTCTTTTACAGTATTATAATCCCCGACTTCCTCATCTGGAATGGCCCGAAAAGCCTCACTGGCCCGGCCGGATAATTTTCCGGATAATATCGTGACCCAGTCCTCTGCGGGTACCTGGTGTAGTGCACATTGCCTCTCAAAATCCGCAAGGTACCCATCAATCTCTCCTTTTCCTTGTTTCCAGGAAGTTTTTAAAAGCTGTAAAATGCACTTTTCTCTTTTCCACTGGGGTTGCTGTGACTTGGGCTGCTGCAGCGCCGCTTTGGCGAAGTAGGTTGGCCTCCACAGCTGCTATGACCCGGTCGATAATTTCCGCAGATGGGTTGGGGCCATAATGTGCCAGTCTTATTTTGACCGCCCGGTCAAAGCTTGCTTCTTTGGGGGTTCTGTCTGATATGCTGGGCTCATTGGTTCCTTCCTGCCCTGGTACTCCGTCCATCTCGGTCAGTCTTGTAATAATCTCCCTCTTCCTGAGGTTACTGGTTTGTTGGCCCCGTTGTTCTAGCAGGTCTTTAAGGGTAGCTCTTTTTAGCCTTTCATACGGTATTCCCATTCGGTCTGGATGTGTAGTTGCTCTTCTGGGCGATAAGGATCCTCCCGTCGCTTGCCACCAATTGTTACGGTACCAACAGGATACCAAGGGTTAATACCAGATGGAAGATGCCCTGAATGTGAGATCAACAACTCACAACCCAGCTAATTCCCCCCCTCAAACATGAGACCAGGCTCCACATTGAAGGTTAAAACAGAATGCCATTTATTGAAGGCTGTATGCCCAGTATTTATGCAGGTCTGACCCCAGATGGGGGGGTTGAAAGAATATTGTACATTAAATAGAGGGAAAACGCCCTTTGACATGCCACAATAGAATCACATTACTTAAGCAGATAACCAATTTAGACACAAGAAAACAATCCTTATCACCAACAGTCTGACTCTGGAGGTGATTAAACAATGGGAATGTTTATCACTAAACTTAATTACAGCACACAATAGCTGATGCCAGCAACCTTGTATTTAGAAAATAGCTTCTTAAAGCTGAACAAAGTTAACTCTTTCAGTTCTGACAGAAGGGTCTGTCACAATACTGTCTGAAACAGACATGATGAAAGGGTTGGCACTGGCTGAATAGAGACAGAATTAGGGGGTGACACTGGCTAGGCAGAGACAGAATGAGAGAGGGTTATGTTGGCTGAACAGAGACAGAATTAGGGGGTGATACTGACTGGGCAGATAGAGAATTAGAATGTGATACTGAATGAGTATTTACATAATGAGAGGGGGATAACACTGTCTGGGCAGAGAAAGAATGAGATGGATGATACTGGCTGAGCAAATACAGAATGAGAGGGGTGGCACTGGCTGACTAGATACAGACAGAGAGGTGACACTGGCTGACTAGATAAAGAAAAAGAGGGTGACACTGACTGGGGACACAAAGAATGAGAGGGGTTGACACTGGCTGGGCAGATACAAAAGTAGAGGGGCAGCATTGGCTGGACAAAAGCAGAATGAGGAGATGACATTGGCTGAGCAGATATGGAATAAGAGGGGGGGGGGGACATTGGCTCTGTAGAGACAAAATGAGGAGCGGTGATACTAACCGGACAGGTGAAGAATAAGAGTAGCGATAGTGGCTGGACAGATACGGAATGAGAGGGGTGACACTAACTGGACAGGTGTAGAATAAGAGGGACAACAGTGGCTGGGCAGATACATGAATGAGAGGGGTGACACTTACTGGACAGGTGTAAAAAAAGAGGGGTGGTAGGGGCTGGGCAGAGACAGAATGAGGAGGGGTGACACTAACAGGGCAGGTGTAGAATAAGAGGGGTGACTGACTGGGCAGGTGTAGAATAAGAGGGGTGAAACTAACTGGGCAGGTGTAGAATAAGAGGGGGTGAAACTAACCGGACAGGTGTAGCATAAGAGAGGCGAAAGTGGCTTGGCAGGTGTAGAATAAGAGGGGTGACTGACTGGGCAGGTATAGAATAAGAGGGATGAAACTAACTTGGCAGGTGTAGAATAAGAGGGGGTGAAACTAACTGGACAGGTGTAGCATAAGAGAGGCGAAAGTGGCTGGACAGGTGTAGAATAAGAGGGGTGACAGTGGCTGGACAGGAGTAGAATAAGAGAGGGTGACACTAACTGGACAATTGTAGAATAAGATGGATGACAGTGGCTGGACAGATGTAGAATAAGAGAGGTGACAGTGGCTAGACAGGTGTAGAATAAGAGGGGTGAATGTGGCTGAAGAAGTGTAGAATAAGAGGGGTGACAGATGCTGGGCAGGTGTAGAATAAGAGGGGTGACATTGGGTAGACAGGTGTAGAATAAGAGGGGTGACAGTGGCTGAAGAGGTGTAGAATAAGAGGGGTGACAGATGCTGGGCAGGTGTAGAATAAGAGGGGTGACAGTGGCTGGACAGGTGTAGAATAAGAGGAGTGACACTGGCTAGACTGGTATAGAATAAAAATGGTGACAGTGGCTGGACAGGTGTAGAATAAGAGAGGTGACAGTGGCTGGACAGGTGTAGAATAAGAGGGGGAGACAGTGGCTGGGCAGGTGTAGAATAAGAGGGGTGACTCGGGTTGGATAGGTGTAGAATAAGAGGGTGTGACTGGCTGGGCAGGTGTAGAATAAGAGGGGTCACAGTGGTTGGACAGGTGTAGAATAAGAGGGGTAACTGTGGCTGGACAGGTGGAGAATAAGAGGAGTTGTACATGTGTAGAATCAGAGAGGTGACAGTGGCTGAAGAGGTGTAGAATAAGAGGGGGGCAGTGGTTGGGCAAGTGTAGAATAAGAGGTGACAGTGGCTGGAGAGGTGTAGAATAAGAGGGGTTGACACTGGCTGGACAGGTGTAGAATAAGAGGGGGTGACACTGGCTGGACACGTAGAATAAGAGGGGTGACAGTGGTGGCACAGGTGTAGAATAAGAGGGGTGAAAGTGGCTGGGCAGGTGTAGAATAAGAGGGGCAACAGTGGCTGGGCAGGTGTATATTAAGAGGGGTGACAGTGGCTGGACAGGAGTAGAATAAGAGGGGATGACACTAACTGGACAAGTGTAGAATAAGAGGGGTGACAGTGGCTGGACAGGTGTAAAATAAGAGGGGTGACAGTGGCTAGACAGGTGTAGAATAAGAGGGGTGACAGTGGCTGGACAGGTGTAGAATAACAGGGGTTGCAGATGCTGGGCAGGTGTAGAATAGGAGGGGTGACAGTGGCTGGCCAAGTGTAGAATAAGAGGGGTGACAGCAGCTGGCCAAGTGTAGAATAAGAGAGGTGACAGTGGCTGGACAGGTGTAGAATAAGAGGGGTTCACACTGGCTGGGCAGGTGTAGAATAAGAGGGGTGACAGTTGCTTGGCAGGTGTAGAATAAGAGGGGTGAAAGTTGCTGGGCAGGTGTAGAATAAGAGGGGGTTACACTAACCGAACAGGTGTAGCATAAGAGGGGCAACAGTGCCTGGACAGGTGTAGAATAAGAGGGGTGACAGTGGCTGGACAGGAGTACAATAAGAGGAGAGAAACTAACTGGGCAGGTGTAGAGTAACAGGGGTGACAGATGCTGGGCAGGTGTAGAAAAAGAGGGGTGACAGTGGCTGGACAGGTGTAGAATAAGACAGATGACAGTGACTGGACAGGTAAAGAATAAAAGGAGTGACTGGACAGGTGTAGAATAAGAGGGGTTACATTGGCTGGACAAGTGTAGAATAAGAGGGGTGACAGTGGCTGGACAGGTGTAGAATAAGAGGGGCGACACTGGCTGGACAGGTGTAGAATAAGAGGAGTGACAGTGGCTGGACAGGTGTAGAATAAGAGGGAGACAGTGGCTGGGCAGGTGTAGAATAAGAGGGGTGACTGGCTGGACAGGTGTAGAATAAGAGGAGCGACAGTGGCTGGGCAGGTGTAGAATAAGAGGGGTGACACTGGCTGGACAGGTGTAGAATAAGAGGAGTGACAGTGGCTGGACAGGTGTAGAATAAGAGGGGGAGACAGTGGCTGGGCAGGTGTAGAATAAGAGGGGGAGACAGTGGCTGGGAAGGTGTAGAATGAGGGGTGACACGGGCTGGACAGGTGTAGAATAAGAGGGGGTGACAGTGGCTGAGCAGGTGTAAAATAAGAGAGGTAACTGTGGCTGGAGAGGTGGAGAAAAAGAGGAGTTACAGTGGCTGTACAGGTGTAGACTCAGAGAGTTGACAGTGGCTGAAGAGGTGTAGAATAAGAGGGGTGACAGTGGCTGGACACATGTAGAATAAGAGGGGCGACAGTGGCTGGACAGGCTTAGAATAAGAGGGGTGACAGTGGCTGGACACATGTAGAATAAGGGACGACAGTGGCTGGACAGGTGTAGAATAAGATTGGTGACAGTGGCTGGACAGGTGTAGAATAAGAGGTGTTGACACAGGCTGTACATGTGTAGAATAAGAGGGGGTAACAGTGGGTGGACAGGTGTAGAATAAGAGGGGTTACATTGGCTGGACAGGTGTAGAATAAGAGGGGTTGACACTGGCTGTACATGTGTAGAATAAGAGGGGTGACTGGCTGTACATGTGTAGAAAAAGAGGGGTTGATACTGGCTGTACAGGTGTAGAATAAGATTGGTGACAGTGGCTGGACAGGTGTAGAATAAGAGGGGGTGACAGTGGCTGGACAGGTGTAGAATAAGAGGGGTTGACACTGGCTGGACAGGTGTAGAATAAGAGGGGTGACAGTGGCTGGACAGGTGTAGAATAAGAGGGGTGACAGTGGCTGGACAGGTGTAGAATAAGATTGGTGACAGTGGCTGGACAGGTGTAGAATAAGAGGGGTGACACTGGCTGTACATGTGTAGAATAAGAGGGGTGACTGGCTGTACAGGTGTAGAAAAAGAGGGGTTGATACTGGCTGTACAGGTGTAGAATAAGATTGGTGACAGTGGCTGGACAGGTGTAGAATAAGAGGGGTTGGACACTGGCTGTACAGGTGTAGAATAAGAGGGTTGACAGTGGCTGGACAGGTGTAGAATAAGAGGGGTGACACTGGCTGGACAGAGAATACAGAAATTTAAATAAAACACAAACACTTTATACAACACACACATGCACATACTTAAAGGGACAGTCAACACAAAAATTGTTATGGTTTTAAAAGATAGATAATGCCTTTACTACCCATTCCCCAGCTTTGCACAACCAACATGGTTACATTAACATACTTTATAACCTTTAAACCTCTAAATGTCAGTCTGTTTCTAAGTCCCTAAAGACAGCCCCATGATCACATGCTTTTGTATTAGCTTTTCACAACAGGGGAGTGCTAGTTCATGTGAGCCATATAGATAACATTGTGCTGACACCCGTGGATTCAACATAGCACTAATTGGCTAAAATGCAAGTCAATAGATAGTCATGTGATCAGGGGGCTGTCGGAAGATGTTTTAAGAACAATTGTAGTGTACCTCGGCTCTGAACAAGGCTTTTATTGTGAGTGTGCATTTGGCATGTGTTATTAAACATCTTTTTATGTGAACTTATATGATCTGCACTTAGATCCATTCTGGTGTGGCTTTTCCAATTTTGTCTTGTAGATTCTGTATCCACCTACTCCAGTGAGGAGTATATCCATGAAGTATTGCCTCTGGGATGATATGTGAACTCACTGTCCTGTAAATCCCAGCGCTCTTATACTGGCATTCACGTATCTGTTCATTCTGTATTTTGTTGTACTATACATATATATATATATATATATATATATATATATATATATATATATATATATATATATATACACAGTATATATATACATACACACACAATCAGTGGGGTATGTGTACAATTTATATGTACAGTGGTGTGTGCAGATACATATGTACTCAGTATTTATACCCTACTGATTATATTTATATATATAGTATTACACAATCAGTGGGGTATGTGTACAATGTACAGTATATGTACAGTGGTGTGTGCAGATACATATGTACTCAGTATATATACCCTAGTGATTTTATATATATATATATATATATATATATACATATATATATATACATATATATATATATATATATAGTATTACACAATCAGTGGGGTATGTGTACAATGTATATGTACAATGGTGTGGGCAGATACATATGTACTCAGTATATATACCCTACTGATTATTTATATATATATATATAGTATTACACAATCAGTGGGGTATGTGTACAATGTACATGTACAGTGGTGTGTGCAGATACATATGTACTCAGTATATATACCCTACTGATTATATTTATATATATATAGTATTACACAATCAGTGGGGTATGTGTACAATGTATATGTAAAGTGGTGTGTGCAGATACATATGTACAGTATATATACCCTACTGATTATATTTTTATATATATATATATATATATATATATATATATATATATATATATATATATAAAATATTAGAAAGAAAGAGCTCTACCAAATTTTAGAGAGCTAAAGCGGATTACAGGCCGCACCATATCACACCCACACTTAATTAATAAAGGGGATATCCAAAACAGGTATGCTGAACATATATTTATTAAAAACAAAGCCAAAAACAAATACTGTGAAAGTGGCCAATAACACAATTCAAGTGTCGTGCACTACCAACAGGTAATTTTACTAGCATGCTATGGATTATTGAGCCGGCTCATAAAAGTTCATCTCTGCTACCGGGCACTTGAGTATTAATACATGCTCCGGTTGTTGGTGAACAAAATGTCGTCCTTGATTCTTCTTAATTAATTTATTACTAATCCGGTACCGGATTTACAAGATATATGCGAGAGTCAATGTGTGTGTCAATGTGTGGCAAATAAACAACCAGTCGCTCCAATCACATATGCTGCATTACAGCCATCCTCAGGGTGCAAGGCTTACTGCTGCACGGCTTACCTTCACTTCATTCACACACTCAACGGGTATTACCAGACAGGATCCTTTCCGCGGTGTGTCTCACTGTGATGTGTACGGCCGATGCAGCTCTTCACTTGCCCAGATTATAACACTTGATATTGTTATCGCCAACCTCACAGCTGTTTCACCATGTTGGCGTCCTCCACGCTGAGCCGGCTCATAAAAGTTCATCTCTGCTACCGGGCACTTGAGTGTTAATACACGCTCCGGTTGTTGGTGAACAAAATGCCGTCCTTGATTCTCCTTAATTAATTTATTACTGATCCGGTACCGGATTTACAAGATATATGCGAGAGTCAATGTGTGGCAAATAAATTGAGGCTCAAGAGATGCTGTTCCACTGAGTCAGATTTTGAAAGTCAGGCCAGTGATATGGCGCAGAAATTTCTTCAGAAGGGGTACTCTAGAAACCAGGTGAGAAAAGGCTGGTTGAGAGCTAGGCAGACACCAAGAAATGAATTACTATATAAGGCAGTGGAAAAACCAAAAGGAACTAATGAAATCCGTCTTATCACTAAATACAATTCCCATTGGAATAAATTACGTGATATTCTTAAAAAAACATTGGCACATTTTGTCCAATGACAACTCAATTGCCAAATATATTCCTAAATATCCTCTTCTCACCGCTAAGAGAGCACCAAGTATCAAAGACAGATTAGTCCATAGTGAGTTCCAGAGAGATACTCCCAAAAATTGGCTAACACAAGCACAGACTAGGAAAGGGTGTGAACCTTGTGGTAGATGTGTGTACTGTAAGTACATAGTTAAAGCCTCAAGTTTTTGCACAGAATATTCAGATAGGTCATATCACATAAATGAAAGAATAATCTGTAATACCACAAATGTCATTTATATGTTACACTGCTCGTGTCCCAAACATTGGGAAAAGTACACGAGAACTAAAGGAACGAGTGAGAGAACACAGAGATAGCATTAAGGATAAAGAGTCAGATAGCCCGGTGGCTAGACATTTCCAAAAAATGCACAACTCTGATTTCTCTCATCTCAGGGTACTAGGTATTGAGCATATCAAGCCCAAAAGGAGAGGGGGTAATGTTGATCAACTATTACTCCAACATGAGTCACGTTGGATGTATAGACTCAACACCCTCTCTCCTCTGGGCCTGAATGAAAAAATTGAATTTTCTTGTTTTCTGTAAATACTCTGTAATTCTACTAAACATTGTGTTAAAGATACATGTTTTATCATGTGTCTAAGAATAAAGCAATAAAAAATGTACCACTGTATGATTTAGTGAACTACTTATCTGCTAATCAATGTTAAAGTAGAAATGTTAGTGCTGATTGTCATCAATTGTATTGTAATTTCCATAACACAAAAGCTTGGAAATTGTAAATAGCCACAAATGTATAGTTTAGTTGTTTATATTTAAATGCCGTTATCAATTTGTAGCCAAAGTGTTAACATGCATAATATCATTCCCCTTTAAGAAACCTTAGAAGGGGTTGTAACAATGTATCTGCACAAGTGTTTAAAATCCAGCTCAGCTGTCTAACCTGACACATCTGATGAAGCCCTGAGTTCAGCCCGGAAAGGGGGAGGGGCGAAACGCGTAATGTTTGGGACAGACACAGCGTGGAGGACGCCAGCATGGTGAAACAGCTGTGAGGTTGGCGATAACAATATCAAGTGTTATAATCTGGGCAAGTGAAGAGCTGCATCGGCCGTACACATCACAGTGAGACACACCGCGGAAAGGATCCTGTCTGGTAATACCCGTTGAGTGTGTGAATGAAGTGAAGCAGTAAGCCTTGCACCCTGAGGATGGCTGTAATGCAGCATATGTGATTGGAGCGACTGGTTGTTTATTTGCCACACATTGACTCTCGCATATATCTTGTAAATCCGGTACCGGATCAGTAATAAATTAATTAAGGAGAATCAAGGACGGCATTTTGTTCACCAGCAACCGGAGCGTGTATTAACACTCAAGTGCCTGGTAGCAGAGATTAACTTTTATGAGCCGGCTCAATAATCCATAGCATGCTAGTAAAATTACCTGTTGGTAGTGCACGACACTTGAATTGTGTTATTGGCCACTTTCACAGTATTTGTTTTTGGCTTTGTTTTTAATAAATATATGTTCAGCATACCTGTTTTGGATATCCCCTTTATTAATTAAGTGTGGGTGTGATATGGTGCGGCCTGTAATCCGCTTTATAATCAGACATAGAAAGTGGCGCTTACCGACTGCTGGGGTTCGTGCTATTCCGGTAGCGTAATCTTCAGCGGGCACTAGTCTCTTTCCTCTTTCAAAGGACCGGCGTTCCTGGAGCCCAGACAGACGCGCCTCCGTTTTCCGGCGCACAAGGCAAACAGTAGATCCACAGTGTACATCCGAGCTACACAGGGCAGGAGGTCAATCAAGCAGCATGCACCGTAATGAGGAGAAATGTAAGTATACAAAAAGAACTTCCTTGAGGCATCCAGATAAAAAGATAGAAATTTATTGGGACTTCAATAAAAACAAATTCCGAGCAGACGCTCCCTTTAGCAAGAGGTCGGGGTCACAGCTGAGCAAACCGCAGACATGTTTTGCGTGTATTAACACGCTTGATCACTGCAGTGATCAAGCGTGTTAATACATGCGGTTTTTTACACCTTGCCCCAAAAATATTATGTCTAAAAAAAGGCCTTATACCTGGGGTGGGGTGGGGGTTGGGGGGGGCAGCAGAATTTTGAGTGCCTAGGGCAGCACAAAACCTAAATACGCCCCTGGTACAATGTATATGTACAGTGGTGTGTGCAGATACATATGTACTCAGTATATATACCCTACTGATTATATTTATATATATATAGTATTACACAATCAGTGGGGTATGTGTACAATGTATATGTACAGTGGTGTGTGCAGATACATATGTACTCAGTATATATACAAATCAGTAAGTCAGTATATATACAAATCAGTAAGTGCTACTGTGCAATAACGTGCTGTAACTTGTTAGGTTCAGTTATATACAGTGTGTGCCCACCCACCTGTATCCCCCAGCCCCTCCCCTCATGACTAGCTAGCTGCCCCCTGTATCCCCCCAGCTCCTGAGTCCTGACTCCGGCTACACTTGCCCCAGTCATGCTCCGCTGTCTGCTGCTTACGCTCTTCCTGGCCGCCCCCTCCCTGCAGAAGGAGCGGGACTTTTACTCAAACCGGGTTGTGAACATCAGAGGGAAGCTGGTGTCCCTGGAGAAATACCGGGGCTCGGTAAGTGAGGGTACTCAGGGGCCCCAGATACCCAGTAAGCCATGGTGCCAATGGCACACAGTAAGTGAAGGGCAGATACCCTGCTAACGGCGTACACACTCTAACAAGAGACCCACTTATTGGGGGCACACACCCCACTATCTGTGGGACCTCCCCACATTAACTAACTGCAGCCCCTCCACTACTCTTCCCGGCTAATGGGTTTCCCCTCCCCTGTTGCCTGCCGGGCTGAGGACGTGGCATGTTGGGGCTCCGTGTGTCAATGTGCTACACTGTGAGGGCTGGAGAGAGTCAATGTGATTGTGTACAGACTTTATACTGCAGTGTTTTAGCTGTTACCACAGTTGTTTATGTGTCAGTCAGAACTTGTATCCGTGTCCTTATTGTCTGCCTGTTAGTGTTTTGCCTGTGTGTAGGATACTTTGTGTTTACATGTGTGTTTGTGTATGAGACACGTGTATATGTCTGCATGTATATATATATATATATATATATATATATATATATATATATATATATATATATATATATATGTGTGTGTGTGTAAGTTTGTGTATGATACACGTGTATATGTCTGCATGTATATATGTGTGTAAGTTTGTGTATGAGACATGTGTATATATCTGCATGTATATATGTTTGTGTGTTTAAGTTTGTGTATGAGACACGTGTATATGTCTGCATGTATATGTGTGTAAGTTTGTGTATGAGACACATGTATATGTCTGCATGTATATGTGTGTGTGTAAGTTTGTGTATGAGACACGTGTATATGTCTGCATGTATATATGTTTGTGTATGAGACACGTGTATATGTCTGCATGTATATGTGTGTGTGTAAGTTTGTGTATGAGACACGTGTATATGTCTGCATGTATATATGTTTGTGTATGAGACACGTGTATATGTCTGCATGTATATGTGTGTGTGTAAGTTTGTGTATGAGACACGTGTATATGTCTGCATGTATATATGTTTGTGTATGAGACACGTGTATATGTCTGCATGTATATATGTGTGTGTGTGTAAGTTTGTGTATGAGACACGTGTATATGTCTGCATGTATATATGTTTGTGTATGAGACACGTGTATATGTCTGCATGTATATATGTGTGTGTGTGTAAGTTTGTGTATGAGACACTTGTATATGTCTGCATGTATATATGTGTGTGTAAATTTGTGTATGAGACACTTGTATATGTCTGCATGTATATATGTGTGTGTAAATTTGTGTATGAGACACGTGTATATGTCTGCATGTATATATGTGTGTGTGTAAATTTGTGTATGAGACACGTGTATATGTCTGCATGTATATATGTGTGTGTAAGTTTGTGTAGGAGACATGTGTATATGTCTGCATGTATGTGTGTGTGTAAGTTTGTGTATGAGACACGTGTATATGTCTGCATGTATTTGTGCGTGTGTGTAAGTTTGTGTATGAGATACGTGTATATGTCTGCATGTATATATGTGTGTGTGTGTGTAAGTTTGTGTATGAGACACGTGTATATGTCTGCATGTATATATGTGTGTGTGTAAGTTTGTGTATAAGACACGTGTATATGTCTGCATGTATATATGTGTGTGTGTAAGTTTGTGTATAAGACAAGTGTATATGTCTGCATGTATATGTGTGTAAGTTTGTGTATGAGACACGTGTATATGTCTGCATGTATATATGTGTGTGTGTGTAAGTTTGTGTATGAGACACGTGTATATGTCTGCATGTATATATGTGTGTGTGTAAGTTTGTGTATAAGACAAGTGTATATGTCTGCATGTATATGTGTGTAAGTTTGTGTATGAGACACGTTTATATGTCTGCATGTATATGTGTGTGTAAGTTTGTGTATGAGACGTGTATATGTATGCATGTATATATGTTTGTGTATGAGACACGTGTATATGTCTGCATGTATATGTGTGTTTAAGTTTGTGTATGAGACACGTGTATATCTCTGCATGTATGTGTGTGTAAGTTTGTGTATGAGACACGTGTATATGTCTGCATGTATGTGTGTGTGTAAGTTTGTGTATGAGACACGTGTATATGTCTGCATGTATGTGCGTGTAAGTTTGTATATGAGACACGTGTATATGTGTGTGTATGTGTGTGTGCCACTTTGTGTATGATGCACAGTGTGTGTGTAAATTAGTTTGTGTATAAGACACATTGTGTATATGTGCGTGAATGTGTGTGTGTGCAAGTTTGTTTATGAGACGTGTATATTTGTGTGTATGTGCGTGAATATGTGTGTGTGTGTGTGTACAAGTTTGTGTATGAGACACGTGTATATGTGTATATGTATTTGTGTGTGTGTAAATTTGTGTATGAGACATGTATATGTGTGGATGTGTATGAGACATGTATATGTGTGCATGTGTGTGTTTGTGTATGAGACGTGTATATGTGTGTGTGTAAATTTGTGTATGAGACATGTATATGTGTGCATGTGTATGAGACATGTATATGTGTGCATGTGTGTGTTTGTGTATGAGCCACATGTATATGTCTGCATGTATATATGTGTGTGTGTAAGTTTGTGTATGAGACACATGTATGTGTGTGTGTATGAGACACGTGTATATGTGTGTGTGTATGTGCATATATGTATGTTTGTGTATGAGGCGTATATGCGGGACTATGTATGTGTGTGTCATTTTTTTGTATGAGACACGTGTATATCAGTGTGTATGTGCGTGAAAATGTGTGTAAGCTTGTGTATGAGACACGTATATGTGTGTGTGCGCGCATGTATGTGTATGTTTGTGTATGAGACATATAAATGTGTATGTGTGCATGTATGTGTGTGTGTGTGTAAGTTTGTGTATTAAACGTGTGTGTGCAAGTTTGTATATGAGACGTGTATGTGTGTGTGCAAGTTTGTGTATGAGGCAAAGTGTGTATTTGTGTGTAAATTAGTTTGAGTATAAGACACATTGTGTATGTGGGTGAATGTGTGTGTGTTACTTTGTGTATGAGACACAGTGTGTGTGTAAATTAGTTTGTGTATGAGACACATTGTGTATGTGGGTGAATATGTGTGTGTGTTTGTGTATGAGACACGTGTATATGTGTGTATGTATTTGTTTGTGTGTAAATTTGTGTATGAGACATGTATATGTGTGAATGTGTATGAGACATGTATATGTGTGTGTTTGTGTATGAGACACGTGTATATGTGTGTGTGTGTAAGTTTGTGTATGAGACACATGTATATGTCTGCATGTATATATGTGTGTGTGTAAGTTTCTGACCGCTGCTTCATAACTGCTGAATATCTGCTGTCCCAGAGCTCCAAATGTATCCCAAACTGTCCTTATAGATATATTTAGCTGAATGTCTGCTGCCTCAGAGCTCCAACTTTATCCCAAACTGTCCTTATAGATATCTGTAGCTGAATGTCTGCTGCCCCAAAGCTCCAACCTTATCCCAAACTGTCCTTTTAGATATCTTTAGCAGAATGGCTGCTGCCTCAGAGCTCCAGCCTTATCCCAAACTGTCCTTATAGATATTTAGCTGAATGGCTGCTGCCCCAGGGCTCTAACCTTATCCCAAACTTTCCTTATAGATATCTGTAGCTGAATGTCTGCTGCCCTAGAGCTCCAACCTTTTCCCAAACTGTCCTTATAGATATCTGTAGCTGAATGTCTGCTGCCCCAGAGCTCCAACCTTTTCCCAAACTGTCCTTATAGATATCTGTAGCTGAATGTCTGCTGCCCCAGAGCTCCAACCTTTTCCCAAACTATGCTTATAGATATCTGTAGCTGAATGTCTGCTACCCCAGTGCTCCATCCTTATCCCAAACTATGCTTATAGATATCTGTAGCTGAATATCTGCTGCCTCAGAGCTCCAACCTTATTCCAAACTGTCCTTAATGATATCTGTAGCTGAATGTCTGCTGCCCCAGAGCTCCAGGTTTATCCCAAACTTTCCTTATAGATATCTGTAGCTGAATGTCTGCTACCCCAGAGCTCCAACCTTATGCCAAACTATGCTTATAGATATCTGTAGCTGAATATCTGCTGCCTCAGAGCTCCAACCTTATTCCAAACTGTCCTTATTGATATATGTAGCTGAATGTCTGCTGCCCCAGAGCTCTAACCTTATCCCAAACTGTCCTTATAGATATCTGTAGCTGAATTAGGATCACCGCTAATAAGATATACACCAGTTATTTTATGTTAATATTAGTAACTGGGAATAATTGATACTTGAATTTAGGATCTCTATTGTGGATACTAGTAAATACAATACTAGTTATGAGTATATACAAATGTGGATGGGAGAACTATTTTTTATATAATATTTGATTAGTTTCCTTATAGTATCCATGCCAAAAAGATATTTGATACTATTACAATTAATTTATTTCAGGTACCTAAATCAGTATTGTTACCATTGTTAAGAGTGATAGCAGATAGTGTGTTGCCAAAACTAACCATTGAAAGAAAATGAAACTTTTTGGAAGTGATGATGTTTAATCATACAGTATACACATAAACAACAAGCAAAGGCAGAAAAGAACTAAATACAACATCGTGATCAGGTGTTGCTTAATCTAATATTACATGCATATATAACTAGTTTAAGCATATGGAACGTTCACGTATGCACCTCTAATAAAATTAGGTGACACATAGTATTTAATCATACATTATAGGTATTCATCTATCTATCTATCTATCTATCAATTGGGTACTTATAGAGAGCAAACTAATCACCCGTGAGGGTCTCAAGGCGCTAAGGGAAAGCAGAGGGAGGGGATGGGATGGGTTTTCAGTCATATGTAATATAGACACGTACATAACTCTTGAACGTATCCACATACGCAAATGCATGTATAATACCGTCCTTGTAATACCAGGACCCAAGACCTCAATTTTAGTTTTATTAATAAGTATTAGTAGCCAAGAATGACCATCATCTCCTGCACTGAATTCAATATATAGTGTCAAACTTTTAAATACATAACATTAATGATTATGAGTGTTGCCTGATGTAACAATAATATGAAAAGGCCAGATAGCATTAATTTAGGGACACGTTGACATTTACACATCACATTTGTTCATGATATGGGATTTTAATCTTTTTTGTTCACCCATCTTTTAGAGTTTCAATAAAGGTTATATTTTATTTATTTTTTCCTGCCTCCAATATTAGTCTGGGCACAGAGTGCTAACAAAGCATTTTCTTTTGTGGAATTTAGTTCCAAAGTTGTTTATCTGTAGCCAAATGTCTGCTGCCCCAGAGCTCTAACCTTATCCCAAACTGTCCTTATAGATATCTGTAGCTGAATGTCTGCTGCCCCAGATCTCTAACCTTATCCCAAACTGTCCTTATAGATATCTGTAGCTGAATGTCTGCTGCCCCAGAGCTCCAAACTGTCCTTATAGATATCTGTAGCTGAATGTCTGCTGCCCCAGAGCTCCAACCTTATCCCGAACTGTCCTTATAGATATCTGTAGCTGAATGTCTGCTGCCCCAGAGCTCCAACCTTATCCCAAACTGTTGTTATAGATATCTGTAGCTGAATGTCTGCTGCCCCAGAGCTCTAACCTTATCCCAAACTGTCGTTATAGATATCTGTAGCTGAATGTCTGCTGCCCCAGAGCTCCAACCTTATCCCAAACTGTCCTTATAGATATCTGTAGCTTAATGTCTGCTGCTCCAGAGGTCTAACCTTATCCCAAACTGTCCTAATAAATATCTGTAGCTGAATGTCTGCTGCCCCAGAGCTCTAACCTTATCCCAAACTGTCCTTATAGATATCTGTAGCTGAATGTCTGCTGCCCCAGAGCTCTAACCTTATACCAAACTGTCCTTATAGATATCTGTAGCTGAATGTCTGCTGCCCCAGAGCTCCAACCTTATCCCGAACTGTCCTTATAGATATCTGTAGCTGAATGTCTGCTGCCCCAGAGCTCCAACCTTATCCCAAACTGTGTCTGCTGCCCCAGAGCTCCAAACTGTCCTAATATATATCTGTAGCTGAATGTCTGCTGCCCCAGAGCTCTAACCTTATCCCAAACTTTCCTTATAGATATCTGTAGCTGAATGTCTGCTGCCCTAGAGCTCCAACCTTTTCCCAAACTGTCCTTATAGATATCTGTAGCTGAATGTCTGCTGCCCCAGAGCTCCAACCTTTTCCCAAACTGTCCTTATAGATATCTGTAGCTGAATGTCTGCTGCCCCAGAGCTCCAACCTTTTCCCAAACTATGCTTATAGATATCTGTAGCTGAATGTCTGCTACCCCAGTGCTCCATCCTTATCCCAAACTATGCTTATAGATATCTGTAGCTGAATATCTGCTGCCTCAGAGCTCCAACCTTATTCCAAACTGTCCTTAATGATATCTGTAGCTGAATGTCTGCTGCCCCAGAGCTCCAGGTTTATCCCAAACTTTCCTTATAGATATCTGTAGCTGAATGTCTGCTACCCCAGAGCTCCAACCTTATGCCAAACTATGCTTATAGATATCTGTAGCTGAATATCTGCTGCCTCAGAGCTCCAACCTTATTCCAAACTGTCCTTATTGATATATGTAGCTGAATGTCTGCTGCCCCAGAGCTCTAACCTTATCCCAAACTGTCCTTATAGATATCTGTAGCTGAATTAGGATCACCGCTAATAAGATATACACCAGTTATTTTATGTTAATATTAGTAACTGGGAATAATTGATACTTGAATTTAGGATCTCTATTGTGGATACTAGTAAATACAATACTAGTTATGAGTATATACAAATGTGGATGGGAGAACTATTTTTTATATAATATTTGATTAGTTTCCTTATAGTATCCATGCCAAAAAGATATTTGATACTATTACAATTAATTTATTTCAGGTACCTAAATCAGTATTGTTACCATTGTTAAGAGTGATAGCAGATAGTGTGTTGCCAAAACTAACCATTGAAAGAAAATGAAACTTTTTGGAAGTGATGATGTTTAATCATACAGTATACACATAAACAACAAGCAAAGGCAGAAAAGAACTAAATACAACATCGTGATCAGGTGTTGCTTAATCTAATATTACATGCATATATAACTAGTTTAAGCATATGGAACGTTCACGTATGCACCTCTAATAAAATTAGGTGACACATAGTGTTTAATCATACATTATAGGTATTCATCTATCTATCTATCAATTGGGTACTTATAGAGAGCAAACTAATCACCCGTGAGGGTCTCAAGGCGCTAAGGGAAAGCAGAGGGAGGGGATGGGATGGGTGTTCAGTCATATGTAATATAGACACGTACATAACTCTTGAACGTATCCACATACGCAAATGCATGTATAATACCGTCCTTGTAATACCAGGACCCAAGACCTCAATTTTAGTTTTATTAATAAGTATTAGTAGCCAAGAATGACCATCATCTCCTGCACTGAATTCAATATATAGTGTCAAACTTTTAAATACATAACATTAATGATTATGAGTGTTGCCTGATGTAACAATAATATGAAAAGGCCAGATAGCATTAATTTAGGGACACGTTGACATTTACACATCACATTTGTTCATGATATGGGATTTTAATCTTTTTTGTTCACCCATCTTTTAGAGTTTCAATAAAGGTTATATTTTATTTATTTTTTCCTGCCTCCAATATTAGTCTGGGCACAGAGTGCTAACAAAGCATTTTCTTTTGTGGAATTTAGTTCCAAAGTTGTTTATCTGTAGCCAAATGTCTGCTGCCCCAGAGCTCTAACCTTATCCCAAACTGTCCTTATAGATATCTGTAGCTGAATGTCTGCTGCCCCAGATCTCTAACCTTATCCCAAACTTTCCTTATAGATATCTGTAGCTGAATGTCTGCTGCCCCAGAGCTCCAAACTGTCCTTATAGATATCTGTAGCTGAATGTCTGCTGCCCCAGAGCTCCAACCTTATCCCGAACTGTCCTTATAGATATCTGTAGCTGAATGTCTGCTGCCCCAGAGCTCCAACCTTATCCCAAACTGTTGTTATAGATATCTGTAGCTGAATGTCTGCTGCCCCAGAGCTCTAACCTTATCCCAAACTGTCGTTATAGATATCTGTAGCTGAATGTCTGCTGCCCCAGAGCTCCAACCTTATCCCAAACTGTCCTTATAGATATCTGTAGCTTAATGTCTGCTGCTCCAGAGGTCTAACCTTATCCCAAACTGTCCTAATAAATATCTGTAGCTGAATGTCTGCTGCCCCAGAGCTCTAACCTTATCCCAAACTGTCCTTATAGATATCTGTAGCTGAATGTCTGCTGCCCCAGAGCTCTAACCTTATACCAAACTGTCCTTATAGATATCTGTAGCTTAATGTCTGCTGCTCCAGAGGTCTAACCTTATCCCAAACTGTCCTAATAAATATCTGTAGCTGAATGTCTGCTGCCCCAGAGCTCTAACCTTATCCCAAACTGTCCTTATAGATATCTGTAGCTGAATGTCTGCTGCCCCAGAGCTCTAACCTTATCCCAAACTGTCCTTATAGATATCTGTAGCTGAATTTCTGCTGCCCCAGAGCTCCAACCTTATCCCGAACTGTCCTTATAGATATCTGTAGCTGAATGTCTGCTGCCCCAGAGCTCCAAGCTTTTTTTTTTTTTTTTAAACATCATTTTTATTATTTTTAGACATAGTTACAATCACAAGAAATACCACACAGGGTATACAATAATAAGAAAAAAAAGAAAAAAGAATATACAGAAAGAAACTTGCAACCACCGCCACCAGCTGTGGTTGTAGACACAAAATACAGTATCTTTGGCACAAAGCAAGAAGAAAAAACAAGAAGCCCTGTGATTTAAAACTAAAATTGGTTTCAACTAAAGTACAATAGTTACAGAATCTCTGTAATCCAGTTTCTTGAGCTTTTTATTTCTTTGAAAATCTGATCTAAAAGAGACTATTGTGTTGTGTTGCATAACCAGTCTCATAGTTGGATACTAGAGCCCTAAACAGCCAGGGCAGAGCCATAGCTACTTCGACAAAGACAGAAACAAAAATCGAAACAAAACAAAACGGAAAGAAAAAAAGGGGGGGGGAACTTCCTCCTCCCGGCCCTTCCTCACAACTCCAATATGGTACATAGCCTCAAATTGAAAGTTCACCTCTAAGGCAAGCTTCCAGAACAGGAACTGAGTTACGGAATGGAAATATATATTGTTTTTGTATACCTGTAGGTAAACTTTGTAGGAAATGAATCCATTTATTAAGAAATTTTTTAATCTCCTGTTCTGAATCGATCGAAGTGTCATATTGTTCAATGGTTAATTTCAAGTGCATATTATTTATAAATTGCACAAAGCTGGGAGAACTCTTCGATTTCCAACCAGAGCTCCAACCTTATCCCAAACTGTGTCTGCTGCCCCAGAGCTCCAAACTGTCCTAATAGATATCTGTAGCTGAATGTCTGCTGCCCCAGAGCTCTAACCTTATCCCAAACTGTCGTTATAGATATCTGTAGCTGAATGTCTGCTGCCCCAGAGCTCTAAACTTATCCCAAACTGTCCTAATAAATATCTGTAGCTGAATGTATACTGCCCCAGAGCTCCAACCTTATCCCAAACTGTCCTTATAGATATCTGTAGCTTAATGTCTGCTGCTCCAGAGGTCTAACCTTATCCCAAACTGTCCTAATAAATATCTGTAGCTGAATGTCTGCTGCCCCAGAGCTCTAACCTTATCCCAAACTGTCCTTATAGATATCTGTAGCTGAATGTCTGTTGCCCCAGAACTCCAGCCTTATCCCAAACTGTCCTTATAGATATATGTAGCTGAATGTCTGCTGCCCCAGAGCTCCAACCTTATCCCAAACTGTCCTTACAGATATCTATAGCTGAATGTCTGCTTCCCCAGAGCCCCAACCTTATCCCAAACTGTCCTTACAGATATCTGTAGCTGAATGTCTGCTTCCCCAGAGCTCCAACCTTATTCCAAACTGTCCTTATAGATATCTGTAGCTGACTGCTGCCCAGAGCTCCAACCTTATCCCAAACTGTCATTATAGATATCTGTAGCTGAATGTCTGCTGCCCCAGAGCTCCAATCTTATCACAAACCTTCCTTATAGATATCTGTAGCTGAATGTCTGCTTCCCTAGAGCTCCAACCTTTTCCCAAACTGTCCTTATAGATATCTGTAGCTGAATGTCTGCTGCCCCAGAACTCCAAACTTTCCTTATAGATATCTGTAGCTGAATGTCTGCTGCCCCAGAGCTCTAACCTTATCCCAAATTGTCCTTATATATATATATCTGTAGCTGAATGTCTGCTGCCCCAGAGCTCCAACCTAATATCACTATGTTGCTTACTTTGTGTGGTCAGGTGACCCTCGCTGTCAACGTGGCCAGTGAATGTGGATACACTGATGCCCATTACAAGGCATTGCAACAGCTGCAGCGAGATCTGGGTCCGTACCACTTCAATGTCCTGGCGTTTCCCTGCAATCAGTTTGGGCAGCAGGAACCTGGCAGTGATCGGGAGATTGAGAGCTTTGTTAGGAAGAGATACAATGTGTCTTTCCCAATGTTTAGCAAAATCGCTGTGAGTGGCACTGGAGTCAACTCAGCCTTCAAGTATCTGATAGGTAAGTGGGGTTCTTAAATCTATAAATAAGGGGGGAGTCTGAGCTATTCAGATAATGCATTTACAAACGAGAACAGGTTATAAGGGAGGCGCTATAAAGCCAAAGGTATCACCACTTAGAAATTAAATGAATTTATTAAAACACATATATAGATGTACAGCACATATAAAAGGGACGTCTCCCCAAATTAATTAAAACATATATTTTGCACTGCTTAATGCTAAAATCCTAAACTGATTAAAATCTAAACAAGTATATCATATAGCTTCCATAGGTCTAAAAACTTTAAAATTAAATCGCTATGTTCAACACTAGTAAATACTAGTAGGCATAAGTATCAATACGTTGGATATGGGTACTGTGGTGGGTATTCAAAACTCCTTCAGACCACAAGCCCCTCAGATGATAGAATTCTTCTAAATCAGAATAGTTCCAATGTATTTATAACCCAGGTTATGTGTAAGAATTCAAGGTGTGTAAATAGTTGCATATATAATAAATGCCAAAGATTAACACTGCCAACACGACGCGTTTCACCCTCCTATGGGCTTTATCAAGATAGATCTTGAATTCTTACACATAACCCGGGTTATAAATACATTGGAACTATTCTGATTTAGAAGAATTCTATCATCTGAGGGGCTTGTGGTCTGAAGGAGTTTTGAATACCCACCACAGTACCCATCTATCTATACCATCTATCTACACCCTTGCGTGCATAAGCACTAAGTGCAGGGCTTGTCTGTGAGGACCGTGTTTGTGGGGATTGGAAGCAAGCGCAAGAATTGGCCTCTTTCTCCTACCGGAACCTCTTTCAGTGACGTCAGACGCCGCAAACTCTCAGTCGGATCCGCTCGAAGAGAATACCGAGCAAGGAAGGCAAACCTCACCCTACCAAGAGGATTTGGGTAATGTACATGGCAGTAAAAGTTGGCTAAATAACATTTAACGATTCAGTAAGCACTCTTTTGGAATATAAATCCTCTGAAGGAAAGTGTATAACATATTATCTGATCGGCAGCTACACTTGTAGCTGATTGGCAGCTTGGTGGTAATTTATCTATCTCCCCATAACGGAAATTACCTATAAGACTGACTTTTTTTTCCTCACTTTATTTATGTATTAGAGACTTGTTAATATCCAACATATTGATACTTATGCCTACTAGTATTTACTAGTGTTGAACATAGCGATTTAATTTTAAAGTTTTTAGACCTATGGAAGCTATATGATATACTTGTTTATATTTTAATTAGTTTAGGATTTTAGCATTAAGCAGTGCAAAATATATGTTTTAATTAATTTGGGGAGACGTCCCTTTTATATGTGCTGTACATCTATATATGTGTTTTAATAAATTCATTTAATTTCTAAGTGGTGATACCTTTGGCTTTATAGCGCCTCCCTTATAACCTGTTCTCGTTTGTAAATCCTTTTTCTAGACAACTATAGGGATATTGTCTTTTAAGGGGGTGTCTGGTATCTGTTTGTCCTAGCGCACCTTATACATACTTATATTTACAGATAATGCATTTACTGGTTCAACTAAGGGAAGTTGAAAAAAGGAGATACATATTAGCACTCAAATCCCTATATAAGTAATATGGTGGTTACGTCAAATTAAATATAAAATCAATCTATATTAGATATACTTAAAAATTGGTTACTTAAAAACAACAAGCTAGATTGTGACAGGCTAGTCATTAATAAAGGACCTTAGTGTAATATTCTAGGAGTCACAGAGAATCACAAGGTGATCTAAAATAATTATAATAGAATATAGACACAGAGCAAAAGTCAAATTGGGACACACCTATTAGTGCTGAATATACTGAAAGGACGCTGGTTATGTGAATAGGATGCTATAATCAGCCACAATTAATATTGCTGTATGTTGGATAACAGAAAAATACAGTATATATGGTAGACAGCATAAATAATTGTATTTTTTTGCAGATTTTAAGTAGCACTTCCCACTCTATAAATGTAGGTTAGAGAGACAGAGAGTTATGCATATATTATTAGAGTAGCACAATTCCTATGCCCTCAGCTATAGTGACTCTCAATACTTATCAGTCATGTGTATCAATGCATATAAGCACAATTAGCTGTTCAGAGTACTTCAAAATATTGCATTTGAATATAGACAATGTTTGACACTTAAAACTCAATAGTCATCAATTACAATCACTGGTATCAAGTCTGATGCTCTATTCAGCGGTTCAGTCTGAAATAATTCAAAGTTACGGCTAGTGTGATGTCGTATAGCTAAGACTCCCTTGTATGTGCCGCTTTCAATAAAGAAACGCTTGTTATGCGGTTAAGATAGTTAGCTAGACATACAGTAGTTAGTGCTGTATATATTGTGGGTAACAAAGAGTTGTATACATGTACAGCAAAAATACTTGTGGTTGTGCTTTGGTGCATACTGTGAATAGCACTTCCCTGTAAATTGGATTGGGAATATAGATAGCCTCTCTTATAATGTTAGGCTAGCACAATTGCTATACCCTCAGCTATGGTTACGCTCAGTAAATATGCGGGTGAATTTGTATTTTATATAATTAGAGCATATATACACAACTTAGAAATGCCAATATCGATATCAAGTCTAATATTCTCTTAACCAGCTCTGTTTAATCAGACGATTGATTCTCAGTAAAAGCGTCTTGTGGTTGTTATACATTTGAGGGAGGATTATAGCTGGTACAGTAATTATTTTACCCAGTTTGTCAGTCACTTTTGATCCTAATTAAACATTGCCCCACAATATTATATTTGTTACTAGATGCAAATCTTCCTTTGTTTGTAATTGGTTCACTTGATTCATTTCACTTCCTCTTAACCCTAAAGCCATTAGTTGTTTCAGCTGATGGTTATCGATTTTCCTGGTCAGTAGAGTTGTTTCTTTTACTGCTGTTTCTTTTTTAATCTCAGGTAGAATATTTCCCCTTTATAAATCAATAATCCCATTAGCCTGAAGAACACTTGTCTACTAAATGGTCCCAAGAGGCTGATATAGGATCTATCTATAGGCTCTGGGAATATTTTAGTTTCCCATTTCTGTTAAGAGATGTTATATCATCAGACCGTTGCTATATTTCTTTGAAATGTGTCTTTAAGCCTTTATTTCAGCCTTTTCGGTTGTTTGTCTGGAAAGAATTATAGTTTTTTCAGCCACAAAATCCCAATTTCTTTTAAATATAAAAGGGAAATTTGTCATGAATATGGAACGTTAAGCACTTTTCAGTTACACAGTTTTTCTGCAGTTGTGCAATAAATGAACACATAATTGACCGTGAAAATACTTTGAATTTTTTTAACACCTTGTTTGGTTTAATGTGGTTGTCTAGTCATCGCTGCTGAAGCCATTTAGGTACAGATAAGTGGCAGTGTCAGGCTTCTGAAGTATGTAGTGTGCACTTTGACGTCTTAGACCTGGGAAAATTACTGGAAAAAAATAATAAAATTATATTGCAAAGTTGTTTTACTACTCATTATTAAATATTTTATATCAGAATCTTAAGGTGTTTACTGTACCTTTTAATGTTCATGTTCTTTGTCCCGATGATGGATCTATCTATTTGTCTGTCTGTTATTTTATCTATATTTGGCATAAAAAGAAATGAGGTTACACTAAGCACCTACTACTTTTGGGACCCTTAGCTCTAATAAATTGACCCCTAGCGGTCAGAACAATATTTATTATTTTTATATTTTTATTTCTTTTATATTGTACATACCGTAGAGCTAGACATCCTACATAAAAGTTTTTGGCATAAAAAGACCCAGCTTATTTTAGGACCACATGTTTCTGTAAGTGCTTGGATAGTTTTGCTTTTGCTGTTATTGTTCAAACCATAAGTTCCTAAAGTGTCACCTACCTAGCCATGACAGTGCACTCACCATGGTTCCTAGACAAGACAAATTATATTGTCACTTTTCCATCAGATTAGTAAAGGTTTACCTTTGTCTCATCTCTCTATAAAACATTATCCCTATTTGTACTTCCAGCTAATTCATGTGCCAGCTTCCGGTGACCTAAATTACAATCTATTTGGTCCCCTTCTCAGGGGTGTTTGTATGGTCTGATAAGCTGTTCTGAACCATCACAATCAGTATGTAAGGTGCCATTTCTTTCATGTAATTAACAAGAGTCCATGAGCTAGTGACGTATGGGATATACATTCCTACCAGGAGGGGCAAAGTTTCCCAAACCTTAAAATGCCTATAAATACACCCCTCACCACACCCACAAATCAGTTTTACAAACTTTGCCTCCAAGGGAGGTGGTGAAGTAAGTTTGTGCTAGATTCTACGTTGATATGCGCTCCGCAGCAAGTTGGAGCCCGGTTTTCCTCTCAGCGTGCAGTGAATGTCAGAGGGATGTGAAGAGAGTATTGCCTATTGAATGCAGTGATCTCCTTCTACGGGGTCTATTTCATAAGGTTCTCTGTTATCGGTCGTAGAGATTCATCTCTTACCTCCCTTTTCAGATCGACGATATACTCTTATATTTACCATTACCTCTACTGATTCTCGTTTCAGTACTGGTTTGGCTTTCTACAAACATGTAGATGAGTGTCCTGGGGTAAGTAAGTCTTATTTTCTGTGACACTCTAAGCTATGGTTGGGCACTTTATTTATAAAGTTCTAAATATATGTATTCAAACATTTATTTGCCTTGACTCAGAATGTTCAACTTTCCTTATTTTCAGACAGTCAGTTTCATATTTGGGATTATGCATTGAATTATCATATTTTTTCTTACCTCAAAAATTTGACTTTTTTCCCTGTGGGCTGTTAGGCTCGCGGGGGCTGAAAATGCTTCATTTTATTGCGTCATTCTTGGCGCGGACTTTTTTGGCGCAAAAATTCTTTTCCGTTTCCGGCGTCATACGTGTCGCCGGAAGTTGCGTCATTTTTTTGACGTTATTTTGCGCCAAAAATGTCGGCGTTCCGGATGTGGCGTCATTTTTGGCGCCAAAAGCATTTAGGCGCCAAATAATGTGGGCGTCTTATTTGGCGCTAAAAAATATGGGCGTCGCTTTTGTCTCCACATTATTTCAGTCTCATTTTTCATTTGCTTCTGGTTGCTAGAAGCTTGATATTTGGCATTCTTTCCCATTCCTGAAACTGTCTTATAAGGAATTTGATCTATTTTGCTTTATATGTTGTTTTTTCTCTTACATATTGCAAGATGTCTCACGTTGCATCTGAGCCAGAAGATACTACAGGAAAATCACTGCCTGCTGGATCTACCAAAGCTAAGTGTATCTGCTGTAAACTTTTGGTAGCTATTCCTCCAGCTGTTGTTTGTAATAATTGTCATGACAAACTTGTTAAAGCAGATAATATTTCCTTTAGTAATGTACCATTGCCTGTTGCAGTTCCCTCAACATCTAAGGTGCAGAATGTTCCTGATAACATAAGAGATTTTGTTTCTGAATCTATAAAGAAGGCTTTGTCTGTTATTTCTCCTTCTAGTAAACGTAAAAAGTCTTTTAAATCTTCTCTCTCTACAGATGAATTTTTAAATGAACACCATCATTCTGATTCTTTGGACTCTTCTGGTTCAGAGGATTCTATCTCAGAGATTGATGCTGATAAATCTTCATATTTATTTAAGATGGAATTTATTCGCTCTTTACTTAAAGAAGTACTAATTGCTTTAGAAATAGAGGATTCTAGTCCTCTTGATACTAATTCTATACGTTTGGATAAGGTTTTTAAAGCTCCTGCGGTTATTCCAGAAGTTTTTCCTGTTCCTAATGCTATTTCTGCAGTAATTTCCAAAGAATGGGATAAATTGGGTAATTCATTTACTCCTTCTAAACGTTTTAAGCAATTATATCCTGTTCCGCCTGACAGGTTAGAATTTTGGGACAAAATCCCTAAAGTTGATGGGGCTATTTCTACCCTTGCTAAACGTACTACCATTCCTACGTCAGATGGTACCTCGTTTAAGGATCCTTTAGATAGAAAAATTGAATCTTTTCTAAGAAAAGCTTATCTGTGTTCAGGTAATCTTCTTAGACCTGCTATATCATTGGCTGATGTTGCTGCAGCTTCAACTTTTTGGTTGGAAACTCTAGCGCAACAAGTAACAAATCGTGATTCTCATGATATTATTATTCTTCTCCAGCATGCTAATAATTTTATCTGTGATGCCATTTTTGATATTATTAGAGTTGATGTTAGGTTTATGTCTCTGGCTATCTTAGCCAGAAGAGCTTTATGGCTTAAGACTTGGAATGCTGATATGGCTTCTAAATCAACTCTACTTTCCATTTCTTTCCAGGGAAACAAATTATTTGGTTCTCAGTTGGATTCTATTATTTCAACTGTTACTGGTGGGAAAGGAACTTTTTTACCACAGGATAAAAAATCTAAGGGTAAAAACAGGGCTAACAATCGTTTTCGTTCCTTTTCGTTTCAACAAAGAACAAAAGCCTGATCCTTCGTCCTCAGGAGCAGTTTCAGTTTGGAAACCATCTCCAGTCTGGAATAAATCCAAGCCTGCTAGAAAGGCAAAGCCTGCTTCTAAGTTCACATGAAGGTACGGCCCTCATTCCAGTTCAGCTGGTAGGGGGCAGGTTACGTTTTTTCAAAGAAATTTGGATCAATTCTGTTCACAATCTTTGGATTCAGAACATTGTTTCAGAAGGGTACAGAATTGGTTTCAAGATGAGACCTCCTGCAAAGAGATTTTTTCTTTCCCGTGTCCCAGTAAATCCAGTGAAAGCTCAAGCATTTCTGAATTGTGTTTCAGATCTAGAGTTGGCTGGAGTAATTATGCCAGTTCCATTTCCGGAACAGGGGATGGGGTTTTATTCAAATCTCTTCATTATACCAAAGAAGGAGAATTCCTTCAGACCAGTTCTGGATCTAAAATTATTGAATCGTTATGTAAGGATACCAACGTTCAAGATGGTAACTGTAAGGACTATATTGCCTTTTGTTCAGCAAGGGAATTATATGTCCACAATAGATTTACAGGATGCATATCTGCATATTCCGATTCATCCAGATCATTATCAGTTCCTGAGATTCTCTTTTCTAGACAAGCATTACCAATTTGTGGCTCTACCGTTTGGCCTTGCTACAGCTCCAAGAATTTTCACAAAGATTCTCGGTGCCCTTCTGTCTGTAATCAGAGAACAGGGTATTGTGGTATTTCCTTATTTGGACGATATCTTGGTACTTGCTCAGTCTTTACATTTAGCAGAGTCTCATACGAATCGACTTGTGTTGTTTCTTCAAGATCATGGTTGGAGGATCAATTTACCAAAAAGTTCTTTGATTCCTCAAACAAGGGTAACCTTTCTGGGTTTCCAGATAGATTCAGTGTCCATGACTCTGTCTTTAACAGACAAGAGACGTCTAAAATTGATTACAGCTTGTCGAAACCTTCAGTCTCAATCATTCCCTTCGGTAGCCTTATGCATGGAAATTCTAGGTCTTATGACTGCTGCATCGGACGCGATCCCCTTTGCTCGTTTTCACATGCGACCTCTTCAGCTCTGTATGCTGAACCAATGGTGCAGGGATTACACGAAGATATATCAATTAATATCTTTAAAACCGATTGTTCGACACTCTCTAACGTGGTGGACAGATCACCATCGTTTAATTCAGGGGGCTTCTTTTGTTCTTCCGACCTGGACTGTAATTTCATCAGATGCAAGTCTCACAGGTTGGGGAGCTGTGTGGGGATCTCTGACGGCACAAGGAGTTTGGGAATCTCAGGAGGTGAGATTACCGATCAATATTTTGGAACTCCGTGCAATTTTCAGAGCTCTTCAGTTTTGGCCTCTTCTGAAGAGAGAATCGTTCATTTGTTTTCAGACAGACAATGTCACAACTGTGGCATACATCAATCATCAAGGAGGGACTCACAGTCCTCTGGCTATGAAAGAAGTATCTCAAATTTTGGTTTGGGCGGAATCCAGCTCCTGTCTAATCTCTGCGGTTCATATCCCAGGTGTAGACAATTGGGAAGCGGATTATCTCAGTCGCCAAACGTTGCATCCGGGCATATGGTCTCTTCACCCAGAGGTATTTCTTCAGATTGTTCAAATGTGGGGGCTCCCAGAGATAGATCTGATGGCCTCTCATCTAAACAAGAAACTTCCCAGGTATCTGTCCAGATCCCGGGATCCTCAGGCGGAGGCAGTGGATGCATTATCACTTCCTTGGAAGTATCATCCTGCCTATATCTTTCCGCCTCTAGTTCTTCTTCCAAGAGTAATCTCCAAGATTCTGAGGGAATGCTCGTTTGTTCTGCTAATAGCTCCGGCATGGCCTCACAGGTTTTGGTATGCGGATCTTGTCCGGATGGCATCTTGCCAACCATGGACTCTTCCGTTAAGACCAGACCTTCTGTCGCAAGGTCCTTTTTTCCATCCGGATCTGAAATCCTTAAATTTAAAGGTATGGAGATTGAACGCTTGATTCTTGGTCAAAGAGGTTTCTCTGACTCCGTGATTAATACTATGTTACAGGCTCGTAAATCTGTATCTCGAGAGATATATTATAGAGTCTGGAAGACTTATATTTCTTGGTGTCTTTCTCATCATTTTTCTTGGCATTCTTTTAGAATACCGAGAATTTTACAGTTTCTTCAGGATGGTTTAGATAAGGGTTTGTCCGCAAGTTCTTTGAAAGGACAAATCTCCGCTCTTTCTTTTCTTTTTCACAGAAAGATTGCTATTCTTCCTGATATTCATTGTTTTGTACAAGCTTTGGTTCGTATAAAACCTGTCATTAAGTCAATTTCTCCTCCATGGAGTTTGAATTTGGTTCTGGGAGCTCTTCAATCTCCTCCGTTTGAACCTATGCATTCATTGGACATTAAATTACTTTCTTGGAAAGTTTTGTTCCTTTTGGCCATCTCTTCTGCTAGAAGAGTTTCTGAATTATCTGCTCTTTCTTGTGAGTCTCCTTTTCTGATTTTTCATCAGGATAAGGCGGTGTTGCGAACTTCTTTTGAATTTTTACCTAAAGTTGTGAATTCCAACAACATTAGTAGAGAAATTGTGGTTCCTTCATTATGTCCTAATCCTAAGAATTCTAAGGAGAAATCGTTGCATTCTTTGGATGTTGTTAGAGCTTTGAAATATTATGTTGAAGCTACGAAATCTTTCCGTAAGACTTCTAGTCTATTTGTTATCTTTTCCGGTTCTAGGAAAGGCCAGAAAGCTTCTGCCATTTCTTTGGCATCTTGGTTGAAATCTTTAATTCATCTTGCCTATGTTGAGTCGGGTAAAATTCCGCCTCAGAGAATTACAGCTCATTCTACTAGGTCAGTATCTACTTCCTGGGCGTTTAGGAATGAAGCTTCGGTTGACCAGATCTGCAAAGCAGCAACTTGGTCCTCTTTGCATACTTTTACTAAATTCTACCATTTTGATGTATTTTCTTCTTCTGAAGCAGTTTTTGGTAGAAAAGTTCTTCAGGCAGCGGTTTCAGTTTGAATCTTCTGCTTATGTTTTTCGTTAAACTTTATTTTGGGTGTGGATTATTTTCAGCAGGAATTGGCTGTCTTTATTTTATCCCTCCCTCTCTAGTGACTCTTGTGTGGAAAGATCCACATCTTGGGTAGTCATTATCCCATACGTCACTAGCTCATGGACTCTTGTTAATTACATGAAAGAAAACATAATTTATGTAAGAACTTACCTGATAAATTCATTTCTTTCATATTAACAAGAGTCCATGAGGCCCACCCTTTGGTGGTTATGATTTTTTTGTATAAAGCACAATTATTCCAATTCCTTATTTTATATGCTTCGCACTTTTTTTCTTATCACCCCACTTCTTGGCTATTCGTTAAACTGATTTGTGGGTGTGGTGAGGGGTGTATTTATAGGCATTTTAAGGTTTGGGAAACTTTGCCCCTCCTGGTAGGAATGTATATCCCATACGTCACTAGCTCATGGACTCTTGTTAATATGAAAGAAATGAATTTATCAGGTAAGTTCTTACATAAATTATGTTTTTCAGCAGTTTTATGTGTTTAGACCAATTCAAGGGGTACTAAACCTATTTTTTTTTTATTTTATGATTCAGATAGAGCATACAATTTTAAGCAACTTTCTAATTTACTCCTATTATCAATTTTTCTTGGTATCTTTATTTGCAAAAGCAGGACTGAAAGCTTATGAGCCAACCTATTTTTGGTTCAGACCCTGGATAGCGCTTGCTGATTGGTGGCTACATTTAGCCACCAACATACACATTTTCCAGCCACCAATTTCTTAAAACGACCTTTATTTCTAATCTAGGTTCCCAGGGTACAAACAGTGTACAAACAACCCTGTTTGTACACTGTTTGTACCCTTGGGACCCTACAAAAGAAATAAAGGTTGTTTTAAGAAATTGGTGGCTGGAAAATTTGTATGTTGGAAGTCTTACTAAGACTAGGCTAGTCTCTTTCCGTGCCCTACTGAACAGGTGTGCTGTCCTCCTACTTTGAAACTACATTTAGCCACTAATCAGCAAGCTGAACCCAGGTGCTGACCCTAAAATGGACCGGCACTTAATCTTTCATTCCTTCTTTTCAAATAAAGATACCAAGAAAACAAAGAAAAATTGATAATAGGAGTAAATGAGAAAGTAGCTTAAAATCGCATGCTCTATCCGAATCATGAAAGAAACATTTAGTGTTTAGTATCCCTTTAAGATTGTAAATTATTTAAGGGTTGTCTTATCCTGTAGAATATATATTGACTTTTTCTTCTTTTAGAATCTTCTGGGAATGAACCAGACTGGAATTTCTGGAAATATCTGGTAGATCCTGATGGTAAAGTGGTGAATTCATGGGGTCCTGCGGTGTCTGTAGAAGAGGTGAAACCTCACATTGTAGAACTTGTGCGCAAATTAATTCTGAAGAAAAAAGAGGAGTTGTGAAACCAAGTTCAAAGCTGGATCGTCATGCTCTAAGGGAGAAGGACTTATGTACAAGATGCCAAATGCTAAAAAGAGGATATAATGCTATCCAATCAGAACACTCAATTTCCTCCCTCAAAGAACTTTTACCTGTGAAAAGCACTGATTGGCTAATGTTACACCTGTCTCATCGTAATAAATTATAATGTCATGCTGCATCAATCAAAGCAACTGACAGCAGCTAAGAACCACTTATTCCACTTAGAATGACCAACCCATTCCTAATGCATTTATTCATCGTAATGTATTTGGGCCCCTGACTTTGTATAATGAGATTATCATTCCATCTACACCCACCGTTAGCAAATTCCCCTGTACACACACAATATTTTCCAAACTTTTTTACATTGTAAAAGCAGTAATTGATTTTTTTTTTAAATATATGTTATATCCAAAAAATGACCAATTTCATTTCCATGATATTTCAAACAAATTATAATTTCTTACATTCAGTAATTATTCTCCCTATAACCCTTGACTGCTTCCCATAACCAATGATCTGGTTTTATGACCAGTGCCAAATTCTCATTGTGTTTTCAGCCAACTAGTCACATGTTGTTGTCATGGCCGCAGTATGGACTAAAGCAAAGGAGCTATGTTTCAGCTATGGAAACCTAAAAAAAATAGAAGAACATCTGATGATATTAGAAGTATATTGGAACGTTTTTGAAAGGATATTAACAGCCTGTTTCATTGTAATAAAAATAACTAAGCAGTGGGTTATACTTACTAGAAATCATTGAAATGTGTATCATTCATCATTTTAAAAGGATTTTACATTTTGTTTCTGTTTTAACTTCATTTGTGCAGTGTCCATTACTTCTGATCACAGCCCAACAAGGAGGCTGGATCTCTGTAGGAAGGCTTGTCTAGCATGATGTAATAAAACTTCTAGAGTAACATGAGCTATGTTACTATTCATTGCATACTAGAGAAACAGTCAGTTTTGCTTATGCTCAAAAGAGGACAGAACGCAATTTAAGTTACCAACATGTCAGCGCTCTCATTTCCCTGACGGCAGTGGCTACACAGAAAATTTATAAGTGCACATTTAGCAAGAAAACAAGTTGTTTACTGTTTTTCACACAATCTGTTTCTATTTATGTTTTTTTTTTTTGAGTTAGCATATTTGTTTTTACTAAAGGAGCACTGTTTAATATTCTTTTAATTGTTATTTCCATGGGCCTCTAAAGGGCCACATCACCCCTCACTGTAAAGAAAGAAGTCTCTCTTGTATCAAACGTGTGCATAGGTTTATATCTGGACAGCAAAAAAAGCACAGTTCTATCACTTACTCTTTTAAACTTGATGGGCGAGATTACATATGCGGAGTCGCCGGTTTTTAGTCGGGTATTGCCATGACATATATGGCGTAGCATATAAATTCTGCACATATATTTCACCCGTCGCCCGCAAATTTTACTCCCATAAGCTAACATAGGACCACATCGCAAATTGGTATCGCATATTCAGCGCAAGGACTTACGCGGCGAAAATTGATACATTTTACTCCATTTTCACCTCGCCACACATAGGCAGGCGCAGCAAGCCTTACACTGAAAATGTGAGCACCGCAACTCCCTGAAAATATTAACTAACACCAAACGCATGTGCAATATCTACCTGTGAACCGCAATCCCCCACTGCAATAACTAATAAACAGCCAGATTACGAGTTCGACGTTATGAGTGAAAAAGCATCGTTATGGCCCATAACGATGCTTTTTCCCTACCGCTGCTATTACAAGTCTTGTCAGAATAGCTGTACCGCACACTTTTTTGGCCGTCACGCAACATCAGTACCGCACTTTTAAAAAAGTCCTTTTTCAATGGGACTTCCATAGCGCCGGTATTACAAGTTTTGCTGTGAGGCCAAAAAGTGAGCGGTACAGCCTAAAATGACAAGAGCTGTACTGACATATAAAGTCAGTAGTTATGAGTATTACGTTACAAAGCTGTAGCATAAAACTCATAACTAAACTGTCACAAAGTACACTAACACCCATAAACTACTTATTAACCCCTAAACCGAGGCCCCCCCGAATCGCAAATACTATATTAAACTTATTAACCCCTAATCTGCTGCTCCCTACATCGCCAACACTTTAAAAATGTATTAAACCCTATTCCGCCGCTCCCCGACATCGTCGCCACTATAATAAAAATATTAACCCCTAAACCGCCGCCCTCCCGCATCAAAAACACTATTTAAATATAATTAACCCCTAATCTGCCGCCCACCCACTCCGCCGCTATAATAAACCTATTAACCCCTAACGTAAATATAATTAAAATAAATCTAAATAAAACCTACTATTACCTAAATAATTCCTATTTCAAACTAAGTACAAATTTACCTATAAAATAAAACCAAAGATAGCTGTAGCTACAAAATAACTAATAGTTACATTGTATCTATCTTAGGTTTTATTTTTATTTCACAGCTAAGTTTGTATTTATTTTAACTAGGTAGACTAGTTAGTAAATAGTTATTAACTATTTGCTAGCCTACCTAGTTAAAATAAATACAAATTTACCTGTAAAATAAAACCTACCCTGTGTTACACTAACACCTAACATTACAATAAAATTAAATAATTTAAATTAACAAAATACAATTATCTAAATTAAAAAAACAAAACACTAAATTACACAAAATAAAAAAATTATCAAAAATAAAAACGATTTACTCCTAATCTAATAGCCCTATCAAAATAGGATTGAGCTTGCATTCTATTGGTTGATTGGAATAGCCAATAGATTGTGAGATCAATCCTATTGGCTGATTGGATCAGCCAATAGGATGAAAGCTCAATCCTATTGGCTGATTGCAACAGCCAATAGAATTTTCCCCCCTTAATTCCTATTGGATGATAGAATTCTATCAGCCAATCGGAGTGTAAGGGACGCCATCTTGGATGACGTCATTTAAAGGGAAACTTCATTCTTCAGCAACCATCATAAGAAGAGGATGCTCTGCGCCGGATGTCTTGAAGATGGACCCGCGCCGGATGGATGAAGATAGAAGATGCCGTCTGGATGAAGACTTTTGCCCGCTTGGATGAAGATTTCTGCCCGCTTGGATGAAGACTTCTGCCGGCTTCGATGAGGATTTCTGCCGCCTGGATGAGGATAAATGTCCGATCTTCAAAAACTGTAAGTGGATCGTCGGGGGTTAGTGTTAGGTTTTTTTAAGGGTTTATTGGGTGGGTTTTATTTTTAGCTTAGGGTTTTGGGCAATGTAAAAGAGCTAAATGCCCTTTTAAGGGCAATGTCCATCCAAATGCCGTTTTCAGGGCATTGGGGAGCTTAGATTTATTTAGATAGGGTTTTATTTGGGGGGTTTGGTTGTGTGGGTGGTGGGTTTTACTGTTGGGGGGTTGTTTGTATTTTTTTTTTTACAGGTAAAAAAGCTGATTTATTTGGGGCAATGCCCCACAAAAGGCCCTTTTATTGGGGGGGGGGGATTTTTTATTTTGATAGGGCTATTAGATTAGGAGTAATTAGTTTTTATTTTTGATAATTTCTTTTTTTATTTTGTGTATTTAGAGTTTATTTTTTTGTAATTTAGATTATTGTTATTTTGTTAATTTATTGTAATGTTAGGTGTTAGTGTAACTCAGGTTAGGTTTTATTTTACAGGTAAATTTGTATTTATTTTAACTAGGTAGCTAGTATATAGTTAATAACTATTTACTAACTAGTCTACCTAGTTAAAATAAATACAAACTTACCTGTGAAATAAAAATAACAGCTAAGCTAACTACAATGTAACTATTAGTTATATTGTAGCTAGCTTAGGGTTTATTTTACAGGTAATTAAGTATTTCTTTTTAAATAGGAATTATTTAGTTATTAGTGAGTTTTATTTAGAATTATTTTAATTATGTTAAAGTTAGAGGTGGTTAGGGTTAGACTTAGGGTTACGTTAGGGGTTAATATATTTATTTAGTGTTAGTGATGTTGGAGGCCAGAGGTTCAGGGGTTAATAACTTTAGTATAGTGGCGGCGGCGACATTGGGGGCAGCAGATTAAGGGTTAATAAGTGTAGGTAGGTGGCAGCAACACTGGGGACGGCAGATTAGGGGTTAATAAGTGTAGGTAGGTGATGGCAGATAAAGGGTTAATAAGTGTAATGTAGGTGTCGGCGATGTCAGGGGCAGCAGATTAGGGGTTTTTAGACTCGGGGTTTATGTTACATTTATGGTTTATGGTACATTTTTTTCCCCATAAACATCAATGGGGCTGCATTAAGGAGCTTTACGCTCCACGATTGCAGGTGTTAGGCTTTTTTTTATAGCCGGCTCTCCCCATTAATGTCTATGGGGAAATCGTGCACAAGCACTTCAAAGCAGCGGTTGTATTTCGGTGAGATATGGAGCTCAACGCAACCATATCGCCCGCACAAGCCGGGTTTTTGCTAACCTGTAATAGCAGCGCTGTGAAAGGTGAGTGGTGAAAAAAACGTACACGTTATTAGCGAGCCAGCCATAACGCAAAACTCGTAATCTGGTTGATAGTATATTAACCCCTAATCTGCCAATGCCCACATCACAATATGCCTAATTAAACTATTAATCCCTAATCCGCCAAACCCCCACATGGTAATCTATCTATTAACCCCTAATCCGCCAACCCCCACATTGCAAAGTATTTTATAAACATATTAACCCCTAATCCAAAAAAACCCCACAACGCAATAAACCTAATAAATCTATTAACTCCTAATCCGCCAAACCCCCACAACGCAGTAAACTAATAAATCTTATTAACCCCTTAACCGCCAACCCCCCACAACACAATAAACCTAATAAATCTATTAACTCCTAAACCGCCAAACCCCCACAACATAAATAACTAATTAAATTACTAAGCCCCCTAACCTAATACCACCTTAATTAACCCCAATTACCTACAATTAAAAAATACTAAAGTACATTTAAAATTAAAAAAAACTAACATTACTTTAAAAATAAAAAAACTAAGTTTAAAATAATCTAACATTACAAAAAATAAAAAAGTCTAACTTCACAGAAAATAATAAACCAAATTATCAAAATTAAAAAATTTAAACCTAATCCCTATGAAAATAAAAAAGCCCCCAAATCTAAACTATCAATAGCCCTTAAAAGGGCCTTTTGTAGGGCATTGCCCTAAGTTAAACAGCTCTTTTACATTAAATAAATACTAAGTCCCCCCCTAACAGTAACAATTTCCACCCACAAAACCCCCCAAAATAAAATAAACCTAACACTAAAAAAACTAAACTACCAATTGCCCCTAAAGGGGCATTTGTATGGGCATTGCCCTTAAAAGGGCATTTAGCTCTTTTACGAGTGCCCATGAAATCCCTAATCTAAAAAAACAAACCCCCAAAAAAAGAAAAAAAAAAAAGTCTAACCCCCACATAGGTACTCACCATTCCTGAAGTCCGGCGGAGAAAGTCTTCTTCCAAGCGGTGAAGTCTTCTTCCAAGAGGCGATATCTTCTTAAATCGCGGCGACCTCTTCTATCTTCATCCAGGACCAAGCCAGCGCGGAGATTACCGTGGAACAGAAGACCGGCAACCGTGGAGCCATCAATCGTGGAAATCTTCATACGATCATAGCCGCACACTGAGGATTGAAATCAAGGTACCGTTTAAATATGGGGTACCTTGCATTCCTATTGGCTGACATGTTCAAATCAGTGAAAAGTATGAGAGCTACTGAAATCATTTGCAGCCAATAGGACTTCAGTTAGTTATTTGCGTTGTAAGCGGTTGGCGGTTTAAGGGTTAATAGGTTAATTAGGTTTTATGTGTTGTGAGTGAATGGTGAATTAGGGGTTAATACATTTATTAGATTGCGATTGGGGGATGGCGGATTAGGGGTTAATAGTTTAGTTAGATTGCGATGTGGGGGGTTGGTGGATTAGGGGTTAATACATTATTAATTCCGATATGAGGGTGATGGCGGATATAGGGGTTTTATGTGTCGGGTTTATTTTTGGGAGGCAGGTTAGACTTTTATGGGAGATTTGAAATTTTTTTAATTTTTTTTAGGTGCCGGCAGTTTATGACTTACGGCAGTTTATGAACTGCCGGCGGAGTTTATGTGATTTCCCAATGTGCAAGGTGAAATTACGGGCGACGTGGGTTTCAGCAGTTAGGATGAAGCCTGTGCCGCATATATAATCTCGCCTGATGTCGTTTAATTTCCGTACCTATGCTGGAAATAAAGGGTCTCCTGGTAAAGGAATTTAATATATCTAGAGATGCACAATTCCAGAGCCCCCGACGCAAACTTTATATTGTAAACCTGGTGTCTAATAGGCCATATTGATTTTAACTGTGTGATAACCAAAGTGTCATGTGATCCACATTTGAAAGAGGAGATGGGTGCACAAGTTTAGAGTTAGTGGTCTTATACTGCACAAAGATGTGCACAAGCTGAGTGAGCATGTCCACTCCATTACTATGGTAATTTAACACCTTTATTACCACTGACCTAGTAACTAGGCCAGTATTAGGGGCATTATATCCTGGTGCTGCCATTGGCTATAATGGACATCGGTGACCGCCTAGGGGGTTTACAGATGTAATAAAATTTGATTTTTTTTTAAACAGAGCTGTTTTATAGTAATGATCAGAACTGTCTATTAGCGCCGTACATCACTGCGTTATCACCAGATTTCCTCAGAGAAATTATCTTTTAAATCTCAGCATACGGAATCTTTTTGGGTTTACAGATAATTATAAATTGCCATATGTCCATAATCATAAAATAATTAAAGAAACTAAAATAAATCTTCCCAGACTGCTCAGGGGATGCACATGCCAGGAATTATTATTAAAAGTGTTTAACATGCGTTCTAACATTCCTGTAATTAAACAGCATGAGTGACAAGAAATAACGTAACAGCATGACACAAAGGTAAGGACCCAGGGAGCTTACCACCTGTCATAGTGCAAGGACATCACGTATTGGTGACAGAGCAGGGATTCAGTATGAGTTGTACAGAGCTTACCACACGTGAGACTATATAGGGAGCTCACCACCTGTCATAGTGCAAGGACATCACGTATTGTGACAGAGCAGGGAGTTCAGTACATGAGTTGTACAGAGCTTACCACACATAAGACTATACAGGGAGCTCACCACCTGTCGGAGTGGAAGGACATCACGTATTGGTGACAGAGCAGGGATTCAGTATGAGTTGTACAGAGCTTACCATATGTGAGACTATATAGGGAGCTCACCACCTGTCATAGTGCAAGGACATCACGTATTGTGACAGAGCAGGGAGTTCAGTACATGAGTTGTACAGAGCTTACCACACATGAGACTATACAGGGAGCTCACCACCTGTTGGAGTGCAAGGACATCATGTATTGGTTACACAGCAGGGATACAGTCAGACTAATGGAGCAGGGAATTCAATACATGAGTTGTGCAAAGCTTACCACACAAGAGACGATACAGGGAGCTCACCACCTGTCATAGTGCAAGGCCATCATGTATAGGTGACAATACAGGGAACTCACCATATCTAATACTGTTCAGGGAATTCACGATGGGAGGATATTTATCAAGCCGTCAACCGCAAATACGCTAGAATTCCGCAGCGTAATTGTTGCAAGCTTGATCCGACCTAGTTATCAAAGCCTACAGACCGGCAAAAGTTGAAATCTGTGACGTAACATACGATCCGCCTGTCTTAATACAACGCAGATTGATGCTTACGTCATTACAGATGTTCCGAATACACATTCGGCTCTATTTGACACTTTTTCAAAGTCATCAAATAGTTAACAGGTACGCTTGTGGCTATTCCGGCCCAGCGTATCTGGTTTTCAATCCGCCACCCTGGAGGCTGCGGATGCCATAGGAATCAATGGGAGTCTGAAAGCATTGAAAGCTTATGTTCGATGCTGCCAGTTATCCTATTGATTTCTATGGTAGTAAACATGTAACGTTTACACCTAACACCCTAACATAAACCCTGAGTCTAAACACCCCTAATCTGCCGCCCCATCATCACTGCAACCTAAATAAAATTTATTAACCCCTATTCCGCCGCTCCCTGCCACAACCTAAATAAGAGTATTAACCCCTATCCCGCCACTCCCGGACCCCGCCACCACTAAATAAACGTATTAACCCCTAAACCTCTGGCCTCCCACATCACTACCACTAACTAAACCTATTAACCCCTAAACTCCCAGCCCCCCACATCGCCATAAACTAAATTAAGCTATCAACCCTTAAACCTAACAACCCGCTAACTTTAAATTACAATTTCAACATCCCTATCTTCAAATAAATTAAAACTTACCTGTAGAATTAAAATAAACAATTTTTAAAATATTAATTAACCTACCTTAACGATTATACTACACTTAAATTAAACTACCAATTAAATTAACTAAATTACATATTAAAAAACCTATCCCTTCTCAAATTATTTAATTATACTACATAACATTAAAAATGACTAAATTACAAAAAAAATCAACGCTAAGTTACAACCTCCCCCACTAAATTACGAAAAAAAACAAACCACATTATCAAAAATAGAAAAGAATTACACCTAATCTAATAACTCTATCAAAATAAAAAAGCCCACCCCCCCCCCCCAAAAAAAACAGCCTACAATAAAAGGGCCTTTTGTGGGGCATTGCCCCAAAGAAATCAGCTTTTTTACCTGTAAAAAAAAAAAATACAAACACCCCCTAACAGTAAAACCCACCACCCAACCAACCAACCCCCCCCTAATAAAAACCCTATCTAAAATAACCTAAGCTGAACAGGGCATTTGTATGGAAATTGCCCTTAAAAGGGCATTAGCTCTTTTACCTGCCCAGACCCTACTCTAAAAATAAAACCAACCCAAAAAACCCTTAAATAAACCTAACACTAACCCCAGAGAACTCACTATGGGCTAGATTACGAGTGGAGGTCTATCGCTCCCGCTAAATGCGCTTAACTTTGGCTTTTTGCACGTGTCTGATACTGCGCTTCCTACAAGTTGAAAGTGAAAAGTTTTTACTTGTGCGCTAATCCGACGTGCGCAAAAAGCTGAAATTACTATATCGTGGTTGCGTAGATGTATTCTCCCCTAGACTTCAATAGAGCGCAAAAATGCACATTCTTCAAATGCACTAACCCAACATGAAAATATGAATATTTCACATTCCAATGTTCTTCACATAGAAGAATATGTTCTATTTATTAATAAATACATATTTCTACATATATCTGATGGTATTTTGGTACTATAGATATATATATATATATATATATATATAAATATATACATGATTATATATAGGTATAGATATATACAGATACTGTATATATAGGAATATCTATTTAAAATACTTAGAACATATTTCTCTGTAAAGGACATTGGAATGTGAAATATTTACAGTAAATACACAAACACTTTATTTATTATGAATATTGCATAAATATGATTTTTATTTGATTACATCTACTTGACTACAAGGGCTCCAATGCACTTATGTCTGCAGTATATGCGTGTACAAATGTATTTATGTGTATATATGTCTGTAAATACTTATACACACTTACATTTATAAATACATATACATATTTAGACATGAGTATGTATGTCTCTCTATGTTAAAGCCATTATTTCTAACACCTGAGCCCTTATAACTTTTTATTTTAATTTTGTTAAAATAATTTCATTAGTGTTAATATGAGTGTAACTGTACTTTTAAATGTATTTTTGATGTGATGCATAAATACATATAAACGAAACGTGTGTGTGTGTGTGTGTGTGTATATATATATATATATATATATATATATATATATATATATATATATATATATATACACACACACATATATGTTAAAGCCCTTTTGTCTGCCTTTTTTAACCCCTGAGATCTTTGAGCCCTTATAACTTTTGATTGCATATTTTTTTAAATAATTTTTTATTAGTGTTATTATAAGTGTAATTGTACTTTTAAATGTATTTTTTAATGTGTTTTGTGACACATTTTTGACTCGCGTAACAGTTAACCACAGCTCTGAAGTTGTGGTAAATTGCAACTGTGCTCATGCATTCTCATTTACTTTCAACTTGTAATATGGGCGGAATTTAACTTGCGTGCAAACGACCTAGAAAACCCAATATCACTCGCGCCCAAACGATATTGCTCCACTTGTAATCTAGTCTGGTGTTGGGTGCAGCATAAATCAGTAAATATGCTAAACTGGGGCAGACTGCAGTACCCTCTGATATTGCTACAGCAAAGTGCACTACTTACATATAAAATTGATTCATTGCTGACAGATCCAGAAATTGTTGTTTTTAATTCACACTTGATTCTTTAGTACGCACTATACAAACTAAATACATATTAACATCCCTTCCAGATCCTAATAACCAACCAACAGCCATCTGCATATATTAGCCCTCAGGACAGATATTGACATATAATACAATAGCGCCCTCTAGGGGACAGATTAAACCACAAAAGCAATATTAAATGATTCAGCTAGAACAAGCAATTTAAAACAAATTACAATTTGCTTTTGCAGACCTCCTATCTGTTACTGATTCTAATCTCTGTCGCTCTGAGACAGCCATATGTCCCAGTTTGCAGAATTTCCCTTAACCGTGACCCAGGACCTCTAAACATAGAGGTTATACTTTTATTACCAGACTTGCTTTGTTCCATTAACGCTGGAAATATTAACCAAAGTGAACAGTTCTGGTCATTGCGACTGCACATACAGGGCTTCAGCGGCCACTCATATTTTTTATTTTCACGCTGTTTCAAGTCCTTTTACAAAGGACATTGGTTTTGTGCATAAACAAATCACACAAATGCCGTTTATAGATTGGTCTAGAATCATTAAAGGGACAGTCAAGTCAAAATTAAATTCATGATTTAGATAGAGCAAACAATTTTAAACAATTTTCCAATTCACTTCCATTATCGAAATGTGCACAATCGTTTTATACGCATACCTTATGAAGCACCAGCTCCTACTGAGCATGTGCAAGATACACAGAAAATATGTATATGCATTTTGTGATTGGCTGATGGCTGTCACATGATGCATTAGGAAGGAAAATGTAACTGACTGACATTAGTTTGACAAACATCTACTACTCGTTTGAAATTTAAACTAAGTGATTTTTGCATTGCCTTTTTATAATGCGTTTATTGATTATGTTAATCACTATCAGGGCTGGACTGGGAATAAAAAGCAGCCCTGGAAAAATATGAAGACCAGCCTTATTTTCCTTTGAGTCGATAGAATGCACATGCCCTATTTTCCTCAAAGGGGATTACTGGGACACTCCTTCCCCAATATTTTTTCAGAAATAAATTATATTACTTTGTATTAAATACAAATGTCAGATTGATGTTATATAGCAGCCCTACAACCCAATTTGCAACCATTAATCACCCCTTTCAATTGTAGCTTTCCAGACCCAGCTGCTGCAGTCCACCGGGAAATCTCCTGGTATCCTGGTAGGCCAATCCAGCCCTGATCACTATGTTTAGTGGTCCTTTAAATAAACAAATAACACAACATTTCTCTTTCATGATTCACATGGAACATATATTCAAATGTAGAATATATTTGGATATAACACACTTTCCAATTCACTTCTATTGTCACTTTTGCTTCATTCTCTTGGTATCCTTTGTGGAAGGACAAGAGGCATATATGTGCAGCCACCAATCAGCAACTAGCTCCCCCCTCCTGAGCCTACCTAGGTATGCTCTGCAACAATGGATACCAAGAGAACTTAGCAAATTAGATAATAGAAGAAAATTGGAATGTTGTTTAAAATTGTATATTCTATCTGAATGATAAATGTAATTTTTGTTGAGTATCATGTCCCTTTAAGGTTATATTCATATAGTCCACTATTGGTTGGTCCTGAAATTGATATATTTAACAATATTAATCAGCCAGTTATATGTAATGTCTCACAGCACACAAGAACCAATAGAAACACGAGAATACAGAAATCATGGTTGCAACATGCAATGACTATGTATTTCATATTAGCATTAATGTCATTTTAATGTACACCAGTCTCATTATTTAAAACAACATTTGTCATGGTTTTGTACTAAAGGGGTGTTTTTTCCAGTTTCAAGATCCATTGCACAAGTTTTCAAAAATATCAAGATGAAATATGTGGGTAATAGACACCATTTTGAGTATTTCTTGTTAGGATATGGTGACCATAACACATATATTTAGAGGTTGCAAAATTAGTGGCATTGGTTTTTTACAAGAAAAAATTACAACATTAATTTTTAATCCATTTGAGTTGGGGCATTATGGGTATACAGTAATGTGTGTAGTATGTGTACATTTCTCACTGTACAGACTGGTTCAGTTTTATATTATATGGATCATTTGCTTGCCGCTGGATTTCTCATTAGGTGATTTTTCATATGTGTAATGTGTCCCTTTTTAAAGGGGCAATATGGTAACCCTAGATATAGGTAACTGCCTAGTGTGTGTTTGTTAGAGAGACAGTCTAGTCAAAATTAAACTTTCATGATTGAGATAGGTCATGCAGTTTTAAACAACTTTCCAATTTACTTTTATCATCAATTGTGCTTTGTTCTTTTGGTGTTCTTTTTTGAAAGCTAAACCTAGGTAGGCTCAAACTGATTTTTTTAACTGTTGAAAACCGCCTCTTATCACAGTGCATTTTGATAGTTTTTCACAGTTAGATAGTTCTCGTTCATGTGTGTCATATAGATAAACATTATGCTCACTCCCGTGGAGGTATTTAGGGGCCAGCACTGATTGGCTAAAATGCATGTCTGTCAAAAGCACTGAAATAAGGGGGTAGTTTAAAACAATAACTTTTTTTAAGTAGACTGTCCCTTTAAGAGGAAAGCCTTCATGAGTCATGTGATAATACTCTACAATACATTAGACATGTGCAGGGAAGAAAATTTCATTTCAGACAAAATTTTTGTTTCAGATATTCAGGGAAAATAGTTTACCCAAATATTCGTTGCCCGCACTATTCAGTTTTTGTTTTGTTTAAAATTAAACGAAAATCGAATATTTGTTAAATATTTTCATTCTTTTTGTTAAATCGAATGTAAACATTGCAAAGCTACAGGTGAAAAGTTCACCTGTAGCTACAATACTTACCACAGCATGGAGAGCGTGTTAAGGTAAGTGTTAAGTGCTTAAAAAATAATAATAAAGAATTGGGTGAATGCTGACGGTTTTAGTCAGTATTTATTTGTTTTCTTTAGTTTCGTTAGTACAATTCTTTTGGAATTTCGTGAAAAACGTGCATTCGTCCGAAAACGAATGCACATCTCTACAATACATTACCTATTAGCTTAAAGCTTGTTTTTATAATATTTTCTATTTGGACATTCAATAAAGACGGAGACAGTCCGAGCTTCCAAGTAAAATTTTAAAAGTTCAACATTTATTCAAAGTTACAGTAAAAGTATAGCATCACCATCTCAGAAAACAATAGCATTCATCAGACGCGTTTCATGCCTGTACGGCACTACATCAGGGATTTTATATACTGCGGAATGTGTAGCCAATTCTTAAAGGGACAGTAAATACCGAAAATGTTATTGTTTAAAAAGATAGACAATGCTTTTATTTCCCATTTTTTCATAACCAACACTGTTATATTCATATACTTTTTATCTCTATAATTACCCTGTATCTAAGCTTCTACAGACTGTCTCCTTATCTCAAATCCGTTGACAGACTTGCATTTCAGGCAATTAGTGTTGACTGTCAAAGGCATTAAGATAAGAGGCGGTCTTTAAGGGCTTAGAAATTAGCATATGACGCTACCTAGGTTTAGCTTTCAACAAAGAATACCAAGAGAACAAAGCAAATTTGATGTTAAAAGTAAATAGGAAAGTTTTTCAAAATGACATGCCCTATCTGAATCATGAAAGTTTAATTTGGACTTTACTGTCCCTTTAAGTACATACATATTTGTGCACTGTCAGTAGTGAGTGACCATATTAATTGTGATATTAACTGGCATAAGTGGTTTGAATAATCAGTTCTATTTATTGTACTCTTATCAAAGCAAATCCATATATCCTATAAATTATATTTATTGTATATCCACTTCTGGGCCAGCTAACCTTTATTTCTCACAAACTATGACCTAGATTTGGAGTTTGGCGTTAGCCGTGAAAACCAGCGTTAGAGGCTCCTAACGCTGGTTTTAGGCTACCGCCGGTATTTGGAGTCACTCAAAATAGGGTCTAACGCTCACTTTTCATCCGCGACTTTTCCATACCGCAGATCCCCTTACAAAAATTGCGTATCCTATCTTTTCAATGGGATTTTTCTAACTCCGGTATTTAGAGTCGTGTCTGAAGTGAGCGTTAGACATCTAACGACAAAACTCCAGCCGCAGGAAAAAAGTCAGTAGTTAAGAGCTTTCTGGGATAACGCCGGTTTATAAAGCTCTTAACTACTGTGCTCTAAAGTACACTAACACCCATAAACTACCTATGTACCCCTAAACCGAGGTCCCCCCACATCGCCGACACTCGAATAATTTTCTTTAACCCCTAATCTGCCGACCGCCACCTACGTTATCCTTATGTACCCCTAATCTGCTGCCCCTAACACCGCCGACCCCTATATTATATTTATTAACCCCTAATCTGCCCCCCTCAACGTCGCCTCCACCTGCCTACACTTATTAACCCCTAATCTGCCGACCGGACCTGAGCGCTACTATAATAAAGTTATTAACCCCTAATCCGCCGAACTAACCCTATAATAAATAGTATTAACCCCTAATCTGCCCTCCCTAACATCGCCGACACCTAACTTCAATTATTAACCCCTAATCTGCCGACCGGAGCTCACCGCTATTCTAATAAATGTATTAACCCCTAAAGCTAAGTCTAACCCTAACACTAACACCCCCCTAAGTTAAATATAATTTAAATCTAACTAAATAAATTAACTCTTATTAAATAAATTATTCCTATTTAAAGCTAAATACTTACCTGTAAAATAAATCCTAATATAGCTACAATATAAATTATAATTATATTATAGCTATTTTAGGATTAATATTTATTTTACAGGTAACTTTGTATTTATTTTAACCAGGTACAATAGCTATTAAATAGTTAAGAACTATTTAATAGCTAAAATAGTTAAAATAATTACAAATTTACCTGTAAAAGAAATCCTAACCTAAGTTACAATTAAAACTAACACTATACTATCAATAAATTAATTAAATAAACTACCTACAATTAACCTAACACTACACTATCAATAAATTAATTAAATACAATTCCTACAAATAAATACAATTAAATAAACTTGCTAAAGTACAAAAAATGAAAAAGAACTAAGTTACAAAAAATAAAAAAATATTTACAAACATAAGAAAAATATTACAACAATTTTAAACTAATTACACCTACTCTAAGCCCCCTAATAAAATAACAAAGACCCCCAAAATAACAAAATGCCCTACCCTATTCTAAATAACTAAAGTTCAAAGCTCTTTTACCTTACCAGCCCTGAACAGGGCCCTTTGCGGGGCATGCCCCAAGAAGTTCAGCTCTTTTGCCTGTAAAAAAAAACATACAATACCCAAGCCCCCCAACATTACAACCCACCACCCACATACCCCTAATCTAACCCAAACCCCCTTTAAATAAACCTAACACTAAGCCCCTGAAGATCTTCCTACCTTGTCTTCACCATACCAGGTTCACCGATCCGTCCTGAAGAGCTCCTACGATGTCCTAATCCAAGCCCAAGCGGGGGGCTGAAGAGGTCCATGATCCGGCTGAAGTATTCATCCAAGCGGGAGCTGAAGAGGTCCATGATCCGGATGAAGTCTTCATCCAAGCGGGAGCTGAAGAGGTCCATGATCCGGATGAAGTCTTCTATCAACGGCATCTTCAATCTTCTTTCTTCCGGATCCATCTTGCAGACCTCCGACGCGGAACATCCTGCTGGCCCGACGGACTAACGACGAATGACGGTTCCTTTAAGGGACGTCATCCAAGATGGCGTCCCTCGAATTCCGATTGGCTGATAGGATTCTATCAGCCACTCAGAATTAAGGTAGGAATATTCTGATTGGCTGATGGAATCAGCCAATCAGAATCAAGTTCAATCCGATTGGCTGATCCAATCAGCCAATCAGATTGAGCTTGCATTCTATTGGCTGATCGGAACAGCCAATAGATTGCGAGCTCAATCAGCCAATCGGATTGAACTTGAATCTAATTGGCTGATTCCATCAGCCAATCAGAATTTTCCTACCTTAATTCCGATTGGCTGATAGAATCCTATCAGCCAATCGGAATTCGAGGGACGCCATCTTGGATGACGTCCCTTAAAGGAACCGCCATTCGTCGTTAGTCCGTCGGGCCAGCAGGATGTTCCGCGTCGGAGGTCTGCAAGATGGATCCGGAAGAAAGAAGATTGAAGATGCCGTTGATAGAAGACTTCATCCGGATCATGGACCTCTTCAGCTCCCGCTTGGATGAAGACTTCATCCGGATCATGGACCTCTTCAGCTCCCGCTTGGATGAATACTTCAGCCGGATCATGGACCTCTTCAGCCCCCCGCTTGGGCTTGGATTAGGACATCGGAGGAGCTCTTCAGGACGGATCGGTGAACCTGGTATGGTGAAGACAAGGTAGGAAGATCTTCAGGGGCTTAGTGTTAGGTTTATTTAAGGGGGGTTTGGGTTAGATTAGGGGTATGTGGGTGGTGGGTTGTAATGTTGGGGGGCTTGGGTATTGTATGTTTTTTTTTACAGGCAAAAGAGCTGAACTTCTTGGGGCATGCCCCGCAAAGGGCCCTGTTCAGGGCTGGTAAGGTAAAAGAGCTTTGAACTTTAGTTATTTAGAATAGGGTATTTTGTTATTTTGGGGGGCTTTGTTATTTTATTAGGGGGCTTAGAGTAGGTGTAATTAGTTTAAAATTGTTGTAATATTTTTCTTATGTTTGTAAATATTTTTTTATTTTTTGTAACTTAGTTCTTTTTTATTTTTTGTACTTTAGCAAGTTTATTTAATTGTATTTATTTGTAGGAATTGTATTTAATTAATTTATTGATAGTGTAGTGTTAGGTTAATTGTAGGTAATTGTAGGTAGTTTATTTAATTAATTTATTGATAGTATAGTGTTAGGTTTAATTGTAACTTAGGTTAGGATTTCTTTTACAGGTAAATTTGTAATTATTTTAACTATTTTAGCTATTAAATAGTTCTTAACTATTTAATAGCTATTGTACCTGGTTAAAATAAATACAAAGTTACCTGTAAAATAAATATAAATCCTAAAATAGCTATAATATAATTATAATTTATATTGTAGCTATATTAGGATTTATTTTACAGGTAAGTATTTAGCTTTAAATAGGAATAATTTATTTAATAAGAGATAATTAATTTCGTTAGATTAAAATTATATTTAATTTAGGGGGGTGTTAGTGTTAGGGTTAGACTTAGCTTTAGGGGTTAATACATTTATTAGAATAGCGGTGAACTCCGGTCGGCAGATTAGGGGTTAATAATTGAAGTTAGGTGTCGGCGATGTTAGGGAGGGCAGATTAGGGGTTAATACTATTTATTATAGGGTTAGTGTGGCGGATTAGGGGTTAATAACTTTATTATAGTAGCGCTCAGGTCCGCTCGGCAGATTAGGGGTTAATAAGTGTAGGCAGGTGGAGGCGACGTTGTAGGGGGCAGATTAGGGGTTAATAAATATAATATAGGGGTCGGCGATGTTAGGGAACCAGATTAGGGGTACATAGGGATAATGTAAGTAGCGGCGGTTTACGGAGCGGAAGATTAGGGGTTAATAATAATATGCAGGGGTCAGCGATAGCGGGGGGCGGCAGATTAGGGGTTAATAAGTGTAAGGTTAGGGGTGTTTAGACTCGGGGTACATGTTAGAGTGTTAAGTGCAGACGTAGGAAGGGTTACCGCATAGCAAACAATGGGGCTGCGTTAGGAGCTGAACGCGGCTTTTTTGCAGGTGTTAGGTTTTTTTTCAGCTCAAATAGCCCCATTGTTTCCTATGTGGGAATCGTGCACGAGCACGTTTTTGAGGCTGGCCGTGTCCGTAAGCAACTCTGGTATCGAGAGTTGAAGCTGCGTTGAAAATGCTCTACGCTCCTTTTTTGGAGCCTAACGCAGCCATTCTGTGGACTCTCAATACCAGAGTTATTTTTATGGTGCGGCCAGAAAAAAGCCGGCGTTAGTTTTTCGGGTCGTTACCGACAAAACTCCAAATCTAGCCGTATATGTAATGTCCATAAATCTATAGCTGCTGTAATTCTATTTTTATCTACCAATTATCAAAAAATTATTATTATTTGTCTGTTCATGTGGCCTTTTTTTGAAACATTTATTAATCAATGCAAACAAACCTAATAAATGTCAAGCTAAAACTGTGCTGCATTCGTGAGTTCCTACATTACAGACCAGAAGTTATGATTTTTATAACCACTAGAGGGAGACAGAGAAACACAACTACAGTGATGAGAGATTCGGACAGGTGGTGCTGAGGAGAGAAACAGAATAAAAAGTGTGAAAATATAAACAAACAGAAGGAAACAAAGAGATGCTGAGAGAGGGAGAGGCTGAGAGGGAGAGAGAGAGGCTTAGAAAATGAGAGAAAGATGCTGAGAGAGAGAGAAAATGAGAGGCTGAGAGAAAGAGATAGATGCTGAGAGAGGGAGATAGCGAGAGAGAGGCTGAGAGAGAAAAACTGCAAGAGAGGCTGAGAGAGATAGCTGAGAAAGAGAGGGGCTGAGGGAGAGAGAGAGAGAAAGAGAGGCTGAGAAAGATAGCTGAGAAAGAGAGGGGCTGAGGGAGAGAGAGAGAGAAAGAGAGGCTGAGGGAGAGAGAGAAAAGAGAGGCTGAGAGAGAGAGGAAGAGACTGACAGAGGGGCTGAAAGAGAGAGAGAGAGGTGTGTGAGAGGGAGAGGCTGAGAGAAAGAGAGAGAGAAAGTGTGAGAGAGAGACTTAAAAAAGAGAGAGAGGCTGAGAGAGAAAAGAGGCTGAGAGAGAGAGAGACAGTCTAAGAGAGAGAAGGTGAGAGAGGGATAGATGCTGAGAGAGGGAGATAGTGAGAAAGAGATAGGCTGAGAGAGAGCGTGAGAGAGAGAAAGACTGCGAGAGAGGCTGAGAGAGAGAGGCTGAGGGAGAGAGAAAAGAGAGGCTGAGAGAGAGGAAGAGGCTGAGAGTCGAGAGAGGGGTTGAAGGAGAGAAACAGAGAGGATAAGAGAAAAGGTGAGAGAGTGTGTGTGAGAGAGAGAGAGAGAGGCTGAGGGAGAAAAAGAAAGAGGGGGAGAGAAAGAGGATGAGAGGGAGAGAGAGAGGCTGAAAGAGAGTGGCTGGGGAGAGGGAAAGGCTAAGAGAGGAGGAAAAAGAGGGAGAGGCTGAGAGGGAGAGATGCTGAGAAATAGTTAGAGTGGCTGAGAAGAAGAGAGAGCTAGGAATGGCTCTTATAGGAACCAAAAGAGATAAATAGTCTGATGCTAGCACAGTGAGATAGAATAGGTGGATGTGAGAAAGCCTGGGGAGGAGAGAGAGAATCTGCTGACACAGTATTATACATCATTGAACACCATTATACCACAGTATTATACATAATTGTACCACAGTATTATACATCATTGTACCACACTATTATACATCATTGTACCACACTATTATACATCATTGTACCACACTATTATACATCATTGTACCACAGTATTTTACATCATTGCACCACAGTATTGTACATCATTGTACCACACTATTATACATCATTGTACCACAGTATTTTACATCATTGCACCACAGTATTGTACATCATTGTACCACACTATTATACATCATTGTACCACAGTATTTTACATCATTGCACCACAGTATTGTACATCATTGTACCACAGTATTTTACATCATTGTACCACAGTATTGTACATCATTGTACCACAGTATTTTACATCATTGCACCACAGTATTGTACATCATTGTACCACACTATTATACATCATTGTACCACAGAATTGTACATCATTGTACCACAGTATTGTACATCATTGTACCACAGTATTTTACATCATTGTACCACAGTATTGTACATCATTGTACCACAGTATTTTACATCATTGTACCACACTATTATACATCATTGTACCACACTATTATACATCATTATACCACAGTATTTTACATCATTGTACCACAGTATTGTACATCATTGTACCACACTATTATACATCATTGTACCACACTATTATACATCATTGTACCACAGTATTTTACATCATTGTACCACAGTATTTTAAATCATTGTACCACAGTATTGTATATCATTGTACCACAGTATTTTACATCATTGTACCACACTATTATACATCATTGTACCACGATATTATACATCATTGCACCACAGTATTGTACATCATTGTACCTCACTATTATACATCATTGTACGACAGTATTGTACATCATTGTACCACAGTATTTTACATAATTGTACCATAGTATTGTACATCATTGTACCACAGTATTTTAAATAATTGTACCTCACTATTATACATCATTGTACCACATTATTGTACATCATTGTACCACAGTATTTTATATCATTGTACCACAGAATTGTACATAATTGTACCACAGTATTGTACATCATTGTACCACAGTATTTTAAATAATTGTACCTCACTATTATACATCATTGTACCACATTATTGTACACCATTGTACCACAGTATTTTACATCATTGTACCATAGTATTTTACATCATTGTAACACATTATTGTACATCATTGTACCACAGTATTTTACATCATTGTACCACAGTATTTTACATCATTGTACCACAGTATTATACATCATTGTACCACAGTATTGTACATCATTGTACCACAGTATTGTACATCATTGTACCACAGTATTGTACATAATTGTACCACACTATTATACATCATTGTACCACAGTATTTTACATCATTGTACCACAGTATTTTACATCATTGTACCACAGTATTGTACATCATTGTACCACAGTATTGTGCATCATTGTACCACAGTATTGTACATTATTGTACTACAGTATTGTACATTATTGTACCACAGTATTATACAATATTGTACCACAGTATTGTACATTATTGTACCACAGTATTGTACATTATTGTACCACAGTATTGTACATAATTATACCACAGTATTGTACATTATTGTACTACAGTATTGTACATTATTGTACCACAGTATTATACAATATTGTACCACATTATTGTACATTATTGTACCACAGTATTTTACATTATTGTACAACAGTATTGTACATCACTGTACCACAGTATTGTACATAATTGTACCACAGTATTGTACATTATTTTACCACAGTATTTTACATTATTGTACAACAGTATTGTACATCATTGTACCACAGTATTGTACATCATTGTACCACAGTATTGTACATCATTGTACCAGAGTATTGTACATTATTGTACCACAGTATTGTACATTATTGTACCACAGTATTGTACATTATTGTACCACAGTATTGTACATTATTGTACCACAGTATTATACATTATTGTACCATAATATTGTACATTATTGTACCACAATATTGTACATTATTGTACCACAGTATTTTACATTATTGCACCACAGTATTGTACATCATTGTACCACAGTATTATACATCATTGTACCACAGTATTTTACATTATTGTACCACATTATTGTACCACATCATTGTACCACTGTATTGTACATTATTGTACCACTGTATTGTACATACTCCTAGACAAATATTAGCACTTGTGTGATCAAAAAGTATCTATACTAATCATTACTTATTTGAAGGTTTTACACAATTGTGATTGGTAACAGGAATAGAGAAACTTAGGAGACTGAGTTACACTAAGTGGGGAAAGACAACAATAAAGTAAAAGCGAGAGAATAAGAGTGAGAGAATAGAGGGAACATAAACAGAGTCTCTGAGTGGAGGGGGACTGAGAGAATGAGGAGGAGACACAAGCTGATTATAGGATAGAGTGTAATGGGAGGGAGAGGAGATAGAAAGAGCAGAGAGAGATAGAGGGGTACAGTAGAAGGACAGAGAGAGGATGCTGTGAGCAGTATAAGTGCAGCTGGTGGAGCTGTAAGGCAGAGGGAGCTGCTGTGGAGATCACACACTGCACTGCTGCCTGCAGAGACAGACAGGGACTCACACTGCTGCTCCTGTCACCCATCTGGCTGACCTGCCTGTGTCTCCCGGACCCCCTGTTGATGCTGCTGGATTCTCCTGTGGGTCCTGGCTCCTTATTTATCTTTGACTCACTTATTTGGCTCCCTGGAGTCACTAAGTCACTTAAATCCTCTCCTCTGCACACATTGTTTAATACTCATGTGCTACCTGACTTGCCTGAATCCTCTAAATGTCAGATAAATTAGTGTCTCCTGTCTGCTGCACATCAGAATCACTGGGGTCTACTGGAATATCTTTTCATTCTGAATTATTAGATTCTCCTGGGGCCTTTCTACATTCAGCACAAGTTGTCTGGTCTCTGCTGCCGTTCTGGTTTCTCAGTTCTCTTCATGCAGCCTGAATTTACTGGATCTCATGGTTCCCCTCTTCATGTGTTGTAACTTTAATTGACCTTCCATTTTCTCTCTTCATGCTGCCTAACTTTTTTGGACCTCCAAGTTCACATTTTTATGCTGTCTAACTTTACTGGAGCTTTCTGTTCCCTTCTCCCTGTTGCCTGACATTACTGGATCTCCTGGTTCCCTCTTCATGCTGCAAGACTTTACTGGACCTCCTGGTTCTTCTCTTCATGCTTCCTGACCTTAATGGACCTCCTGGTTCCCTTGGTCTGCTAGTTCCCTTTTTCATGCCAACTGACTTTGCTGGGCTTTCTCGTTCGCCTCTTGGTGCTGCCTGACTTTACTTAACCTCTTAGTTTCCCTCTACATGCCGCTTGACTTTTACTGGACATCCTGGTAATCTACTTCATGCTGCCTGACTTTACTGGACTTCCTGATTCTCCTCTTCATGCTGCCTGACTTTACTGGACCTGCTGGTTCTCCTCTTCATGCTGCCTGACTTTACTAGACCTTCCCATTCCCCTCTTCATGCTGCCTGACTCTCCTTGGCCTCTTGGCTGCCAGATCATGAGTACTGAGTGCTCCAGCTACACCACAGCAGACAAGATCCTGATTAGGGCTTTCAGCTGCCCAGGAGAGGACAGTGACCCAGGCGCCATTTACTGTTGCGGATTTAAAGACATAAAATACTGCTGTGATGACCCCAACAGCTTCTTTCCCTATGAGCACAGCTACATGTGGTGGCTCAGGTAAGCAAGTAGATTGTCAGCTTTTTAAACCACTATCTGGCTGCTGTTTGTTACAGAAGAACCATATAGAGCAGTGAAAGCCAGCATGATGCTTGATGCTGTAGGAAGGGGAATTAGCTGGAGAAAACCAGAGACTAAATCTTGTAGGTAACTAATGAGACCTCACCTAGAACACTGAACACCAATTTGAAATGTAAGCCTTTACGTATATTGTGCTCTACGTAATGTGTGAAAATGTAAATAGGAAAAGCAGGAAGGAATGATAATCCCCTAACTCCACTATTGATAATTACCTTCATTGGCACACACACAGATTTTATACTGTAGTATCCCCCTGCCAAGCTCAGTCCTAGAGATTTGTAAAGGAAAAGAAAACACACACAAAAAAAGGATATTACAGGGTATATAGACTGAACACAAACCTTAGAAGGGAAGACTTCATGACTTTATTATACATATTGTAGCGTAGAGGGCTGGTATATGTGATATTCTACAAACCTTCATCTGTATTAAAGGATTTAATCAAGTTCAGGAGGAAATATTATTTAATAAGAAACCAATGATGTTGGAAGGTGCCAGGCTCAGATGTAATTTACAGAAGCACTTTACAGAAAGTGTAGTGGATACATGAAATAGCCGTTCAGCAGTAATTTGGGAAATGTATTAAGGGAGTGCAAGGATAACTGGGATATATACAAGCAAAAGATTAGACTACACCTCATACAATTACAACAAACTATACAATGTCACACAACACAACAATGTAGAGAGCACAAGGTCACACAACACCACAGTGCATTATACAGAAGCAGCACAGATTACTTCATCATACAATAATGTTACAGCGCACACATCACCTGACATCACTACACAATATCACTACACTGTACAATAATGCTACAGCACACACATCACCTGACATCCCCTGACATCACCTGACATCACTACACAATATCACTTCACTGTACAATAATGGTACAGCACACACATCACCTGACATCACTACACAATATTACACTGTACTATAATGCTACAGCACACACATCACCTGACATCACTACACAATATCACTACACAGTACAATAATGCTACAGCACACACATCACCTGACATCACTACACAATATCACTACACAGTACAATAATGCTACAGCACACACATCACTTGACATCACTACACTGTACAATAATGGTACAGCACACACATCACCTGACATCACTACACAATATCACTACACTGTACAGTAATGCTACAGCACACACATCACCTGACATCACTACATAATATCACTACACTGTACAACAATGCTACAACACACACATCACCTGACATCACTACACAATATCACTACACTGTACAATAATGCTACAGCACACACATCACCTGATATCACTACACAATATCACTACACTGTACAATAATGCTACATCACACTCATCACCTGACATCACTACACAATATCACTACACTGTACAACAATGCTACAAGCCACACATCACCTGACATCACTACACAATATCACTACACTGTACAATAATGCTACAGCACACACATCACCTGACATCACTAGACTGTACAGTAATGCTACAAGCCACACATCACCTGACATCACTACACAATATCACTACACTGTACAACAATGCTACAAGCCACACATCACCTGACATCACTACACAATATCACTACACTGTACAATAATGCTACAGCACACACATCACCTGACATCACTAGACTGTACAGTAATGCTACAAGCCACACATCACCTGACATCACTACACAATATCACTACACTGTACAACAATGCTACAAGCCACACATCACCTGACATCACTACACAATATCACTACACTGTACAATAATGCTACAGCACACACATCACCTGACATCACTAGACTGTACAGTAATGCTACAGCACACACATCACCTGACATTACTACACAATATCATTACACTGTACAATAATCCTCCAGCACACACATCACTACACAATATCACTACACTGTACAGTAATGCTACAGCACACACATCACCTGACATCACTACACAATATCACTACCCTGTACAATAATGCTACAGCACACACATCACTACACAATATCACTAGACTGTACAGTAATGCTACAGCACACACATCACCTGACATCACTACACAATATCATTACACTGTACAACAATGCTACAACACACACATCACCTGACATCACTACACAATATCACTACATAATATCACTACACCGTACAATAATGCTACAGCACACACATCACCTGACATCACTACACAATATCATTACACTGTACAATATTGTTACAGCACACACATCACCTGACATCACTACACAATATCACTACACTGTACAATAATGCTACAGCACACACATCACCTGATATCACTACACAATATCACTACACTGTACAATAATGCTACATCACACTCATCACCTGACATCACTACACAATATCACTACACTGTACAACAATGCTACAAGCCACACATCACCTGACATCACTACACAATATCACTACACTGTACAATAATGCTACAGCACACACATCACCTGACATCACTAGACTGTACAGTAATGCTACAAGCCACACATCACCTGACATCACTACACAATATCACTACACTGTACAACAATGCTACAAGCCACACATCACCTGACATCACTACACAATATCACTACACTGTACAATAATGCTACAGCACACACATCACCTGACATCACTAGACTGTACAGTAATGCTACAAGCCACACATCACCTGACATCACTACACAATATCACTACACTGTACAACAATGCTACAAGCCACACATCACCTGACATCACTACACAATATCACTACACTGTACAATAATGCTACAGCACACACATCACCTGACATCACTAGACTGTACAGTAATGCTACAGCACACACATCACCTGACATTACTACACAATATCATTACACTGTACAATAATCCTCCAGCACACACATCACTACACAATATCACTACACTGTACAGTAATGCTACAGCACACACATCACCTGACATCACTACACAATATCACTACCCTGTACAATAATGCTACAGCACACACATCACTACACAATATCACTAGACTGTACAGTAATGCTACAGCACACACATCACCTGACATCACTACACAATATCACTACACTGTACAACAATGCTACAAGCCACACATCACCTGACATCACTACACAATATCACTACACTGTACAATAATGCTACAGCACACACATCACCTGACATCACTAGACTGTACAGTAATGCTACAAGCCACACATCACCTGACATCACTACACAATATCACTACACTGTACAACAATGCTACAAGCCACACATCACCTGACATCACTACACAATATCATTACACTGTACAATATTGTTACAGCACACACATCACCTGACATCACTACACAATATCACTACACTGTACAATAATGCTACAGCACACACATCACCTGACATTACTACACAATATCATTACACTGTACAATAATGCTACAGGACACACATCACTACACAATATCACTACACTGTACAATAATGCTACAGCACACACATCACCTGACATTACTACACAATATCATTACACTGTACAATAATGCTACAGCACACACATCACTACACAATATCACTACACTGTACAGTAATGCTACAGCACACACATCACCTGACATTACTACACAATATCATTACACTGTACAATAATGCTACAGGACACACATCACTACACAATATCACTACACTGTACAGTAATGCTACAGCACACACATCACCTGACATTACTACACAATATCATTACACTGTACAATAATGCTACAGCACACACATCACTACACAATATCATTACACTGTACAATAATGCTACAGGACACACATCACTACACAATATCACTACACTGTACAGTAATGCTACAGCACACACATCACCTGACATTACTACACAATATCATTACACTGTACAATAATGCTACAGCACACACATCACTACACAATATCACTACACTGTACAATATTGTTACAACACACACATCACCTGACATCACTAAAGACTTTCACTACACTGTACAGTAATGCTACAGCACACACATCACCTGACATCACTACACAATATCACTACACTGTACAATAATGTTACAACACACACATCACCTGACATAACTAAACACATTCACTACACTGTACAGTAATGCTACAGCACACACATCACCTGACATCACTACACAATATTACTACACTGTACAATAATGTTACAACACACACATCACCTGACATAACTAAACACTTTCACTACACTGTACAGTAATGCTACAGCACACACATCACCTGACATCACTACACAATATCACTACACTGTACAATAATGTTACAACACACACATCACCTGACATCACTAAAGACTTTCACTACACTGTACAACAATGCTACAACACACACATCACCTGACATCACTACACAATATCACTACACTGTACAGTAATGCTACAGCACACACATCACCTGACATCACTACACAATAGCACTACACTGTACAGTAATGCTACAGCACACACATCACCTGACATCACTACACAATATCACTACACTGTACAACAATGCTACAACACACACATCACCTGACATCACTACACAATATCACTACATAATATCACTACACTGTACAACAATGCTACAACACACACATCACCTGACATCACTAAAGACTTTCACTACACTGTACAACAATGCTACAACACACACATCACCTGACATCACTACACAATATCACTACACTGTACAGTAATGCTACAGCACACACATCACCTGACATCACTACACAATATCACTACACTGTACAATAATGCTACAGCACACACATCACCTGACATCACTACACAATATCACTACACTGTACAATAATGGTACAGCACACACATCACTACACAATATCACTACACTGTACAACAATGCTACAAGCCACACATAACCTGACATCACTACACAATATCACTACACTGTACAATAATGCTACAGCACACACATCACCTGACATCACTAGACTGTACAGTAATGCTACAGCACACATCACCTGACATCACTACACAATATCATTACACTGTACAATAATGCTACAGCACACACATCACTACACAATATCACTACACTGTACAATATTGTTACAACACACACATCACCTGACATAACTAAACACTTTCACTACACTGTACAGTAATGCTACAGCACACACATCACCTGACATCACTACACAATATCACTACACTGTACAATAATGTTACAACACACACATCACCTGACATAACTAAACACTTTCACTACACTGTACAGTAATGCTACAGCACACACATCACCTGACATCACTACACAATATCACTACACTGTACAATAATGTTACAACACACACATCACCTGACATCACTACACAATATCACTACACTGTACAGTAATGCTACAGCACACACATCACCTGACATCACTACACAATATCACTACACTGTACAGTAATGCTACAGCACACACATCACCTGACATCACTACACAATATCACTACACTGTACAAAAATGCTACAACACACACATCACCTGACATCACTACACAATATCACTACATAATATCACTACACTGTACAACAATGCTACAACACACACATCACCTGACATCACTAAAGACTTTCACTATACTGTACAACAATGCTACAACACACACATCACCTGACATCACTACACAATATCACTACACTGTACAGTAATGCTACAGCACACACATCACCTGACATCACTACACAATATCACTACACTGTACAATAATGGTACAGCACACACATCACCTGACATCACTACACAATATCACTACACTGTACAACAATGCTACAAGCCACACATCACCTGACATCACTACACAATATCACTACACTGTACAATAATGCTACAGCACACACATCACCTGACATCACTAGACTGTACAGTAATGCTACAGCACACACATCACCTGACATCACTAGACTGTACAATAATGCTACAGCACACACATCACCTGACATCACTACACAATATCACTACACTGTACAATAATGCTACAGCACACACATCACTACACAATATCACTACACTGTACAGTAATGCTACAGCACACACATCACCTGACATCACTACACAATATCACTACACTGTACAATAATGCTACAGGACACACATCACCTGACATCACTACACAATATCACCACACAATATCATTACACTGTACAATAATCCTACAGCACACACATCACCTGACATTACTACACAATATCACTACACTGTACAATAATGCTACAGCACACACATCACTACACAATATCACTAGACTGTACAGTAATGCTACAGCACACACATCACCTGACATCACTACACAATATCACTACACTGTACAATAATGCTACAGCACACACATCCCCTGACATCACTACACAATATCACTACACTGTACAATAATGCTACAGCACACACATCACTACACAATATCACTACACTGTACAATATTGTTACAGCACACACATCACCTGACATAACTACACAATATCACTACACTGTACAATAATGCTACAGCACACACATCACTTCACAATATCACTACACTGTACAGTAATGCTACAGCACACACATCACCTGACATCACTACACAATATCACTACACTGTACAGTAATGCTACAGCACACACATCACCTGACATTACTACACAATATCACTACACTGTACAATAATGCTACAGCACACACATCACTACACAATATCACTACACTGTACAGTAATGCTACAGCACACACATCACCTGACATCACTACACAATATCACTACACTGTACAATATTGTTACAGCACACACATCACCTGACATCACTACACAATATCACTACACTGTACAGTTATGCTACAGCACACACATCACCTGACATCACTACACAATATCACTACACTGTACAGTTATGCTACAGCACACACATCACCTGACATTACTACACAATATCACTACACTGTACAATAATGCTACAGCACACACATCACTACACAATATCACTACACTGTACAGTAATGCTACAGCACACACATCACTACACAATATCACTACACCGTACAATATTGTTACAGCACACACATCACCTGACATCACTACACAATATCACTACACCGTACAATATTGTTACAGCACACACATCACCTGACATCACTAAAGACTTTCACTACACTGTACAATAATGCTACAGCACACACATCACTACACAATATCACTATACTGTACAGTAATGCTACAGCACACACATCACCAGACATCACTACACAATACCACTACACAGTACAATAATGGTACAGCGCACACATCACCTGACATCACTACACAATATCACTACACTGTACAATAATGGTACAGCGCACACATCACCAGACATCACTACACAATATCACTACACTGTACAGTTATGCTACAGCACACACATCACTACACAATATCACTACACTGTACAGTAATGCTACATCACACACATCACTACACAATATCACTACACTGTACAGTAATGCTACAGCACACACATCACCTGACATTACTACACAATATCACTACACTGTACAATAATGCTACATCACTACACAATATCACTAGACTGTACAATAATGCTACAGCACACACATCACCTGACATCACTACACAATATCACTACACCGTACAATATTGTTACAGCACACACATCACCTGACATTACTACACAATATCACTACACTGTACAATAATGCTACAGCACACACATCACTTGACATCACTACACAATATCACTACACTGTACAGTTATGCTACAGCACACACATCACCTGACATCACTACACAATATCACTACACTGTACAATATTGTTACAGCACACACATCACTACACAATATCACTACACTGTACAGTAACGCTACATCACACACATCACTACACAATATCACTACACTGTACAGTAATGCTACAGCACACACATCACCTGATATTACTACACAATATCACTACACTGTACAATAATGCTACATCACACACATCACTACACAATATCACTAGACTGTACAGTAATGCTACAGCACACACATCACCTGACATTACTACACAATATCATTACACTGTACAATAATCCTCCAGCACACACATCACTACACAATATCACTACACTGTACAGTAATGCTACATCACACACATCACTACAAAATATCACTAGACTGTACAGTAATGCTACAGCACACACATCACCTGACATTACTACACAATATCACTACACTGTACATAATGCTACAGCACACACATCACTACACAATATCACTACACCGTACAATATTGTTACAGTACACACATCACCTGACATCACTAAAGACTTTCACTACACTGTACAATAATGCTACAGCACACACATCACTACACAATATCACTACACTGTACAGTAATGCTACAACACACATATCACCTGACATTACTACACAATATCACTACACTGTACATAATGCTACAGCACACACATCACTACACAATATCACTACACTGTACAGTAATGCTACAGCACACACATCACCTGACATCACTACACAATATCACTACACTGTACAATATTGTTACAGCACACACATCACCTGACATCACTACACAATATCACTACACTGTACAGTTATGCTACAGCACACACATCACCTGACATCACTACACAATATCACTACACTGTACAATATTGTTACAGCACACACATCACTACACAATATCACTACACTGTACAGTAACGCTACATCACACACATCACTACACAATATCACTACACTGTACAGTAATGCTACAGCACACACATCACCTGATATTACTACACAATATCACTACACTGTACAATAATGCTACATCACACACATCACTACACAATATCACTAGACTGTACAGTAATGCTACAGCACACACATCACCTGACATTACTACACAATATCATTACACTGTACAATAATCCTCCAGCACACACATCACTACACAATATCACTACACTGTACAGTAATGCTACATCACACACATCACTACACAATATCACTAGACTGTACAGTAATGCTACAGCACACACATCACCTGACATTACTACACAATATCACTACACTGTACATAATGCTACAGCACACACATCACTACACAATATCACTACACCGTACAATATTGTTACAGTACACACATCACCTGACATCACTAAAGACTTTCACTGCACTGTACAATAATGCTACAGCACACACATCACTACACAATATCACTACACTGTACAGTAATGCTACAACACACATATCACCTGACATTACTACACAATATCACTACACTGTACATAATGCTACAGCACACACATCACTACACAATATCACTACACTGTACAGTAATGCTACAGCACACACATCACCTGACATCACTACACAATATCACTACACTGTACAATATTGTTACAGCACACACATCACCTGACATCACTACACAATATCACTACACTGTACAGTTATGCTATAGCACACACATCACCTGACATTACTACACAATATCACTACACAGTATCACTACACAGTATCACTACACAGTATCACTACACAGTATCACTGCTCCTGACATGATGTGTGACCTGTACTCGACTGCGCTGTATAAGACTTGTGAAGTTTCTTTTTAGCTACATTCCAACATTTAAATTCCACTTCCCCATTGGGTTAAGTCTTTATGGGCTGTCCTCACATTTACTGAATGTATTTCTGAAATATAGAAAAAGAGATTTCAATTGAAAATGAGAACCAGAACTTCTATATAATCTGTTCTTTTTCCTATGTGAACTGATTTTGTTAATTAATCCCAAGGATAAATGTAAGAATTTCTCTAGTATTCTTACATTTCCAAAAGGGGTTTGCTACTGCACCAGTTTAGCAGCCTCAGTTATACAATTTTCAGTTTACCTATATCCTGAAAATACTGTCTTATTGGTAAGTTATTTTATTAAAGGGATACAAACCCATTTTTTTTTTCTTTCATGATTCAGACAGAGCAATTTTAAGCAACTTTCTAATTTACTCCTATTATCAAATTTTCTTCGTTCTCTTGCTATCTTTATTTTAAAAAGCAGGAATCTAAGCTAAGGAGCCGGGCCATTTTTGGTTCAGCACCCTAGATAGCACTTGCTGATTGGTGGCTACATTTAGCCACCAATTAGCAAGCGCAACCCAGGTGCTGAACCACAACTGGGCCGGCTCCTAACCTTACATTCTTGCATTTCAAATAAAGATAGCAAGTGAACGAAGAAAAATTGATAATAGAAGTAAATTAGAAAGTTGCTTAACATTGCTCTGTCTGAATCATGAAAGAAAAAAATGTGGGTGTAGTATCCCTTTAATAAAATAACTGAATGAGCCAGCCAATTTTCGGTTCAGCACCTGGGTTGTGCTTGCTGATTGGTGGCAGAGCAATGTTAAGCAACTTTCTAATTTACTTCTATTATCAATTTTTCTTTGTTCACTTGCTATCTTTATTTGAAATGCAAGAATGTAAGGTTAGGAGCCGGCCCAGTTGTGGTTCAGCACCTGGGTTGCGCTTGCTAATTGGTGGCTAAATGTAGCCACCAATCAGCAAGTGCTATCTAGGGTGCTGAACCAAAAATGGCCCGGCTCCTTAGCTTAGATTCCTGCTTTTTAAAATAAAGATAGCAAGAGAACGAAGAAAATTTGATAATAGGAGTAAATTAGAAAGTTGCTTAAAATTGCTCTGTCTGAATCATGAAAGAAAAAAAAATTTAAGCGCATTCTCCAAATGTTAGTGAATTAGGAGAGCAATATGGAAGAACTTGGCATTTATCTCCCTTGATAGTATCTGATCTGATATATTGTGAATCTGTTGGGTTTCCATAATTATACACAGGATTCTCTGCTAATTGTGACTAGTGATAAAAACGTGGCATAAGTGAGCCTTATTTACTGCTGCTGGTACCTCTCTCTCTATATCTTGGTATCCTGTATTTTATTCATTTCCTCTGCAGCACCAGCTACCTGAGACAAGAGAGTCTTTACACTGTCCTAGTGTCCTTTGTGAGTCACAAAACTGTACTACTGCACTGCCCTCTGTGTATTTATGGAGCAGCAGGATAATTCGTTTAAAAGAGAATTAGGCGGCTCCTGCTGTGACCAGAATAATCAAAATGAGTTTTATTGTGTTACTAAGTTCGCTCATACTAATCAAACTCCCTGTACAGTAAATTACAACATTACCCTACACTTGTGTCAGCCTAAAACAGCAGTGATCTGCCTGCTGTCAGGAAACCCAGACCCACAGCCCATAACCAAAGGATGTGAATGGACGTTAGTTAAGGTTGAAAAGACTTGTATAAGGGATTAAGCCTATAGGGGTGATCTGTAAGAGATAATGACCCATGAGGGCAAAATACACTAGAAAACGTATTAAGCTTAATCAGTCTATACATTATAATAAGCAGCTTCTTCACTAAAACAGAGAGCTTTATAGGGTTCATTGAGTCAGCTGCATAGAATACCATATTAACTTATACAGCTGGAGAGGCTGGAGGAAGCTTTAGTGAATCAGCTGCATAGAATAACATAAGAACTGGTGAAGCCAGAGAAGTTCAAGGGAGTTTTAGTGAATCAGTTACATAGAATAGCATACGAACTGGTGAAACTGTAGAGGCTGGAGAGAGCTTTAGGGAATCAGGTACATAGAATAACATAGGAACTTGAGAGGCTGGAGGGAGCTTTAGTGAATCAGCTGTATAGAATAACATAGGAACTGGTGAAGCTGGAGAGGCTTGATGGAGCTTTAGTGAATCAAATACATAGAATAACATAGGAACTGGAGAGGCTGCAGGGAGCTTTAGTGAATCAGGTACATAGGATAACATAGGAACTGATGAAGCTGGAGGGAGATCTAGTGAATCAGGTACATATAGTAACATATGAACTGGTGAGGCTGTAGAGGCTGGAGGGAGCTTTAGTGAATAAACTACATAGAATAACATAAGGACTGTTGAAGATGGAGAGGCTGAAGGGAGCTTTAGTGAATCAGATAAATAGAATAACATAGGGACTGTTGAAGCAGGACAGAGTGGAGGAAGCTTTAGTGAATCCGTTACGTAGAATAACATAGGAACTGTTGAAGCTGGAGAGGCTGGAGGGAGCTTTAGTAAATAAACTACATAGAAATAACATAAGGACTGTTGAAGATGGAGAGGCTGAAGGGAGATTTAGTGAATCAGATAAATAGAATAACATAGGGACTGATGAACCAGGGCAGGGTGGGGGTAGCTTTAATGAATCCGTTACGTAGAATAACATAGGAACTGTTGAAGCTGGAGAGGCTGGAAGGAACTTTCATGAATCATGTACATACAATATCTCACAAAAGTGAGTACACCCCTCACATGTTTGTAAATATTTTATTACATCTTTTCATGCGACAACACTGAAGAAATGACACTTTGCTTCAATGTAAAGTAGTGAGTGTACAGCCTGTATAACAGTGTAAATTTGCTGTCCCCTCAAAATAACTCCACACAGCCATTAATGTCTAAACCATTGGCAACAAAAGTGAGTACACCCCTAAGTGGAAATGTCTAAATTCGTCCCAATTAGCCATTTTCCCTTCCCGGTGTCATGTGACTCGTTAGTGTTATAAGGTCTCAGGTGTGAATGAGGAGCAGGTGTGTTAAATTTGGTGTTATCGCTCTCACACTCTCTCATACTTGTCACTGGAAGTTCAACATGGCACCTCATGGCAAAGAACTCTCTGAGGATCTGAAAAAAAGACTTGCTGCTCTACATAAAGATGGCCTAGGCTATAAGAAGATTGCCAAGACCCTGAAACTGAGATGCAGCACGGTGGGCAAGACAATACAGCGGTTTCACAGAATAGATTTCACTCAGAACAGGCCTTGCCATGATCGACTAAAGAAATTGAGTGCACGTGCGCAGCGTCATATCCAGAGGTTGTCTTTGGGAAATAGACGTATGACTGCTGCCAGCATTGCTGCAGAGAATGAAGGGGTGGGGGCAGGGGCGTATTAAGGCATAGGCCAACGAGGCCGGTGCCTAGGGTGCAAGATTTTTAAGGGCAGCAGAATTTTGAGTCCCTAGGGCCACTCTACTGAACTCAGGGCCGGGTGGCTAAATCAACCAATTATAAATGACTTAAATGGCTGGCCCAGCTTTTGCTATCCTATGGGATTGTATGTGGGTGCGCATGACGTGGTGACAGTGGAGGCGGAGCTCACTTGCTCAGCCTGGCCTGGACTAAGAGGGAATGCGGTATTCTTCCTGGCTCCACCGCGTGATTGAGACTCACACAGACTACACAGTGCAGTGTGCACTACACCGTGACCACTGTGAAACAGCATATGCCTTTCTCCCTTCAATACATCTTCATTAGGCATTAAAATACTTAAACGGATTAGTCACTAAATACTTGTACATTTATTGTTTGTCTATCTGTCATACATGCAAAGAATAAGTATTTATTGCTGAATCTATACAACTATGTAACTTAAAACACAACTAAAAATATGTTGTATGCATTTAATACATTCAGAAACAATACAAGTATATACTTTATTATGATTGTATCATGTGACTTTATCCCCTAGGATACAATTCCTAAACCTATCATAACTACTGTTGTATTTTTTAAGTACTTTTAAAGACCAGTTTGTATATTCATTACATATTTATCCAAGCAGATATTTTGCTTAAATAACTGTCAATCACCAAAGAAGATGTTTAAGGTTAAACAACTACCTAATGACAAACTATCATACAGTGAAGGATATTTTTTTCTGATATAAACACTTTAATCATCTGACTTGCAAAATAATGTCTTAATATATATATATATATATATATATATATATATATATATATATATATATATATATGTGTGTGTGTGTGTGTGACCAGAGTGAATACAAGCCCCGATGAACATCTACTTTAAAAGACTTTTTTTTTTAATTTTTTACACCCTGCCCCAAAAATATTATGTCTAAAAAAAGGCCTTAAACCTGGGGTGGGGTGGGGGGGGGGGGCAGCAGAATTTTGAGTGCCTAGGGCAGCACAAAACCTAAATACGCCCCTGGGTGGGGGGTCAGCCTGTCAGTGTTCAAACCATACGCCGCACACTGCATCAAATTGGTCTGCATGGCTGTCGTCCCAGAAGGAAGCCTCTTCTAAAGATGATGCACAAGAAAGCCCGCAAACAGTTTGCTGAAGACAAGCAGACTAAGGACAGGGATTACTGGAACCATGTCCTGTGGTACGATGAAACCAAGATAAACTTATTTGGTTCAGATGGTGTCAAGCATGTGTGGCGGCAACCAGGTGAGGAGTACAAAGACTAGTGGGTTTTGCCTACAGTCAAGCATGGTGGTGGGAGTGTCATGGTCTGGACCTGCATGAGTGCTGCCCGCACTTGGGAGCTACATTTCATTGAGGGAATCATGAATGCCAACATGTACTGTGACATACTGAAGCAGAGCATGATCCCCTCTCTTCGGAAACTGGGCCGCAGGGCAGTATTCCAACATGATAACAACCCCAAACACACCTCCAAGACAACCACTGCCCTGCTAAAGAAGCAGAGGGTAAAGGTGATGGACTGGACAAGCATGTCTCCAGACCTAAACCCTATTGATCATATGTGGGGCATCCTCAAATGGAAGTTGGGGGAGCGCAAGGTCTCTAACATCCCCCAGCTCCGTGATGTCGTCATGGAGGAGTGGAAGAGGACTCCAGTGGCAACCTCTGAAGCTCTGCTGAACTCCATGCCCAAGAGGCTTAAGGCAGTGCTGGAAAAAAATGGTGGCCCCACAAAATATTTGGGCCCAATTTAGACATTTCCACTTAGGGGTGTACTCACTTTTGTTGTCAACGGTTTAGACATTAATGGCTGTGTGTTGAGTTATTTTGAGGAGACAGCAAATTTACACTAGTATACAGGCTGTACACTCACTACTTTACATTGTAGCAAAGTGTCATTTCTTCAGTGATGTCACATGAAAAGATATAATAAAATATTTACAAAAATGGGAGGGGTGTACTCACCTTTGTGAGATACTGTAGAATAACATAGGAACTGTTGAAGCTGGAGAGGCTGGAGGGCACTTTGGTGAATCAACTGCATCGAATAACAGGGATTGGTGAGGTTGGAGAGGCTAGAGGGAGCTTTGGTGAATCAGCTGCCTATGATAACAAAGGAACTGGTGAGGCTTTAGTGAATCAGGTACATAGAAAATCATAGGGACTGGTGAGGCTGGAGGGAACTTTAGTTAATCAGGTGCATAAAATAATAAAGGGACAGGAGAGGCTGGAGGTAGCTTTAGTGAATCAGATACACAGAATAACATAGGGACTGGTGAGGCTGGAGGGAGCTTTAGTGAATCAGGTATATAGATTAACAAAGGGACATGAGAGACTGGAGGTGGCTTTAGTGAATCAGATACATAGAATAACATAAAGAATGGTGAAACTGTAGAGGCTTGAGGAAGATTTAATGAATCAGGTACAGTACTTAGATTAACATAGGGACTGGTGAAACTGTGTACCTGATTCACTAAATCCCCCTCCAACATCCATAGAAAACATAGGGACTGGTGAAGCTGGAGATGCTGGACAGAGCTTTAGTGAATCAGATACAGTACATAGAATAACATAGGAACTGGTGAGGCTGGCGGGTGCTTTAGTGCATGAGATACAAAAAATAAAATAATAACATGGGAACTGTTGCGTTAGCAAATCAGTTGCATTTATATAGGAACACTGATTAAGCTTTTGAGATTGATGTTTAGGGAATAAAAAAGGGGGGTAACGCACACTTGCCAGTGATTGCTGTTTATTTTACTGTACTGACACTAGCACTGCAACATATTTCTGCACTAACTAGTGCCAGTACTATCCATCCTAACCCTCACCTCTCAGCATCATGAAAACAGTGAAATCAGGATGGGTTTTAAACTAAATGACATGGGCAGACTTCATAAGTAGGATGGGTTTAAAACAACATGACATAGGCAAACTTCATAAGTAGGATGGGTTTAAAACTACATGACATGGGCAGACTTCATAAGTAGGATGGGTTTAAAATGACATGACATGGGCAGACTTCATAAGTAGGATGGGTTTAAAATGACATGACATGGGCAGACTTCATAAGTAGTATGGGTTTAAAACGGCATGACATGGGCAGACTTCATAAGTAGGATGTGTTTAAAACGACATGACATGGGCAGACTTCATAAGTAGAATGGGTTTAAAACTACATGACATGGGCAGACTTCATAAGTAGGATGGGTTTAAAATGTCATGGACAGACTTCATAAGTAGTATGGGTTTAAAACGACATGACATGAGCAGACTTCATAAGTAGGATGAGTTTAAAACGGCATGACATGAGCAGACTTCATAAGTAGGATGGGTTTAAAACGGCATGACATGGGCAGACTTCATAAGTAGGATGGGTTTAAAATGAGAAGACATGGACAAACAATAAGTAGGATGTGTTTAAAATGTGATGACATGGGCAGACTTCAAAAGTGATGTGACTTGGATGAATTTTTCATGAAAGAATCAGGGTGGGCTTTGCACCAAAGTGGCTAGTTACAGAGTAAACGGTGGGATGGTCTACAGAAGGGCATACTTGGGTTGACTGTGTACAAAACTAGAGAGGTTTGGGTGGACTGTGCACAGAAGAGACAGGCTTTGTTGGGTTGAGCTGTGTGCAGGATGGGTATGAGATGGGCTGTGTATAAAAAGAGTAGGTTTTAACATACTTTTGTCTGCTTTCTCATAGACTTAGACAATACTCTAATACCTGTACCCCATACTGCCATATACCCAGCAGAGTGCTAGAAGTGTGTTGGGTATGTAGTAGATATGTGCATTCAGTATTCATTTATATAAACAAACAGCCATTGTGTAATAGTGAAACACACACTATGGGGGATATTTATCAAAGCGTCAACTATGTTGTATTCGCGGGCGTCAATACGCTCGCCAAACATCACCAAACATCGCAGCCGCGGATCTGAATGCGATCTCCTTATTTATAAAAAAAGCTGTCAAAAACACGCGCGTCACGTACGGTGCCAAGAACATCGGACTGTTGTTAACTAGCAGTCATCGATTTTGCGTCTATTCGGGTTTTTCCAAACTTTATTTATACCATTTCATTACTGTTTACGAATTATTTTTCTGAGCAGGACTCATTGCGAATATAGCAAGTAGCGACATATTTGGGGCAAAGTGGAGAGGGAATTATTAGAATTCTCTTTAAGATTGGACATACATATTTTATTATGTATATACACACACACACACATATATATATATATATATATATATATATATATATATATATATATGTTTGTTTGTTTTTTCAGAAATCTATTGCAAACATATTTACATGTCCCTAAGTTCCTTTTTTTTCTTCTAAACAATGTTGTCTGTCATATCTCTGTTGATTTATACAACTATACGTATAGATTGTAAATGTATTATTTTTCTGAGCAGGAATAATTGCGATTATAACATGTAATCAGGGTATCATATGTATTTATTTGCAAACAATGGATATTTTAAAGGGATAGGAAAGTAAACATTTAAGTTGCATGATTCAGATAGAGCATGTCATTTTAAAACACTTTCAGTTTCACTTCTAGTTTCAAATGTGCTTTGTTCTCCTGGTATCCCTTGTTGGAAAAGAAACGCACATATCCTACACTAGTGGGAGCTAGCTGATAATTGGTGCCTGCACACATTTGTCTCTTGTGATTGGCTTAATAGATGTGTTCAGCGAATGAAGCAAATTTGACAATATAAGTCATTTTGAAAGTTGTTTAAAATTGTATGTGGAGATTTATCAATTTTAATTATTTTTAATATTATATATATATATGTGCGTGCGTGTGTGTGTGTGTGCATGTGTTATGTCAGAAATATTTAGCAATCATATTTACATTAATTTTAAATGTATTATTTTCCTGACCAGGAATTGTAAATATAGCAATTAGCGACATATTTGGTGCAAAGTGGAGAGTGAATTATTCTAATTCTTTTTTAATATTACATACTTTAGTGTGTATATATATATATATATACATTTTTTCTTTCATTGATATATTTATATGTATCTATATACATGTAAATATATATGTATGTATATATATATTAATTATATATATGTATATATGTGTGTAAATATATATGTATGTATATATATATATATATATATTAATTATATATGTATATATGTGTGTAAATATATATGTATGTATATATATATATATATATATATTATATATATGTATATATGTGTGTAAATATATATGTATGTATATATATATTAATTATATATATGTATATATGTGTGTAAATATATATGTATATATATATATATATATATATATTCATTCTTCTTTTCATATTTTTTTTTAAATAATGTTATTTCCGATCTTAAAGGGATATCAAAATCATATCAGAAATATTATTATGAAGATATAGAAGACCATCTCAAGCAACATTGCAACCCTTGGACTTTTATTAAAGGGACACAAACACAATTTTTTTCTTTCATGATTCAGATAGATCATTCAATTTTAATAAACTTACTCCTAGTATCAATTTATCTTTGTTCTCTTGTTATTTTTATTTGAAAAAGAAGGCATGTAAGCTAAGGAGCCAGGCAAATTCTGTTTCAGACAATGGACATCACTTGTTTATTGGTGCTGTCCAATCAGCAAGGTCAACCCAGTTTGTTCTTAAAAAATGGGCCTGCTTCTAAACTTACTTTCTTGACTTTCAAATAAAGATACAAATAGAATGAAGAAATGTTGTTAATAGGAGTAAAATAGAAAGTTGCTTAAAATTGCACGCTCTATCTGCAGCATGAAAGATACAATTTGGGTTCAGTTTCCCTTTAATCCTCAGATATCCTTTTGAATAGAAATAGCAATGCACATGTGCAAGCCAATCATATGAGTTATCTATGTGCAGTCATCAATCAGCAGCTACATAGTTTATCAAAATATGCTCTTCATCCAAGTATATTTAAAAGATCAAGAGAAATTAAATATAGATAAAAAAAATATATATATAAAAAATATACAAAAAATGACCACATAGCATGCTATTTATACATCATTCAACATATATTGTGTTTTTATGTCACTTCAAAATAATATTTTAATGAATACAGCTACACCATAATTTAGATTAAATATGTATTTATTATACATAAAAATATAAAAGTCAATTAAAATTGCTCATGGCCTCCTGCAGGGCCCGCATAGCCCTGGATACAATATCCAGCCCCTTCGCCAGCTGCCGAAAGATAACAGACAGAAAGGGCTCTGTCTGGGTCCCCTGATCAAGATCTATAAAAAGACAAAAGGAAATCTGTTATACAAAGGCCTATATTATACACAAAAATGTTGTGGAAAAACTGGTACAACAATTTCAATTTTACAAATACAATCCATTACATTAACCTGCACTCTAAACGAACCTGTCTAAAAAATTTTTTTTTAATATTAAATACTGCAAACATAGTATTATACTTTAAAATTACCTTGGATATCAGAGACGTCCAAATCTGTTCCTGACTCATCCTCTGGATGACGCTCAAGCAGTGTCAATGGCAGCGGGGGAGAAGAGCAGTTGCTCCTAGGGGTAGCCAATGACACTGGTCTGATGTACCGGGCAATTCTTTCTCTTGGCCGCCTGAGATGTGTGAAAAAATAAAGTTGTATGTCAACATTAGATCCATGTGATATTTTTCTTCTGTGTAATGTATCTGCAGCTGTAATTCATGTAATCTTTATTTCCTGTGGTGAAAATAACAACCTATTTGAAATCACACACACACACACACATATATATATATATATATATATATATATATATATATATAAAACAAAAAGTAAAATTACATATATATAGAATATATATATTTTTCAATATTTTTTTATTTTTTTTATTTAAATGATTCTTGTAGAGTATTATATTTTAATTAACCAAATTTTCTCATATTATCAATTTTTCTTTTTTCTATGGCTGTCTTAATTTAAAAAATAATGTATATAAGCTAAGGAGGCAGTCAATTTGAGTTTAGTGAACCTTTACAGAACTTTTTTTAGTGGTGGCTGGCATAAAATTGGTGGCTGCCATTAAGCCAACAATCAGCAAATAAAACCCATGTTTTGAAATTAAAATGGGCCTGCAACTAACTGTATAATCTTGTATTTTCAAGTAAAGATATTAACAGAATGAAATAAAATATATAGGACTACATTACAGTCAATTAAAATGTAATGCTCTATCATGAAATAAAATTTGATTTTTCTGCGTCACTGAAATATACATAATTTATAATTATAATACACTATATAATAAATGCTACTTACAGGCTCTAATGAGCAATCGGAACTCCCGGTAGCGTTCGTTTTCGCGTCTCTGAAGGTCCAAAAACAACTCTGACGCGACATCCTTATCCCGGACACCCTTCGAATCCGCCGCATCATCTCATAGACAATGTGGTCCCTATGCTCATGTTGGATGCCCCGGACTCCTCCTATCCTCCGTGGGAAGTATATATATATATGTGTGTGTGTGTGTGTGAATGTGTTATGTCAGAAATCTTTAGCAAACATATTTACATTAATTATAAATGTATTATTTTCCTGACCAGGAATTGTAAATATAGCAATTAGCGACATATTTGGTGCAAAGGGGAGAGTGAATTATTCTAATTCTTTTTTAATATTGGACATACATACTTTAGTGTGTATATATATGTATAGCATAAGTGAGAAGAATTTTACATGGGATATGTTTATTATAATTCCTCATATGTATTTCCTACAAATATGCCTATGCAGTAGCCCCATTTGTATAATAAGGATTTTTTTAATACATTTGATGCCTTATAGCATTGCAACATGACTAAGAATGGTATAAAAATGTGATTAATATAATGCTTAGTTTTTACAGATTATATTTTGAAGTATTTATGAATAATCTCATGTGTTGATTTGTGCTTGTTGATTATCAAATTTATTTGAAATGTTTGTGAACTTTTTGTATACAACATTAGTGAAGAGTTTGTTAGCATGGAATGAATTTGAATTCTAAATATGTGTGTCTATACCTTTAAGAATGACCTATTTAAGGATGAGGAGCTGGGACACCTGTGAGCAGTGAACAAGTGCCTGTAGGCACGAAACATGTCTGCTGCAGATTGCCCAGCTGTCTATGCTAACATGTCAGTCTAGGTTTTGGAGAAATTGTATCTGCTGATACACTGTGTTTTTACTTGGCTTTCCGAATAAAAGAAGTAAGTTTTATCTGCATTTTGGATCTGGACTTTCCTTTGTAATTTTGTACACTTCTAGCGCTCCTTGGACGGAGTGAGTGCTGTAGCCTGGATACCTATTGCAGTGCGTCTACGAGTGACGTTATCCCATGCTCCATTGTGCCGTAGTAAGGAAGCAGGAAGTAACGGACGGGTAAGGCAGCGCGCGAGGCTAGAGTTTGTTTCTTATATATATATATATATATATATATATATATATATATATATATATATATATATATATATATAAATATATATAAACAACTCACTTCTATTAAATGTTAAATGAATAAATAATTTTAATTTCAGGAGTCATGAATAGCATGTGATAGTAAAGTAATTAGACATTTAGTTAAATTGTGTAAATGTATGTAATTTTAAAACTCAGATAGAGCAAAGTAAGAAAAAATATAATTTTAAAATTTTAACAATTTGCATGCCACTGTTTTCATTCTCTTGCTATCCTTTGTGTGAAGTTGAATGCCATTTTAAAATCATTTCAATGTATTTTGCATGCCACTGTTTTCATTCTCTTGCTATCCTTTGTGTGAAGTCGAATGCCATTTTAAAATCATTTCAATGTATTTTGCATGCCACTGTTTTCATTTTCTTGCTATCCTTTGTGTGAAGTTGAATGCTATTTTAAAATCCTTTTAATGTATTTTGCATGCCACTGTTTTCATTCTCTTGCTATCCTTTGTGTGAAGTCGAATGCCATTTTAAAATCATTTCAATGTATTTTGCATGCCACTGTTTTCATTATCTTGCTATACTTTGTTAAAAAAATATTTGCATAGTGAATTGAAGAATAATGTAGAGTATCACCATTGCAAAACATGACAGAAAGAGAATTAGACATGTGCGGTTCGATTCGAAATTCGGGCGAATTAGTTAAATTCGGAGATTCGGAACGATTCGAATTTCCGAATTACGGTAGTACCAAATCTACCAAACAAATCCGAATTAGTTCGGATTTATTCGGTAAATTCGGATGGCCATGGATTACACCAGTATTGTACAGTATATTAGGTTATATCACTCTGCTATGGGTTACACCTAATATACAGTACATAATACTAGTCTAATACACAGCACATCCCACCTAACACATACCGAAATTCCGAATTTCCGAACCGAACCAAATCAAATCCAGCCGAATTTATTAGAATCCGAAACAAATCCGAAACAAATTCATTCGAATTTTTCCGAATTCGAACCGATCCGAAATTCGAAAAAATCCGAATCGATCCGAACCGAACCAAAACGAATTTTTCGATCATGCACAAGTCTAAAGGGAATGCTATTTAACAACTTTGTGTTGGTAACATTTGTCTTTGCGTATAGAAAACATTAACCATGGTGCAAATAGAACTTCCGGTAGGAGGGGCTAAGCAAGCAGACGCGTGTGTAGTACGCTGCCTGCTTCCAGAGGCCTAAGAAAGAAGCCGCGGCATCGAGTGCCTATAGGCGGGCCGCAACCACCCAGCCCAGGACCCGTAGCTGCCATTAAGGAGGCCGACAGCCCTGCAGAGCCTATTGTCACCGGCCTACTAGGCCCATCTACAGTGGCTGCCTAAAGAGCCCCTAGTGACACACGCTGCCCGCCAGGACCCAAGGAGCAGTTGGTGAGCGGATATAGCAGTGGGAAAGGTGTCACATATATCAACTTCTTGCCCCAGGAGGAAAGGAGACAAGTGTTCCTTGTCGGCCAGCTCAGGACACAGGCTAAAGGGATCCTGAGCACAACATCACCTCGACCTGCCAGCAAGTCCATATACTTGGAGGATCAGCAGGAGAGAAAGTCCTGCTGAGCGGTGAAACCACAGTTACCAGAATCATCGCTACAGAATAAGATAAGTTTGGATTTGTCTTTTTCTTTAATAACTTTGCTGAAACAATGTCTGCATACAATTGGTAGAGGGGGGGGTGTCAGGTGTAGAGCCAGACTGTGAACATATTGGAGCTCCTGCAAGAGTAGGGCCTGACATAGGTTACTCATCCCCCCCCTCAACCCTCCTAGTGCAGTGTAACCCCCTGAAGAGCAAGAGTCCTGAATGAAGAGTATCAGATTATGAACATTTAATGTCTCCCCTGTAAGAAAACAGGGTAAAGAGAGCACTTACAAAGGAAAGTAAAGCAAGCAATTTGTCTAAAAGGGGAAAGAGAGAGGAAAGAGAAAAGGAGACCTTTTTTTCAAAGAAAGAAAAGAAAAAAGAAAAAAAAAAAGCATAGTCTACTAACTGGGCCTGCTGTTGGAAAGAAGGAGAGCAGAAGTGAGAGAAGGGGAAGAGAGAGAAGGAAGGGGAAAAGGAAGTGAAGAAGGAAAAAGAAAGCCCAGAGAACTGCTTTCTTTCTCTTCCCTCTGTTTACTCACTACAAAAAGATGTGGGACTTATAAAAACTCTCAAGCAGCACCTGCTATAATAATATCAGCAGTGGAACAATTAGCCTCCTTGCATAAGGATATTGGCTATAGAAACTTTTACTGAATATGCCCCGGGGGTAACCCAGGGTTAAAAGAGTTGTTTCACTCATGTTATCTGGTGCTCTCTCTTTCTGATTGATAATGTCGGTACAGGGCTAAAAATTATGATAGAAATGTATAGGTTTGCAATATTAAGTGATACCACATGTTTGTTAGACATCTAGGATATCTTGGTATGTTGTACTTTGCAAAATAATATAAGATTTAAGGCAAAGGTGATAATTGATAATTGAGCTAGCTTTACTCCCTAAGAAGGAAAGAAAAAGAAAGAGAAAAAAAAGGGAAAGAAAAAGGGGAAGGGAAGGAGAAAAGAGAAAAAAAAATCATCTCAGGTCTCAAACTAGCCGTTGCTAGCCTTGCTTAACACTTTATAAGGATTAGAAATTCACAAGTGTCTCCTTTTTAAGTGATACCATACATGTCTCATATTCAGATATTTAGGCTATTTTGGTGTGTTGTAATTTTATAAAACAATATAAGGTACAAAGCAGCCTAGAGAAGATCAGTATACTTGTTAGCTACAAATAAAATCTGAATATCATATACCTAGCTCAGATAGCTCAAGTTAGAAAAGAAAATAGCAAACACGAATAAGCACGTCTATATCTACTTAAAGGGGCAGTCTACAATTTAATTTAACTAGGAAAAATATTCTGCGCCCTCTAACTAACAGAGGTAGGCCTAAAAACTCCTCAATATCACTTACACAGTCTGGCACTATTTATCAATATATAGTCCCACTTTTTAAACACAAGGGGTAATCACCTAATTGCGGGGTAAAGGGGGAGGTCACATATATTTATGGAAAAATACTTAAACAAAAGCAAAATCACTTCACCAAGCATGTCTTCCCGAAGTAAAAATCAAGAAAAAAAAGGGAATAGAATTTCACAAGAATCACAGGGGGGAATGGGCGAAATAAATTTACCACAAAGTTCTAACAATGAAGAATTAATTAAGCAGCTTGACGCACTATTTACACCCAAGTTTGACTTAATTCAAAATAATATCACCTCACTAACACTTGAAGTAAAACAATTTGCAACCAGACTCACGTATGCAGAACAGAGAATATCGGATATTGAGGATGGGGCCCTACAGAGGGACCAAACACTACGCACTATGTCCACCCAGATTGAAAATATGAAAAATAAACTTGAGGACTTAGAAAATAGGGCCAGAAGAAATAATTTACGTCTTATTGGCCTAACAGAGGACATACAGGAGAAAGATCTTAAGAGATTTGTGGAGGTAGAACTAATGGCTCTATTAAATATTGGAGACGAAACTCAAAATATAATAATTGAGAGAATACATAGAATAGGTTCAGAGAGACAAGAGGAGGGAAGAAACAAAGCAGGCAGACCGGTTATCATGAAATTGCTGAATTTTCAGGGAAAAATTAAAATTATGAATGCTTATAGGAAAGCAAATGGAGAAATTATCTATAGAGGCAGAAAACTTTTGTTATTTAATGACTTCTCTTACGAGACATCTAACAAACGACGCTCTCTTGCGCCAATATGTACCAAACTAATACAAGACGGGTGGAGAGTTAGGCTTTTGTACCCTGCCAGACTTAGCATTAGTACCACCGCAGGGAACAGGATATTCACAGATGCAGAGGAAGTAAGCGAGTTTCTTAAAGAGCATAAAGATAGCTTAGAAAGACAACAAGGCCCTGTAGCATGAACAGTGCCCCTGTTCTCTCTGAATCTCTTGATATTGGTTTTAGCTTTTAAGGTTAACACATAAAGGAATATAATGTATACTAATTTTGATTTTAGAAAAATGTATAGAATAAAATTTAGTTATGGGGGAAAATCCCCCTTCAAGGGAAAACTGGAAGGGAAAAGGAAGACCCCCAGCGAAGTAAGGGGAACTAATAAAGTCTTGGTAATTTAAAAAAAAAAAAAAAAAAAAAAAAAAAAAAAAAAACCATGGTGCAAATAGATTTAAAAATAAAAATTAAATGAAGTTAGCTATATGTTTTGTATTTAATTTTTTATCTCTATATCTATTAGTGTGACAAGTTTGGTGCAAAAATTTTAAATAAATGTGTATATTGTCCACTTGCTTTGTAATGGGAGACAACGTTTTAGCATAATCCATCAGTAGTAATGTACTTTTCATTTGTATCCCTATATCTACTAGTGCACTAAATGTGTCGCAATAATTGAATTTGATTTTTAAAGGGTATACATATTTAATAAAGTTTCTAATTTACTTTTATTATGTAATATACTTCATTGTCTTGCAGCATCAAACATAAACTTTCTGTGTTTTCAGACTCCCATTGAGTTCTATGGCATCCGTGACCTCAAGGTTGGCAGATTGAAAACTAGGTACGCTGAGTCAGAAAAGACGCGAGCGTAAATGTAGAATTTTTTATAACTTCGTGAGAGCTTCAAATAGTGTTGAATAGGAGGGCGAATGAACATGATTCCGCTTGAATTCCATGAGTTTTCAACTCGCATCGATCTGCGTCGGATTGAGATTGCGGGATCGTATGTTACATCACAAAGTTCAACATTTGCCCATGTTGACGCTTTGATAGCTACAGCGGATCAATCTCGCGACAATTACGACGCGGAATTCCAGCGTATTTTCGGTTGACGCTTTGATAAATATACCCCTGTGTGTGTTGTACTGTTAAACAAATGACACAGTACAATATTTACGCCATTTGTTTATGTAAATCAATGCCGAATGCACACGTTTAGTATGTAGCTGTGTTAAGTTGATATTGCTATGTTTATAGCTTTGTGTATATTACTGTATATTTATAGCTTTGTGTATATTACTGTGTGTTTATAGCTTTGTGTATATTGCTGTGTGTTTATAGCTTTGTGAATATTACTGTGGGGTTCATTTATCATTGGGCGGACGGACATGATCCGCTATAGCGAACCATGTCCGCCGCACACCGATAAATGCCGATCATTTTATTTATCATTGCACCAGCAGTTCTTGTGAACTGCTGGTGCAACGCTGCCCCCTGCAGATTCGGGTTGGATCGGGTTGATTTCCGGCGATGTCTGTCCGCTGCCTCAGAGCAGGCGGACAGGTTATGGAGCAGCGGTCTTTAGACAGCTGCTTCATAACTTGTTTTTCTAATGAGCCTGAAGACTCGCCAGAAACACGGGGCATCAAGTTCCGTTTGGGGCTTGATAAATAGACCCCTGTGTGTTTATAGCTTTGTGTATATTACTGTGTGTTTATAACTTTGTGTATATTACTGTGTGTTTATAGCTTTGTGTATATTGCTGTGTGTTTATGGCTTTGTGTATATTGCTGTGTGTTCATGGCTTTGTGTATATTACTGTGTATTTATGGCTTTGTGTATATTGCTGTGTGTTTATGGCTTTGTGTATATTGCTGTGTGTTTATGGCTTTGTGTATATTGCTGTGTGTTTATGGCTTTGTGTATATTGCTGTGTATTTATGGCTTTGTGTATATTGCTGTGTGTTTATGGCTTTGTGTATATTGCTGTGTGTTTATGGCTTTGTGTATATTGCTGTGTGTTTATGGCTTTGCATATATTGTCGGGTGCTCATGGCTTTGTGTATATTGCTGTGTGTTTATGGCTTTGTGTATATTGCTGTGTGTTCATGGCTTTGTGTATATTGCTGTGTGTTCATGGCTTTGTGTATATTGATGTGTGTTTATGGGTTTGTGTATATTGTTGTGTGTTCATGGCTTTGTGTATATTGCTGTGTGTTTATAGCTTTGTGTATATTACTGTGTGTTTATAGCTTTGTGTAAATTGCTGTGTGTTTATGGCTTTGTGAATATTGCTGTGTGTTTATGGCTTTGTGTATATTGCTGTGTGTTCATGGCTTTGTGTATATTACTGTGTATTTATGGCTTTGTGTATATTGCTGTGTGTTTATGGCTTTGCATATATTGTCGGGTGCTCATGGCTTTGTGTATACTGCTGTGTGTTTATGGCTTTGTGTATATTGCTGTGTGTTTATGGCTTTGTGTATATTGCTGTGTATTTATGGCTTTGTGTATATTGCTGTGTGTTTATGGCTTTGTGTATATTGCTGTGTGTTTATGGCTTTGTGTATATTGCTGTGTTTTTATGGCTTTGTGTATATTGCTGTGTGTTCATGGCTTTGTGTATATTGCTGTGTATTCATGGCTTTCTGTTCCAGCACAGTAAACTAACAAACTCTTTGTGTCTGTTTTTGCAGTGTTGGCGCTCTGGTCGGTTTATCTATTGCAGCTGTAGTACTTCTGGCCTTTGTCATCACTGTGTGTGTTCTCTGCTATCTCTTCATCAGCAACAAACCTCATCACAAACTGGACACAGGGCTGAGTCTACAGACAGCAGGTAAGTAGTGGGTTTCTCATGTGCCAGGCCAATGCACAGATCTCTATAAACAGATAAGACAACACTCATTACAAGAATAGACAGAGAACCACATATCCAAGCCTAGACAGAACATACTCCATAACCTGATATATCACACCCAGAGATACCTACCTAGGTTATGAGTAACCACACCTACAGGCCCTTACCTAGGGGAGTGACCACACTCATAGGCACATGCCTAGATCATGAGTGACAACATACAGAGCCACTTACCTTGGTCTCTGTGCACAGCAGAGGCAAATAATTAAGTTATGAAGGATGACACACAGAGACACATACCTAGGTTTTGAGAGCACACCGACAATCACTTACCTAGGTGTTGATAGCATTTTATGGGAAACAATGAATATTACAACTTATTTTACTGCTTATTTAAAAACTGCAATCAGGTCTCCATTTTGGATCTTTAATCAGGTGCTTTATTGTGTAATGAGTTTAAAATGGAGACCTCTATATCAGATCGATTTGACAAGGCTACACAACGTATCACTGGCTTCTCTGGTAAATAATGGGTTAACTGCCTTGATCATAAATGATATTTATTGATTGATAACCAAACAATAATTACAATGTCACATTTACAGACGAGCTATACTATATATATATGATATAAATGTTTAGTGCTTAGGTCTCTGTATAATATATTAGGTTTTATATAGATTACAAAGACAATCAAACAGCTAAAATGTTGTTGTGGGTGAAGCACATTTCTTAACAAACTTTTTCAAAAAAATGAAAGTTTCCAGCTTCTTGTTAAAGACATCGGACATCAATAAATGCCGACAGCATACACTGTCAGCATTTATCATTGCACCAGCAGTTCTTGTGAACTCCTGGTGCAATGCTGCCCCTTGCAGATTCACGGCCAATCGGCCGCTAGCAGGGGGTGTCAATCAACCCGATCGTATTCGATCGGGTTGATTTCTGTCCGTGACCTCAGAGCAGGTGGTCAAGTTATGGAGCAGGGGTCTTTAGACAAGGGGCATCAAGCTCCATACGGAGCTTGATAAATCGGCCTCTTACTCTCAAAGTTAAATATTTAATTAAAGGGACATAATACTCATATGCTAAATCACTTGGAACTGATGCAGTATAACTGTAAAAAGCTGACAGGAAAATATCACCTGAGCATCTCTATGTAAAAAAGGAAGATATTTTACCTCACAATCTCCTCAGCTCAGCAGAGTAAGTTCTGTGTAAAAAGTTATACTCAGCTGCTCCCAGCTGCAGGTAAAAAATTTAAAAAAATGAAGAAATGAACTGCAGCCAATCAGCATCAGCAGTGCTGAGGTCATGAACTCTTACTGTGATCTCATGAGATTTGACTTAACTCTCATGAGATTTCATAGTAAGCTTCCTTTACCTGATTGGTGAAATAATATGAGAGTTCACGAGGCTCATCCCCTAAGCTGTCCTAGGACAGACACACTAATATGCTGCTTAGAAATCCTTTACAATGGGAGGTGGCTACTGAGGAACTTTTGACGTAAAATATCTTTCTTTTTTACATAGAGATGTTCAGGAGATATTTTCTAATCAGCTTTTTTACAGCTATGCTGCATCACTTTCAAGTGTTTAAACATTTGGGTATTATGGCCCTTTAAGGAAAACAACTGTACAATATACAGTTACTATTTATTTTGCTGCCTTTGCTTTAAAATACTTCTAAGAATTGTGCTTGGTCCACTCCCTCTCAGAGAGGCTGAATAGCCTCCATCAAGTATGGTGACCCTGCAACATGCTACAAAGTGATTATATCTCATTAAAAAAGCTCACCCAAAAATGGTAGACCTTTACAATGATACAGGGAATGTTCAAATTACAACAGGTCATGCTAATATCTGTAAAAAGAGGAATTGAAAACAGTTAAAGGGACATGAAACCCAAAATGTTCCTTTCATGATTTAGGTAGACCCTACAACTTTAAACAACTTTCCAGTTTACTTCTATTATCTAATTAGTTTCATTCTCTCGGTATCCTTAGTTGAAGTAATGCACGAATGGGAGCTAGCTGAACACATCTAGTGAACCAATGACAAGAGGTATATATGTGCAGCCACCAATCAGAAGCTAGCTCCCAGTAGTGCTTTGCTGCTCCTGGGCCTACCTATGTATGTTTTTCAACAAAGGATATCAAGTGAACAAAGCAAATTAGATAATAGAACTAAAGTGGAAAGTTGTTTGAAATTCCATCCTCTGTTTGAATCGTGAAAGAAAAATTTTGAATTTTATATCCCTTTAAAGTGAAATAGAAACAAGACAATATTGTTAGCTTTGAAATAATTAGGCTTTGACCCATAACTACGCGTTTTGAGTTGCACATGAATTCTGATCTGGGTGGCAATGGGGTGGAATTTAGGCAAAATTAGGATTTGTCACTTGTGCAGCGCATTACATGTCCCTTGTGTTTAGGGCTCTTGGCAGAGTGACCAATGCCGAGCTTTAATGTGTGGCTACAAGCTAACACCAGTCTTTGGCTGATGTCCTAGATCAGACCTCGTGATAATGGATCAGGTGCCGGAGCCGGCAGTTCTGAAGGCTGTGTGCTCTGTCTGTGTATGACATCTCTGTAATCAAACATCAGTGGGTATCCAGATTATTTCTGTACCATTTGTACACAAAGCAACCTGTGTGATTGCTATTAGCAGAGGCAACAAGACAAGGCCAGCTTAGAGCTGCAGTTATTTCCATGACAGCACTGAGAATGTTATTGTTATAAAACAACTTATTATTAACTCCTTCTGAACCAGAGGAGAGATTTTATTGATTGCTTAATGCACACATATTATCACTGTAAACCCTTTGTATGCTGGCATTGGTCAAATAATCATTTTTATTGAACTACAAAGCCATAACAGCTGAACTAAGAGGGGAGCTTTTGAGGATTATCCAATCTAAAAACAATCAATTCCATTCTAATAACTGGTGTTGCAGGAAAATATAGTGTTTCATGGAGACATGGAATCATTTCCATGATTAAGATAATGTAGACAGAAAAACAAACAGATCTTTCAATTTATTCTTATCATAAAATGACTCATACTGAGTGATCACAGCCAAGCTTGCATAGAGCGATCTTTATGATAAATGTAAAACAATATCAATGCTATTTGTATATGTACCTGATAGGTATACTGGGTGTGATTGGTCAATTATGTTTTTTAAGTATTTTATGCTTTTAATAAGTATTTTATTTATTAATTTATTTTTTTTAATTTATTTTCATTTTGGAGAGATTTGTATCTAAAATCAAGAAACATAGTGCAAGAGATTTTAATAGTTCTCAAACTGTAATTTTAAAAACCCATTGAGCGATTTCCAAACCTCATTCTCACTGTACAACCCACAGTTTCCAAACCTCACTCTCACTGTACAAACCGCAGTTTCCAAACCTCACTCTCACTGTACAAACCACAGTTTCCAAACCTCACTCTCACTGTACAAACCGCAGTTTCCAAACCTCACTCTCACTGTACAAACCACAGTTTCCAAACCTCACTCTCACTGTGCAAACCGCAGTTTCCAAACCTCACTCTCACTGTACAAACCGCAGTTTCCAAACCTCACTCTCACTGTACAAACCACAGTTTCCAAACCTCACTCTCACTGTACAAACCGCAGTTTCCAAACCTCATTCTCACTGTACAAACCACAGTTTCCAAACCTCACTCTCACTGTACAAACCGCAGTTTCCAAACATCACTCTCACTGTAGAGACTGTGATTTACTAACCTCACTCTCACTGTACAGACTATGATTTACAGACCTCACTCTCACTGTACAGACCGTGATTTACAAACCTCACTCTCACTGTACAGATCGTGATTGACAAACCACACTCTCACTGTACAGATTGTGATTTACAAACCTCACTCTCACTGTACAGACTGTGATTTACAAACGTCACTCACTGTACAGATTGTGATTTACTAACCTCACTCTCACTGTACAGATTGTGATTTACAAACCTCACTCTAACTATACAGACTGTGATTTACAAACCTCACTCTCACTGTACAGACCGTGATTTACAAACCTCACTCTCACTGTACAGACCGTGATTTACAAACCTCACTCTCACTGTACAGATCGTGATTGACAAACCACACTCTCACTGCACAGATTGTGATTTACAAACCTCACTCTCACTGTACAGACTGTGATTTACAAACGTCACTAACTGTACAGATTGTGATTTACTAACCTCACTCTCACTGTACAGACTGTGATTTACTAACCTCACTCTCACTGTACAGACTGTGATTTACAAATCTCATTCTCACTGTACAAACCGTGATTTACTAACGTCACTCTCACTGTATAGACTGTGATTTACAAACCTCACTCTCACTGTACAGAATGTGATTTACAAACCTCACTCTCACTGTACAGACTGTGATTTACAAACCTCACTCTCACTGTACAGAACGTGATAGCCAAACCTCACTCTCACTGTACAGACTGTGATTTACAAACCTCACTCTCACTGTACAGACTGTGATTTACAAACCTCACTCTCACTGTACAGACTGTGATTTACTAACCTCACTCTCACTGTACAGATTGTGATTTACAATCCTCACTCTCACTGTACATACCGTGATTTACAAACCTCACTCTCACTGTACAGACTGTGATTTACAAACTTCACTCTCATTGTGCAGACCGTAATTTACAAACCTCACTCTCACTGTACAGACTATGATTTACAAACCTCATTCTCACTCTACAGACAGCAATTTACAAACCTCACTCTCACTGTACAGACAGCAATTTACAAACCTCACTCTCACTCTACAGACTGTGATTTACAAACCTCACTCTCACTGTACAGACTGTGATTTACAAACCTCATTCTCACTGTACAGACTGTGATTTACAAACCTCACTCTCACTGTACAGACTGTGATTTACAAACCTCACTCTCACTGTACAGACTGTGATTTACCAACCTCACTTTCACTGTACAGACTGTGATTTACAGACCTCACTTTCACTGTACAGACTGTGATTTACAAACCTTACTCTCACTGTACAGACTGTGATTTACAAACCTCACTCTCACTGTACAGACCGTGATTTACAAACCTCACTCTCACTGTACAGACTGTGATTTACAAACCTCACTCTCACTGTACAGACTGTGATTTACAAACCTCATTCTCACTGTACAGACAGCGATTTATAAACCTCACTCTCACTGTACAGACTGTGATTTACAAACCTCACTCTCACTGTACAGACTGTGATTTACAAACCTCACTCTCACTGTACAGACTGTGATTTACAAACCTCATTCTCACTGTACAGACAGCGATTTACAAACCTCACTCTCACTGTACAGACTGCGATTTACAAACCTCATTCTCACTCTACAGACAGCAATTTACAAACCTCACTCTCACTGTACAGACAGTGATTTACTTCATACTGAAAGCTACTTTATTTGTTTGCAGCGTTCACCGCACTGAGCTGCTCCGGCAGAACGCTATTTGGCTGAGAGGTGACGTTTCCACCTCTTAGCCAATAGCCATGCAGGAAAGTCCCCTTAATTTGTGCCAATGGTAAAGCCTAGCGTTTCACAAACGCTAGGATTTACCATAACTTTAAGCACTCCACACACACAATATAAACTTTGAAGAAAATACAGTTATATTGTTCAAAATAATGTATCAATCCGTGACATGAAAAAGTGTTATTATAGTAACCATTTGTAGCTGTGGCTTGTTGCTCAGAATAAAAAAGTAAAGTGAAACAATAATGCAGGTAACAAAATTGATCCGCACTGCTAAAGCTTTGTATAGACAATGTGCTAGATTACAAGTGTCGTGCTAACATTTGCGCGTTAGTGATATTAGAATATCACGGGCGTGTTAAATTTTCGCTCGCGTTAAAAGTTAAAAGTAAATGTGTTCACTTGAGTGCAATCTAATTTAATGCGTGTCGGGTTAACGTGACTGAAGAGCTTTCGTAAAGGGTTAGGGGTAAAATAAAAGTTGTACCAAACGCAACATAAATACATTAAAATATACTATTACACTGATTTAAACATTATTTGCATGAATATATATTTTTTTATAATGGTTCAAAGGTGTATGGTATATAACAATGTATTTGACAATAAAGGGCTATAACACACACACACACATATATATATATATATATATATATATATATATATATAAATGTGTGTCTAACTAGTACTTATATAATAATATTTAATGTGTTTTACTGTGTATGTACTGTAAATATTTAACATTCCAATGTTCTTCACATACAGGAAAATGTTATTTTTATTTTAAATACATATTTCTCTATATATCTATATATACCTATATATATATATATATATATATATATATATATATATATATATAAATATATATGTATATATATATATATATATATATACATATATATATATATATATATATATATATATATTCATATAGATATATAGGTATAGATATATATATTTTACATTAACATTATCATATATATATATATATATATAATACAAATTTAAAAAAATTCTCTTTAAAGAACATAGGAATGTAAAATTGGCATAACGCACTTCGGGTTTATCTCTTTACATCTAAAGTGTTGTCAGGTTAGTGCACATGCAGAATTAGTTATCTTAAAGTGAATGTAAACTTTCATCAATTAGTGCCCAGGTTTAAAAAAAAAAACAAAAAAACAGGCACTAATTGATGATTTACATTCACTTTTAAGGCACGTTATTGAAATATTAAATATGAAATATTGTTAAATATATTATTAATAATTATTATAGTTTAGTACATCTATATTAATTATTTACATTAATTATTAATATATATATATATATGTTTTTTAAGATTTAATAAATGCATTATGCACCTTAAAGGGACATTCCGGTCAAAATTTAACTGCACATAGATGAATTACATCTTTTAATAGAAGTATATTTGCAAAATAAATGTATTGGCAAAAATGTTTCTAGTAAAAGTTATCATTGTTTTAGTGTCATTTTTCTCTGCACGTGCATTTGAAGCATAGTGAGATATTCTCAGTGCACCAGCATTTTAAATACTGTAGCTGTTCAGAGTGCCAGTGGGGCTTGTATCATGTCAGCAATTAACAAATTAACGGCTAGATTATGAGTTTTGGGTTATGGCTCATAACGCTGTTTTTCCACTACCGCTGTCTTGTAGGTATAGCTGTACCGCACACTTTTTTGGCCATAATGCAACGTAACTACCGCACCTTTCAAAAAGTCCTTTTTTAATGGGACTTCCATAGTGCTGGTATTACGAGTTTTGCCTGGGAGGCCAAAAAGTGAGCGGTACAGCCTATACCGAAAAGATTCGTACTGCCATCTAAAATCAGTAGTTATGGGTTTTGCGCTACAAAGCTGTAGCATAAAACTCATAACTAAAGTGTTACAAAGTACACTAACACCCATAAACTACATATTAACCCCTAAACCGAGGCCCTCCCGCATCGCAAAAACTATAATAAAAATATGAACCCCTAATCTGCCGCTCCGGACATCGCCACCACTATAATAAACATAATAACCCATAAACCGCCGCACTCCTGCATCGCAAACACTAGTTAAATATTATTAACCCCTAATCTGCCGCCCCCAACGTCACCGCCGCCACTATACTAAAGTTATTAACCACTAAACCTAACCCTAAGTCTAACCCTAACACCCCTAACTTTAATATAATTAAAATAAACCTAAATACAAATTACTATCATTAACTAAATAATTCCTATTTAAAACTAAATACTTACCTATAAAATAAACCCTAAGCTAGCTACAATATAACTAATAGTTACACTGTAGCTATCTTAGGTTTTATTTTAATTTCACAGTTAAGTTTTTATTTATTTTAACTAGGTAGACTAGTTAGTAAATAGTTATTAACTATTTATTATCTGGTTAAAATAAATACAAATTTACCTGTAAAATAAAACCTAACCTGAGTTACACTAAGATTACAATAAAATTAAATCAATTACATTAATTAAATACAATTAACTAAATTACAAAAAAAATAAACACTAAATTACACAAAATAAAAAAGAAATGATCCAATATTTAAACTAATTACACCTAATCTAATAGCCCTATCAAAATAAAAAAAGCCCCCCCAAAATAAAAAAACTCCTAGCCTAAACTAAACTGCCAATAGCCCTTAAAAGGGCCTTTTGCGGGGCATTGCCCCAAAGAGATCAACTCTTTTACCTGTAAAAAAATAATACAATCATCCAATAGAATGCGAGCTCAATCCTATTGGCTGATTGGATCAGACAATAGGATTAAAGCTCAATCCTATTGGCTGATTGCATCAACCAATAGGATTTTCACCCTTTAATTCCGATTGTAAGTGGATCTTCGGGGGTTAGTGTTAGGTTTTATTAAGGGTTTATTGGGTGGGTTTTATTTTTAGATTAGGGGTTTGGGCACCGAAAAAGAGCTAAATGCCCTTTTAAGGGCAATGCCATCCAAATGCCCTTTTCATGGCAAAACCTAGCTTAGGTTTTTTTAGATAGGATTTTATTTGGGGTTCTTGGTTGTGTGGGTGGTTGTGTTTTTTTTTATAGGTAAAAGAGCTTATTTCTTTGGGGCAATGCCCCGCAAAAGGCCCTTTTATGGGCTATTGGCAGTTTAGTTTAGGCTAGGAGTTTTTTTTGTTTTGGGAGGGCTTTTTTATTTTGATAGGACGATTAGATTAGGTGTAGTTAGTTTAAATATTTGATCATTTCTTTTTTATTTTGTGTAATTTAGTGTTTATTTTTTGTTTGTAATTTAGTTAATTGTATTTAATTAATGTAATTGATTTAATTTTAGTGTAACGTTAGGTGTTAGTGTAACTCAGGTTAGGTTTTATTTTACAGGTAAATTTGTATTTATTTTAACTAGATAGTAAATAGTTAATAACTATTTACTAACTAGTCTACCTAGTTAAAATAAATACAAACTTAGCTGTGAAATAAAAATAAAACCTAAGCTAGCTACAATGTAACTATATGTTATACTGTAGCTAGCTTAGGGTTTATTTTATAGGTAAGTATTTAGTTTTAAACAGGAATTAGTTAGGTAATAATAGTAAGTTTTATTTAGATTTATTTTAATTATATTAAAGTTAGGGGTGTTAGGGTTAGGTTTAGACTTAGGGTTAGGGGTTAATATATTTATTTAGTGTTAGTGATGTGGGAGGTCAGAGGTTTAGGGGTTAATAACTTTAGTATAGTGGTGGCGACGACATTGGGGGCAGCAGATTAGGGGTTAATAATTGTAATGTAGGTGGCGGTGATGTTAGGGACGGCAGATTAGGGGTTAATAAGTGTAGGTAGGTGACGGCGATGTCAGGGGTGGCAGATTAGGGATTAATAACTTTATTTCGGTGTCAGCGATGTCGGGGGCGGCAGATTAGAGGTGTTTAGACACAGGGTTTATGTTAGGGTGTTAGGTTTAAACATACATTTTCTTTTCCCATAGGAATCAATGGGGCTGCGTTACGGTGCTTTACGCTCCTTTATTGCAGGTGTTAGGCTTTTTTTTAGCCGGCTCTCCCCATTGATGTCTATGGGGAAATCGTGCACGAGCACGTAAAACCAGCTTAAAGTAGCGCTGGTATTTGTGTGCGGTATGGAGCTCAATGCAACCATATTGCCCACTAACACAGGTTTTTGGAAAACCTGTAATAGCAGCGCTATTAAAGGTGAACGGTGGAAATAACTTGCAAGTTATTACCGAGCCAGCCATAACACAAAATATGTAATCTAGCCGTGAGTTATTACCAGATGGTACAAGTGCTGTGTTTAAAATGTTGGTGCACAGTACATATTTAAATACACAATTGAAACAGCTATATCTTTTTTTAGAAGCATTTTTTTTAATACATGTATATTACAAAAATGTTTCTATTCAAAACTGAAATGTACCCATGTGGATTCCAATTTTGGCTGGAATATTCCTTTACGATAACTCATGTCAGGTTAGTGCACCTGAATAATTAGTTTACTCTTGTTGGGCTTGCACACATAAGTCCGACAGGAGTAAAACGATCTTTCTTGTGCACTAGGCCCTCACTCCGTCATCAGGTAGTTCTGTATGAAGAGCAGTTCTGGAAAGAAGTGTGCTTAGGGGTCATAAGTAACTACTGCCAAACTCCAGGCACACCTATATATAGCCAAGTGGAGTGGCCAAGCAGCCCCGGTTAATGTGTAATTATAAAGTGCATGTTTTTGATCACCAAGCACAGTGCCAAAGTCGGCCACAAAGTCAAGGTTATTAAATATCAGCTGTAATATAGTGCTGTAATAACAAAGTCTATAACCACCATTCAGGGATATAAGGGGGTGTATATTCCACCTGTACTTAAGCTACAGAATAATTAGACCATTAATCCTTTACATATTTAGCTAAACTAGATAGAAACAGATTTTTTTTGTCTATAAGATACAACACAAAAGCCACATAACATAATACAATAGTATTTTTATATAATCTGTTTGCAAGACAATGTAATTATTCCAAATCCTCTTCTGACAAACATGTTTTGCACCCTTTGTGTATTAAGTTTGATGTGTCTGTTTTGTTGCCGAAATAAATTGCAAAACCCATGGTCGGGAGTATTGTGATTGCCAAACCCATTGCTGTGCATGCATTGTATGAGTGAATTTCCTTGCTCAGATCTGATAAGAACTTTTCCAAAAATGGAAATGATGTTAAAGCTTGGAGATCTCTCAGAACGTGAAAAATACGGATTGGGAGCCAAAAAAAAGGCCCACATATAGGATCACAAAGATTGGAATGACCCTATAGTTACAAACATTATTGCAACACCACTGCTATATAGTGACCAAGATACATGCACGCTCCTAAACCTACCTTAGTATACTCTCATGGAAAGCAGCTTTTTCAAATTCTGTATTATATATGAATCATGAAAATTTCATTTTGAGTACTATGTCCCTTTAAGATAAAATCAGGCCAGATTACAAATGGCAATATGTAATATCGCAACCGTGCTAACTTGTGCGCAAATTTGAAAGTAAACATGTTCAACTAAATTTGAACTGAACAACTGAAGACCTTGTTTAAAGATAAAGGCCCCCCATTTATGTAATATGCTGCCCACATTCTGCTATACCAGGCAAACAGGTTTGCATGAATGAACATTGTCCATCCAGCAGTTTATAAATGGCGACCTAAGTGTTATAAAAAAAATACACCAAACACAACATAAATACATTAAATTAAACTGTTACACTTATATATACACTATCTGATAAAAAAAATATTTATATAAATATTTATACAAATGTTTTATAAGAGTTAAAAGGTATTTGACTGGAAAGGGCTATATTGTATACATATATGTCTAAATATGTGTATGCTTTTATATATGCAGTATATATATATGTTAATATATTTGTGTATATATGTGTATTTATGTATTTATATATGTATATACATACATATATACACATATAAACACATATACACATGTTTGTATATATATATATATATATATATATATATATATATATATACACATTATGTAGCCATTTCCACTCAATACCTTAAAACATGAAAAATCATTTTAATTCAATTTTAATATTTTCAAATGTGTTTTACTGTGGATGTACTGTAAATATTTTACATTCCAGTGTTCTTCAAATATTATAAAATGTTCTTTGTATTTTTAAATATATATATATATATATATATATATATATATGTATATATCTATACCTGTATATATTAATATATAAATATATATATATTTTTTATTTATTTATTTTTTAACCCCTTAGCGACCAGCGCCGTACCCTGTGGTCATTATACCCTTACGTCGCTGCAGTTCTGGGCTTCTCTCTGCCGCGATCTCACTCAAACTTGCGAGATTGCGCTATTTCTGTATGCCCCACAAGTGGGGCACTGCAGAAATAGAGTTACAGATTTACCAAAGCAGAGAGGGCCACTCTGTGGACCTCTCTTCATCGGATAGCGGTGGGACCGATCGTTGGTGGGTGAGCGTAAGAAGGGAGGTGGGTTGGTGGCCCATCGCTGGAGATAGCGGGAGGAGGGCGGGAGTGGTTGAGGGGGAAGGAGGGAGGAGGAGCAATGAGGGGATCATATGTGGGGTAATTTGGAAAAAAGGGATCTGGGAGAGGGGTTTGGGTATTGAGGGGGGGGGCAGATACACTACAGAAAAACGAGTATTATATATAAAAAAAAATTAAATTGCCTATTTTGCTGCAAACTGGGTAATGGCAGACAGCTGCCAGGACCTAAGATGGCCGCTAATAGGTAGAGGGGGAGGCTTAGAGAGCTGTTTGTGAGGGGTCAGGGAGGTTGGAATGTAAGGGGGATACTACCCTGCAGAAAATATAAAATTAAAAAAAAACAAGACTTTCTGCCAGTACTTAAGATGGGGGTGACCTTTGGGGGTGGGGGAGGGAAGAGAGCTGTTTGAGAGGGGTCAGGGAGGAATCAGGAGGGGTGTGTCAGGTGGGAGGCTGATCTCTACACTAACTCTAAAATGAACCCTACAAGCTACCCAATTAACCCCTTCACTGCTGGGCATTATACAAGTGTAGTGCGCAGGGGTATTTATCAGCCTTCTAATGACCTAAAAGCAATGCCAAAGCCATATATGTCTGCTATTTCTGAACAAAGGGGATCCCAGAGAAGCATTTACAACCATTTGTGCCATGATTGCGCAAGCTGTTTGTAAATCATTTCAGTGAGAAAATTAAAATTGTGAAAAAGTTAACGATTATTTTTATTTGATTGCATTTGGCGGTGAAATGGTGGCATGAAATATACCAAAATGGGCCTAGATCAATACTTTGGGTTGTATACTATAATAAATATATAGTTTTGATAGGTAAGTATTAAAAAGGCTCTATTTCTGTTTAAATATAGTGATGGCAAAAATGCTAAAAAATGCTCTGGTCTTTTGGGGAAGTTTTGTCTGAAGTGCCCGGTCCTTAAGGGGTTAAATATTAAGCAGAATATTTTCTTCTATGTGAAGAACATTTGGCTAGATTACGAGTTTTGCCTTATGAGGGGTGCGGTGCTAACTTGCACGTTATTGTCACTGCTCACTTCCGTACAGCGCTGGTATTACAGGTGTTCAGAAACCCGGCGTTATCAGGCAAGAAGCGAGCGTAGAGCAAAATTGTGCTCCATACCACACTCCAATACCAGCACTGCTTAAGTCAGCGGTGAGCTGGTTTTACGTGCTTGTGCACGATTTCTCCATAGACATCAATGGGTAGAGCCGGCTGAAAAAAAGCCTAACACCTGCAAAAAAGCAGCGTAAAGTTCCTTAACGCAGCCCTATTGATTCCTATGGGGAAACAAAATGTTTGTTTACACCTAACACCCTAACATGAACCCCGATTCTAAACACCCCTAATCTTACACTTATTAACCCCTAATCTGCCGCCCGACATCGCCGACACTTACATTATACTTATTAACCCCTAATCTGCCGCTCCGGATATCGCTGCCACTATAATAAACATATTAACCCCTAAACTGCCGCACTCCCGCATCACAGACACTAGTTAAATATTATTAACCCCTAATCTGCTGTCCCTAACATCGCCCCAACCTGCATTACTGTTATTAACCCCTAATCTGACGCTTCCAACGTCGCTGCCACTATACTAAAGTTATTAACCCCTAAACCTAAGTCTAACCCTAACACGCCCTAACTTAAATATAATTAAAATAAATCTAAATAAAGCCTACTATTAATAACTAAATAATTCCTATTTAAAACTATATACTTAGTACCTATAAAATAAACCCTAAGCTAGCTACAATATAACTAATAGTTACATTGTAGCTAGCTTAAGGTTTATTATTATTTTACAGCTAAGTTTGTACTTATTTTAACTAGGTAGAATAGTTACTAAATAGTTATTAACTATTTACTAACTACCTAGCTAAAATAAATACAAATGCACCTGTAAAATAAAACCTAACCTGAGTTACACTAACACCTAACCTTACACTACAATGAAATAAATTACCTAAATTAAATACAATTACCTAAATTACAAAAACAAACAAACACTAAATTACACAAAATAAAAAAAGAAATTATCAGATATTTAAACTAATTACACCTAATCTAATAGCCCTATCAAAATACCCCCCCCCCCAAAAAAAACAAAAAACCTAGCCTACAATAAACTACCAATAGCCCTTAAAATGGCCTTTTGCTGGGCATTGCCCCAAAGAAATCAGCTCTTTTACTTTTAAAAAAAAAAATACAAACACCCCCAACAGTAAAACCCACCACCCACACAACCATACCCCCAAATAAAAAAACCTAAGCTCCCCATTGCCCTGAAAAGGGCATTTGGATTGGCATTGCCCTTAAAAGGGCATTTAGCTCTTTTTCAATTGCCCAAAGTTTAATCTAAAACCCACCCAATTAACCCTTAAAAACACACTAACCCCTGAAGATCCACTTACAGTTTCGAAGAGCCGACATCCATCCTCAACGAAGCCGGAAGAAGTCCTCAGCGAAGCGGCAAGAAGTTCTCAGCGAAGCCGGGAGAAGTCTTCATCCAAGCCGGGAGAAGTGGTCCTCCAGACGGGCAGAAGTCTTCATCCAGACGGCATCTTCTATCTTCATCCATCCGGCGTGGAGCGGGTCCATCTTCAAGACATCCGGCGGAGCATCCTCTTCTTCCGACGACTAAAGACAAATGAAGGTTCCTTTAAATGACGTCATCCAAGATAGCGTCCCTTGAATTCCGATTGGCTGATAGAATTCTATAAGCCAATCAGAATTAAAGGTGAAAAAATCCTATTGGCTGATGCAATCAGCCAATAGGATTGAGCTCACATTCTATTGACTGATTGGAACAGCCAATAGAATGCAAGCTCAATCCTATTGGCTGATTGGATCAGCCAATAGGATTGAAGCTTATTGTAGGCTAGGGTTTTTTTATATTGGGGGGGATTTTTTTTATTTTGATAGGGCTATTAGATTAGATGTAATTAGTTTAAATATCTGATATTTTCATTTTTTATTTTGTGTAATTTAGTGGGGTTTTTTTTGTAATTTAGGTAATTGTATTTAATTTAGGTAATTTATTTAATTTTAGTGTAAGGTTAGGTGTTAGTGTAACTCAGGTTAGGTTTTATTTTACAGGTAAATTTGTATTTATTTTAGCTAGGTAGTAAGTAAATAGTTAATAACTATTTAGTAACTATTCTACCTAGTTAAAATAAATACAAACTTAGCTGTAAAATAAAAATAAACCCTAAGCTAGCTACAATGTAACTATTAGTTATTTTATAGGTAAGTATTTAGTTTTGGTTGCGGCGATGTTAGGGACAGCAGATTAGGGGTTAATAATATTTAACTAGTGTTTTCGATGCAGGAGTGCGTCGGTTTAGGGGTTAATATGTTTATTATAGTGGCGGCGATGTCCGGAGCGGCAGATTAGGGGTTAATAATTTTATGATAGTGTTTGCGATGCGGGAGGGCCTCGGTTTAGGGGTTAATAGGTAGTTTATGGTTGTTAGTGTACTTTTTAGCACTTTAGCGTAAAACTCATAACTACTGACTTTAGAATGCGTTACAAATCTTGTGGGACAGGCTGTACTGCTCACCTTTTGACCTCCCAGAAAATGCTTGCAATATCGGCGCTATGGAAGTCCCATTGAAAAAAGACTTTACGCAAATTGCGTAAGTTAATTTGTGTTAAGGCCAAAAAATTTTGCGGTACAGCTGTACCTGCAAGACTCGCAATAGCAGCGGCAGTGAAAAAGCAGCGTTATAACTCATAACTCTGCTTTTTTACAAATAACGCAAAACTCATAATCTTGCCGATTGGAATGTAAAATATGAATAACTACCTTTGGGTTTAGCGCTATAGGTCTAATTCGGTGGTGGGTTAGTGCACAAGTGATAAGTGTTAGTTTTTTTTAATACCGTGGTCCATTGCAGTGTATGGGCCAAATGTGTTAGCGTGGTCATGATATCCGAAGTCCTGAAGTTAGTGCATTACTTTCAACCTGTAATATGTGTGCTAACCCGCAGGCATTACAAGTTTACTTCCAGTGGTGTTTGCACGCGGGCGAAAATGCTAAATAGAGCGCCATTTGTAATTTGGCCAATACTGGTGTGTGTGTGCCCTCTTTGTTGTCTTCACTTTTGTCTTAATGCCAATGTCAGCTTAGAAATACACCTTCCCATACTTCTAGACATTGTGATTTATACCTCATCTTCTATGGACCTATTATCCTCATTTATAGACTTATGATTAGTATTTCAATATCTTTATTCAAGCACGTATAGCACTGAGTTCCTTTACTTTACAAATCTCTCCTCCAGCCTTCTATCCCTATTTTATATGAGATCAAGAAATGAAGAATTTTCACATCAAAAGATACCAGCATTAAATCTGATTCCACCTCTAAACCAACCAGTCTACTTCAGCAGTACATTTTACATATGATGGATGTATTAACATTCTGAATTGCTAAGAACCCTCTCAGTATTTCATAAAGTCTATTGAGGGATAGTTCAGAGATTAGTTTTACTAACATAGTTGCTGGTAATGTAACATGCAGAGAAAGAATTGCTTTGAAAGATTTAATGCATAGAAAAGACTTAGCGATAAAGGAGGGAATTGGTTGAAGCTGAATGAGTTCATTTGCTTAATACAGCAAGGACCCAGGTCTTTTGAGCTTAAAATTATTTTAATGTCTATGCATGTTGTGGATTGCTAAAGATTGATAAAGAACATTTGAGTTATTTTGACAATTTCTACATTCATTTATTTTCCCAAAAAAAATCATCATATGTAGAAGATACTGCTGATGCTTAAACAGATTAGATAGTTTAAAGAGTGGACCAGATTTGATACGAGCATCCTTTGATGTGCAAAGTCTGTACTCCTGCAATCTACATGAAAAAGGATGTGTAGAATGGTGAGGAGTTCAGTATGAGACACATATACAAGTTGTTACACTGGTATTAACATTTGTCTTGGAGAATAATGCAATTAAATTTGATGGACATATTTTAGCTGGATAGAGAGATGGCAGTAAGGGAATTTTGTGATCTCAGATCTCTTTAGGAACTGTTTGAGGTCTGCAGTAATTATGTGCAGCTTGTTGACAGACATGTACAGCTGTAGCAGGGATAAGTGAATAAAATCTTTGTGCGAGTGCCCTTTTGTTACTTTACAGCAGTTTGTGTAATCACAATTTCGATAATAGTTTTTTTTTAACTTTATAATCTCAATGAATTAACACCTTTAGGGGGATATTTATCAAGCCGTCAACCGCAAATACACTGGAATTCCGCAGCGTAATTGTGGCGAGCTTAATTCGACCTAGTTATCAAAGTCTACAGACGGAAAAAGCTGAAATCTATGACGTAACATACGATCCGCCGGTCTCAATCCGACACAGATCGATGCTTACGTCATTAAAGATGTTCCGAATACACATTGAGCACTATTTGACACTTTTTAAAAGTTATCAAATATTTAACTGGTACGCTCGTGGCTATTCCGGCCCAGCGTACCTGGTTTTCAATCCACCACCCTGGAGGCCGCGGATGCCATAGGAATCAATGGGGTCTGAAAGCAGCAAAAGCTTATGTTCGATGCTGCCAGATATCCCATTGATGTTTACACCTAACACCCTAACATAAGCCCCGAGTCTAAACACCCCTATTCCGCCACTCCCGGACCCCGCCGCCACTAAATAAAGTTATTAACCCCTATCCCGCCGCTCCCGGACCCCGCCGCCACCTAAATAAACGTATTAACTTCTAAACCTCTGGCCTCCCACATCACTACCATTAACTAAACCTATTAAACCCTAAACCGCCAGCCCCCCACATTGCCATAAACTAAATTAAGCTATTAACCCCTAAACCTAACAACCCGCTAACTTTACATCAAGATTACAACATCCCTATCTTATAATAAATTAAAACTTACCTTTAGAATTAAAATAAATTATATTAAACTATTAATTAACCTACCCTAACTATTATACTAAAATTACATTAAACTAGCAATTAAATTAATTATATTACATATTACAAAACCCTAACCCTACTCAAATTATTTAAATCTACTATTAAAAATTACTAAATTACAAAACCCCCCCACTAAGTTAGAAAAACAAACAAACACTAAGTTACAAAAAAAACAAAACACAGTATCAAGAATAAAAACGAATTACACCTAATCTAATAGCCCTATCAAAATAAAAAAGCCCCCCCAAAATAAAAAAACCCTAGCCTACAATAAACTACCAATGGCCCTTAAAGGGGCCTTTTGCGGGGCATTGCCCCAAAGAAATCAGCTCTTACACCTGAAAAAAAAAATACAAAGACCCCCCAACAGTAAACCCCCCCCACCCACCCAACCTCCCCCCCCAACCTACCCCCCCAAATAAAAAGCCTATCTAAAAAACCTAAGCTCCCCATTGCCCTGAAAAAGGCATTTGTATGGGCATTGCCCTTAAAAGGGCATTTAGCTATTTTACCTGCCCAGATCCTACTCTAAAACTAAAACCCACCCAATAAACCCTTAAAAACACACTAACCCCTGAAGATCCACTTACAGTTTTGAAGAGCCGACATCCATCCTCAACGAAGCCAGGAGAAGTCCTCAGCGAAGCGGCAAGAAGTCCTCAACGAAGCCGGGAGAAGTCTTCATCCAAGCCGGCAGAAGTGGTCCTCCAGACGGGCTGAAGTCTTCATCCAGACGGCATCTTCTATCTTCATCCATCCGGCGCGGAGCGGGTCCATCTTCAAGACATCCAGCGGAGCATCCTCTTCTTCCGACGACTAAAGACGAATGAAGGTTCCTTTAAATGATGTCATCAAAGATGGTGTCCCTTGAATTCCGATTGGCTGATAGAATTCTATCAGCCAATCAGAATTAAAGGTGAAAAAATCCTATTGGCTGATGCAATCAGCCAATAGGATTGAGCTTCAATCCTATTGGCTGATCCAATCAGCCAATAGGATTGAGCTCACATTCTATTGGCTGATTGGAACAGCCAATAGGATTGAAGCTTATTGTAGGCTAGGGGTTTTTTTTATTTTGGGGGGGATTTTTTTTATTTTGATAGGGCTATTAGATTAGGTGTAATTAGTTTAAATATCTGATATTTTCTTTTTTTATTTTGTGTAATTTAGTGTTTTGTTTTTTTTGTAATTTCGGTAATTGTATTTAATTTAGGTAATTTATTTAATTGTAGTGTAAGATTAGGTGTTAGTGTAACTCAGGTTAGGTTTTATTTTACAGGTAAATTTGTATTTTTTTTAGCTAGGTAGTAAGTAAATAGTTAATAACTATTTAGTAATTATTCTACCTAGTTAAAATAAATACAAACTTAGCTGTAAAATAAAAATAAACCCTAAGCTAGCTACAATGTAACTATTAGTTATTTTATAGGTAAGTATTTCTAAAAAACCTAAGCTCCCCATTGCCCTGAAAAGGGCATTTGTATGGGCATTGCCCTTAAAAGGGCATTTAGCTATTTTACCTGCCCAGATCCTACTCTAAAAATAAAACCCACCCAAAAAACCCTTAAATAAACCTAACACTAACCCCCGACGATCCACTTACAATTTTTTAAGTTCCGCTTGAAGGATCCAGCCGGCAAGAAGTCTTGATCCGGACGGCCTCTTCTGTCTTCATCCATCCAGCGAAGTCTTCATCCATCCGGTGCGGAGCGGGTCCCTCAAGAAGACATAAGGAGCGGAGATCCTCTTCAATACGGTCACCGCCGTAAATTGGAACTTTAATGCAAAATGACGTCATTCAAGATGGCGTCCCTTGCATTCCTATTGGCTGAGAGGTTTCAATCAGTCAATAGGTTTAGAGCTGCTAAAATCATATTGGCTGTTACAATCAGCCAATAGGATTTGAGCAGCTCTCATCCTATTGGCTGTTCCAATCAGCCAATAGGATTGAGCTCTCATCCTATTGGCTGATTGGAACAGCCAATAAGATTTTAGCAGCTCTAATCCTATTGGCTGATTGGAACTTTTCAGCCAATAGGAATGCAAGGGACACCATCTTGGATGACATCACTTGCATTTAAGTTCCAGTTTACAGCGGCGACCAGGGCCGCCATCAGGGGGTGAATAGAGTGACTCCTGTCAGGGGCCCAGTGGGCCCCATGAGGCAAGCACAACTATTAAGTGGATCGTAGGGGGTTAGTGTTAGGTTTATTTAAGGTTTTTTTTTTGGGTGGTTTTTATTTTTAGAGTAGGATCTGGGCAGGTAAAAGAGCTAAATGCCCTTACAAATGCCCTTTTCAGGGCAATGGGGAACTTAGTTTTTTTAGATAGGCTTTTTATTTGGGGGTGGGTTGGCTGTGGGGGTGGTGGGTTTTACTGTTGGGGGGGTGTTTGTATTTTTTTTCAGGTGAAAGAGCTGATTTCTTTGGGGCAATGCCCCGCAAAAGGCCCTTTTAAGGGCCATTGGTAGTTTATTGTAGGCTAGGTTTTTTTTTTATTTTGGGGGGCTTTTTTATTTTGATAGGGCTATTAGATTAGGTGTAATTTGTTTTTATTTTTGATACTGTGGTTTGTTTATTTTTGTATCTTAGTATTTGTTTGTTTTTGTAACTTAGTCTTTGTTTTTTTTGTAATTTAGTATTTTCTAATAGTAGATTTAAATAATTTGAGTAGGGTTAGGTTTTTTAATATGTAATATAGTTAATTTAATTGCTAGTTTTATGTAATTTTAGTATAATAGTTAGGGTAGGTTAATTAATAGTTTAATATAGTTTATTTTAATTCTATAGGTAAGTTTTAATTTATTATAAGATAGGGATGTCATTTTAATGTAAAGTTAGCGGGTTGTTAGGTTTAGGGGTTAATAGCTTAATTTAGTTTATGGCGATGTGGGGGGCTTGCGGTTTAGGGGTTAATAGGTTTAGTTAATGGTAGTGATGTGGGAGGCCAGAGGTTTAGGGGTTAATATGTTTATTTAGGTGGCGGTGGGGTCCGGGTGCGGCGGGATAGGGGTTAAACATTTTAGTATAGTATAGCAGCGAGATCGATGACTGATAGTTAACAACAGTCCGATGCTCATCGCCCCGTACTTGGTGCGTGGCTTTTTGCTGGCTTTTTTTTTATAAATATGGAGATCGTATTCAGGTCCGCGATGTTAGGCAAACGTATTGGTGCCGGTGAATGCAGCATAGTTGAGGCTTTGATAAATATCCCCCTTAGTCCATGCTGAAAGACACTTTCCTTAGAAAATGAAGTATTGTTTTACTATGTATGTACTGTAAATATTTTACATCCCAATGTTTTTGACATAGTAGTATGCTGTGTATCACACTCACTGACCTGTCGGGCTCTGCATGCTGTGTATCACACTCACTGACCTGTCGGGCTCTGCATGTTGTGTATCACACTCACTGACCTGTCTGACTCTGTATGCTGTGTATCACACTCACTGACCTGTCTGGCTCTGCATGCTGTGTATCACACTCACTGACCTGTCTGGCTCTGCATGCTGTGTATCACACTCACTGACCTGTCGGGCTCTGTATGCTGTGTATCACACTCACTGACCTGTCTGGCTCTGTATGCTGTGTATCACACTCACTGACCTGTTTGGCTCTGCATGCTGTGTATCACACTCACTGACCTGTCTGGCTCTGTATGCTGTGTATCACACTCACTGACCTGTCTGGCTCTGTATGCTGTGTATCACACTCACTGACCTGTCTGACTCTGCATGCTGTGTATCACACTCACTGACCTGTCTGGCTCTGTATGCTGTGTATCACACTCACTGACCTGTCTGGCTCTGCATGCTGTGTATCACACTCACTGACCTGTCTGGCTCTGCATGCTGTGTATCACACTCACTGACCTGTCTGGCTCTGCATGCTTTGTATCACACTCACTGACCTGTCTGGCTCTGCATGCTGTGTATCACACTCACTGACCTGTCGGGCTCTGTATGCTGTGTATCACACTCACTGACCTGTCTGGCTCTGTATGCTGTGTATCACACTCACTGACCTGTCTGGCTCTGCATGCTGTGTATCACACTCACTGACCTGTCGGGCTCTGTATGCTGTGTATCACATTCACTGACCTGTCTGACTCTGCATGCTGTGTATCACACTCACTGACCTGTCTGGCTCTGCATGCTGTGTATCACACTCACTGACCTGTCTGGCTCTATATGCTGTGTATCACACTCACTGACCTGTCTGACTCTGCATGCTGTGTATCACACTCACTGACCTGTCTGGCTCTGCATGCTGTGTATCACACTCACTGACCTGTCTGGCTCTGCATGCTGTGTATCACACTCACTGACCTGTCTGGCTCTGCATGCTGTGTATCACACTCACTGACCTGTCTGGCTCTGTATGCTGTGTATCACACTCACTGACCTGTCTGGCTCTGTATGCTGTGTATCACACTCACTGACCTGTCTGGCTCTGCATGCTGTGTATCACACTCACTGACCTGTCTGGCTCTGTATGCTGTGTATCACACTCACTGACCTGTCTGGCTCTGTATGCTGTGTATCACACTCACTGACCTGTCTGACTCTGCATGCTGTGTATCACACTCACTGACCTGTCTGGCTCTGTATGCTGTGTATCACACTCACTGACCTGTCTGGCTCTGCATGCTGTGTATCACACTCACTGACCTGTCTGGCTCTGCATGCTGTGTATCACACTCACTGACCTGTCTGGCTCTGCATGCTTTGTATCACACTCACTGACCTGTCTGGCTCTGCATGCTGTGTATCACACTCACTGACCTGTCGGGCTCTATATGCTGTGTATCACACTCACTGACCTGTCGGGCTCTGTATGCTGTGTATCACATTCACTGACCTGTCTGACTCTGCATGCTGTGTATCACACTCACTGACCTGTCTGGCTCTGCATGCTGTGTATCACACTCACTGACCTGTCTGGCTCTATATGCTGTGTATCACACTCACTGACCTGTCTGACTCTGCATGCTGTGTATCACACTCACTGACCTGTCTGGCTCTGCATGCTGTGTATCACACTCACTGACCTGTCTGGCTCTGCATGCTGTGTATCACACTCACTGACCTGTCTGGCTCTGCATGCTTTGTATCACACTCACTGACCTGTCTGGCTCTGTATGCTGTGTATCACACTCACTGACCTGTCTGGCTCTGTATGCTGTGTATCACACTCACTGACCTGTCTGGCTCTGCATGCTGTGTATCACACTCACTGACCTGTCTGGCTCTGTATGCTGTGTATCACACTCACTGACCTGTCTGGCTCTGTATGCTGTGTATCACACTCACTGACCTGTCTGACTCTGCATGCTGTGTATCACACTCACTGACCTGTCTGGCTCTGCATGCTGTGTATCACACTCACTGACCTGTCTGGCTCTGCATGCTGTGTATCACACTCACTGACCTGTCTGGCTCTGCATGCTGTGTATCACACTCACTGACCTGTCTGGCTCTGCATGCTTTGTATCACACTCACTGACCTGTCTGGCTCTGCATGCTGTGTATCACACTCACTGACCTGTCGGGCTCTATATGCTGTGTATCACACTCACTGACCTGTCTGACTCTGCATGCTGTGTATCACACTCACTGACCTGTCTGGCTCTGTATGCTGTGTATCACACTCACTGACCTGTCTGACTCTGCATGCTGTGTATCACACTCACTGACCTGTCTGGCTCTGCATGCTGTGTATCACACTCACTGACCTGTCTGGCTCTATATGCTGTGTATCACACTCACTGACCTGTCTGACTCTGTATGCTGTGTATCATACTCACTGACCTGTCTGACTCTGTATGCTGTGTATCACACTCACTGACCTGTCGGGCTCTGCATGCTGTGTATCACACTCACTGACCTGTCTGGCTCTGCATGCTGTGTATCACACTCACTGACCTGTCTGGCTCTGCATGCTGTGTATCACACTCACTGACCTGTCGGGCTCTGTATGCTGTGTATCACACTCACTGACCTGTCTGGCTCTGCATGCTGTGTATCACACTCACTGACCTGTCTGGCTCTGCATGTTGTGTATCACACTCACTGACCTGTCTGGCTCTGCATGCTGTGTATCACACTCACTGACCTGTCGGGCTCTGCATGCTGTGTATCACACTCACTGACCTTTCTAGTTCTGCATGCTGTGTATCACACTCACTGACCTGTCTGGCTCTGCATGCTGTGTATCACACTCACTGACCTGTCTGGCTCTGTATGCTGTGTATCACACTCACCGACCTGTCTGACTCTGCATGGTGTGTATCACACTTACTGACCTGTCGGGCTCTGCATGCTGTGTATCACACTCATTGACCTGTCTGGCTCTGTATGCTGTGTATCACACTCACTGACCTGTCGGGCTCTGCATGCTGTGTATCACACTCACTGACCTGTCTGGCTCTGTATGCTGTGTATCACACTCACCGACCTGTCTGACTCTGCATGGTGTGTATCACACTTACTGACCTGTCGGGCTCTGCATGCTGTGTATCACACTCACTGAACAGTCTGGCTCTGCATGCTGTGTATCACACTCACTGACCTGTCTGGCTCTGCATGCTGTGTATCACACTCACTGACCTGTCTGGCTCTGCATGCTGTGTATCACACTCACCGACCTGTCTGACTCTGCATGGTGTGTATCACACTTACTGACCTGTCGGGCTCTGCATGCTGTGTATCACACTCACCGACCTGTCTGAATCTGCATGGTGTGTATCACACTTACTGACCTGTCGGGCTCTGCATGCTGTGTATCACACTCACTGACCTGTCTGGCTCTGCATGCTGTGTATCACACTCACTGACCTGTCGGGCTCTGCATGCTGTGTATCACACTCACTGACCTGTCTGGCTCTGTATGCTGTGTATCACACTCACTGACCTGTCTGGCTCTGCATGCTGTGTATCACACTCACTGACCTGTCTGGCTCTGTATGCTGTGTATCACACTCACTGACCTGTCTGGCCTGTATGCTGTATAGTGTGTCTTAATTCCAGTCCTCAGGAACACCAACAAGACAGGTTTTTAGGGTTACCTTGGGTAAGAGCTGGTTACTAGGTTAGTAAGCCTGGCAAACTAATTATTTTACCTGAAAATCTGTCCTGTTAGTGTGCCTGAGGACTTATATGTCCTGTTAGTGGGCCTGAGGACACTGCTATATGGCTCTGCACTTTATGTTCTGCGTCAGACAATATTGCCTTAGAAGGGCAGGATGCTGATAGGAACGGTTCATCCATATTTTGATTTTCTATACCTTTATTTCTCAGTAATTGAAAACACTTGGACCGTGAAGGGGGAACGATTCATACACACACTTATTGCTCTTATTGAATCTTAAAGGCAGCTGAAAATACTGATTTCTGGGAAATGTTATTGGCTTTAAGTCAGTGATTCACATTAAATGTCATTACAGAGAGCAGCTGTCTCAACGGTCAGCCTGTCCTGGGCATTACCAAGGATTTCCCTGCGTTACACACAGAGCATCAGCAGAGTACTGTGTGTGCGTGAATAGCACAGAGCTGTTTGCTCGTGGCTGTATAACCCAGAATAGTGTGTGTGACCTAGGGCAGTGTTTGTGTTGTTATATATGTAGATGTTTGTGTGCACGTGTGTGTGTAAGTATATCCATATGTGTTTGTGCTTGTGTATGTATGTAACTGTGTAAGTATATATATATATATATATATATATATATATTTATTTGTATATGTGTGTGCATATGCATGGATAGGCACGGACCAAGGCTGTGACAGACATTTTCCAAGGTACAGACCTTAGTGAAGGAAAAATAGCGCCCATCTGGCCTGTCGGGGCGACAAACGTTTTACTTCAGATAGATAAGTTAAATTCTTATGGTCAGTAATAATGAGCACTGGCACGCTAGTACCCACGAGAAGATGCCTCCATTCCTTGAGTGCCAAAATTATGGCCAGTAATTCCCTGTCTCCAATTTCATAATGGCACTCCGCTGGAGACAATTTCTTAGAGAAGAAACCACACGGATGCAAGGAACCGTCAGGCGTAGGACGTTGAGACAAGAGGGCACCTACTCCAGTCTCAGACGCATCGACCTCAAGAACGAAAGGCAGGACAGGGTTAGGATGAGACAGAAATGGAGCGGCAGCAAAGGCAGTCTTAAGACTATCAAAGGCCTTAATGGCAGTAGGTGACCAATGGAGTGGATCATTCTCTTTACGGGTCATGTCTGTGATAGGTTTGACCAAGGAAGAAAGGTTTTTAATAAACTTTCTATAGTAATTGGCAAACCCCAAAAAACGTTGAATAGACCGAAGACCAACTGAGCGAGGCCACTGCAGAACACTCTCATCCTCAACCCTGGCATACTCCTCTGACACGATACCTACGCAGATGCTCCCGTACTGCTGAGCGACATTGGAGGAAATCCCAGAGTTCAGCTGACTTTCTTCACTACAAGTTCATCCTGAACTCCTACTATTCTGCCCTTAATCTTTATAAGCAACAATATTTTTCTAATCTCATCTCTACTCTTTCCTCTAACCCTAAACGTCTGTTCTCCACGTTCAACACTCTTCTCCGCCCACCCCCACCTCCTAACACAACCTCTCTCTCAGCTCAAGATTTTGCAAGCCACTTCAACAACAAAATTGACTCCATCAGAAGTGAAATCAGCTCTCAACATACTTCCAATCTCCCACCCCCTCAAAAGCTCACGATCACCCAAAACCCAAAATAACCCCTGTTAATGAGGATGAAGTTTCTGCCCTTATACTGTCCTCCCACCTCACTACCTGTCCCCTCGACCCCATCCCCTCATAGCTACTCCCCTCCCTCTCTTCTACCCTCACCCCCATACTCACACACATTTTCAACCTCTCCCTCAGCACTGGTATATTTCCCTCATCTCTAAAACATGCACTGGTCAAACCTATCCTCAAAAAACCTTCCCTTGATCCAACCTCCCCTTCCAATTACCACCCTATTTCCCTACTCCCTCTTGCCTCAAAGCTCCTCGAAAAGCTAGTTTACGCACATCTATCCCATTTCCTTACACTAAACTCTCTTCTTGACCCATTGCAATCTGGATTTCGTTCCCATCACTCTACAGAAACAGCAATTGTCAAGGTTACCAATGACCTACTTACAGCAAAATCCAAAGGCCACTTCTCTCTGCTCATCCTCCTTGACCTGTCTGCAGCCTTTGACACTGTTGACCACCCTCTTCTGCTCCAAACCCTCCAATCCTTCGGCATCTGTGACACAGCTCTCTCGTGGTTCTCTTCCTATCTGACTAACCGTACATTTAGTGTAGCCTTCTCCGGAGCATCCTCTGCCCCGTTACCACTTTCTGTTGGGGTACCTCAAGGCTCTGTCCTTGGTCCCCTTGTCTTTTCAATCTACAGGTCGTCACTAGGTTCCTTAATAAAGTCCCATGGGTTTCAATACCATTTGTATGCCGATGACACCCAAATCTACCTCTCTGCACCAGACCTACCTCCTTCCTTACTAACCCGTGTCACTAACTGTCTTTCTCACATCTCATCTTGGATGTCCTCTCACTACCTTAAGCTAAATCCCTCCAAAACTGAACTCCTTATTTTTCCCCCTTCTTCCAATGTCTCCACCCCCAAAATTTCTATAACTGTTGATAATTCCATCATTATCCCTACCTCGCTCACCCGATGTCTTGGGGTCACACTTGACTCAGATCTTTCCTTCACTCCTCACATCCAGTCCTTGGCTAAAGCCTGCCGCTTCCACCTTAAAAACATTGCTAAAATTAGACATTTCCTTACACAAGATACAACCAAGATTTTAATCCACTCTCTCATCCTTTCCCGCCTCGACTACTGCAATTCCGTCCTCTCTGGTCTACCTAGCTGCCGCATAGCTCCTTTACAATCCATTATGAATGCCTCTGCCAGGCTCATCTTCCTTACTCGTCGCTCTTCATCTGCTGCACCTCTCTGCCAATCCCTTCACTGGCTTCCTCTTGCCTCTAGGATTAAACATAAAATCCTCACCCTGACATATAAAGCTCTCAACTGCACTGCTCCCCTCTACATCTCTAGATACTCTCCCTCCCATCCCCTTCGATCAGCTCAGGATCTCCTTCTCTCCCCCTCTCTTGTTACTTCCTCACATTCACGTTTACAGGACTTCTCCAGACTGGCCCCCATCTTGTGGAATTCCCTGCCTCGCTCCATAAGACTCTCCCCTAGTTTTAACAGCTTCAAGCACTCCCTAAAAACTCTACTATTCAGGGATGCATACAACCAACACTAACCTTTCCTAACACCATTGCTTTCCCCTTGAACCCCTTAGATTGTAAGCCTATGGGCCCAGCTGTTTACAGATCGCTTCATAAGAGCCGACTACAACAGTGAAACTCTCGGCAGGGCCCTCTACCCACTTGACCCCTACAAAAGCTATCCTGTACACCGACTATGTTTACAGCGCTGCGGAATCTGTTGGCGCTCTACAAATACCTGATAATAATAACTGAGATAACTTGTCAGGATCCATGGAGAACATAAGGTTACTTGAGTCTGATAGAACTCACATTTCTCGAGTTTACAAAACAGGCCGTTTTCACGTAGTCTCTGAAAAACCCGTGTAACATCAGAACGATGAGCCTCAAGTGGGTGAGTGTATGAGGATGTCGTCTAAGTACACCACAACACACTGTGGCAACATATCTCGTAGGACATCATTAATACATTCCTGAAAAACAGCAGGAGCATTACATAGGCCAAAGGACATTACAAGATACTCATAATGCCTGCTCTTGGTGTTAAATGCTGTTTTCCATTCGTGGCCCTCCTTAATCCTAACGGGATTGTACGCTCCTCTCAAATCAAGTTTAGTAAAGACCATAGCTCCCTTGAGGCGGTCAAAAGCAAAGCATACTGAACAGAGGCCCTTTAAATAATATGTGATGACATCACAATTCTGAGACTGCATCCTGTCTCACACGGATGATGCACACCAGTCTGGCCATAAAAGGAAGTGCAGGAAATGAGCAGCATCCCCCACAATGCACCATAGTCAGCAAGAGAGTTGAGTAAAATGGCTGCCAGCAGCACATGGCAAACAAAACAGGGAAAAAACCCTGACAAAAACTGGACTAAACACCTGCATCGCCGGCTTTTGCGGACGCCGCCGCATATGTGATCTTACCTAAGGTCTCAGGTGTTAGAAAAAAAAAGCAGGCAAAGGGCTTCAACATAGAGATACATACATATGCATGTCTAAAGATGGATATGTATGTATATTTATGTGTGTATAGATGTATTTATGTGTTTTACTGTATATTTACTGTACATATTTCACATTCCAAAATTAATTTACAGGATTATGTCCTTTTTATTATTTAATACATTTTTTTATAGGTATATGTGTATATACCTATACCTGCATATCTATTCCTATAGATATATAGGTATAAATATGTATTTTACATGAACAGTATCATATATACAGCCTTTTCCAAATTATTATGCAAATTCTATTTCAGTGTCACAAAGATTATTATTTTATTTTTTTTCAGTTTAATTCATGGTTGGCATTGAGTCTCAGGGCTCTTTTGATCACTGAAAACAATCTCGCACACCTGTGATAATTAGATTGCCAGGTGAGCCCAATTAAAGGGATAACTACTAAAGGAGGGTGTTCCACATTATTAAGCAGAGCACCATTTTCAAGCAATATTATGTAACGTGACCTGTTAAAATGTTTAAAAAGATAAAATGTTCAAAGTTTGATTGAAATGGCTTTTGATTTCAGTAAATATGCTGCAAACACAACAAATGACAATTTTCAGTTCTTTACAACCTATAAAGTGTATTGAAACTTACTGTGCGTAATAATTTGGAACAGTGCATTGTTTTTTATTTTGATACTGTTATCATTAGGAGGTTTGTTCAATAAAATTTGAATTGTACTCTTAATAGTTGATAACATGAGAATTATGCTGACTGTTGTTTGCATCAATTATTTAGGTAAATGAGAAAGATATCATTGGCATAATAATTTGGAACAGGGTGTATATATATATTTAATAATAAAAAGTACATTATTTTCTATGAGAAGAACATAAAAATTTTAAATATATGCTTTGCGCATCGGATTTCTCAATTTAGATCTTAACATGGTCGAGTTAGCACATATGAAAACTTATTCTTAAGACGCATTATTGATATATTACACATGCAATATTAAAAAAATTAAGATTATTAACAATTAATACACATACTGTAATATGTATATATATATATATATATTCTATGTATTATTTTGAATAATTAAAAATATATAAAATATTAATTAGATCCATGCTAAATTATTAAAAATCCTTTTAAATACCCAAATATTTAAATGTATAGGAATTACTCTGTAATATGGTACTAGAGATTTACTCATGTTTAGTATGAAAATATTGAGATTAAATAGTACTATATGGTTCCATATATGCTGAACATATAATTTATTAATATCAGGAAATAGTAAGTATATTAAAGATACATTTGGATATAATAATATTGTGCTAGCAAAGCCGTTTTTTCCTGCTCATGTTGCCCTCTGGTGGTTTATGCGAGAATTACAACCAAAGGAGATTGTAGTATCAAACAACCATACATTCCCAGTAAGCCAATGAAGGGACAAGCTTCGATAAGTGTGTATCCGAATATTCACCATTGATTACAAAATAGAGGCAGGCTTATCACTTGATAAAAGCTCATGCAAGAGGAAAGAATGGGGTCTTTGCATGAATTTTGACTGACTGACAACCATTGCCTTTGGAACACTGTCTCTATAAAGCAAAACTGGGCCTAACTTTTCTGTTTCCATAAGTGCAAAACCTCTTATTTATGACGGTGAACTGGATTAATCTGAAAAAGCTGAAACTTACAAATTGGTTTATTTTATAATGTATACGGCTGCTCTATATTTTTAATGTTTTAAATCAAGGTATTCTAAAACTATAGTTATACCGTAGTGTGATTTAAAAGGAGATTTATTCTTATATTTAATATTAATTAGACCAAGGGTAGTAAGTATACTGGTATTTAATATTAATGTTTAGAAAGAATTTTTGTATTTTTTTTTTTATATTTTATTTTGAATTGGTAATCCATTTCAGGGTACAGAAAAAAAGAAAGAGGTAGGAAACATGGTAAACACCATTTTTTACACAATAATTAAATACAAGTCTTACAAATCAGTGTTCAAACCTGAGTTATATATCTTGTAATTATACCATAATCTGGTCTTTACATTTTGGTCCCCAAAATAATTAAAAAATGTTCAGTCCAAAAACACAGAAAATAACCTTATGAATTAACATAACCAAGGACATACTACCTTATCTTAATATTTCACAAGGCTTCATATTACCCCTGAATGGATACCAGAGTTTCTATTTCCTCAATCTCCCCCCACCCCTCCCTCCAATACCCTTCAACCCCCCTCCTCTCCTATTCTGGTCATTAAGTTAACGAGGAACTTCGAAACAGAATATGTTTTTCTGTTCCACTAGTATCTGATAATAGTCCCTGTATTCCGAAGAGGAGAGAAAAAACAAAAACAAAACATATGATGGACAAGGCAGCAGTGTAAGATTTTACCATAGTCCCAGTGGCACTAATTCTGAATTCCTAAATTGAAAAATCATATAGTCTATTTCAGCTGGAGGAAAGGTTTTAATAAATACAGACCACTTTGTAAAAAAACTGCCTAATGTCGACCTCATCCTTCATATTAGTGTCAATCTGTTCTAATATACATTACTTTTTCAAGCAATTTTTAACTTCTATGATAGATGGAGTTGCGTTAGTTTTCCATTTCTTAAAAATTAGATATCTGGCTGCAAGGACAGTCATATTGATTAGTTTATCCTGTGGATATGGTTTTTCCCTATGCTTCCCTAGAAACACAATATAAACCAGTGTCAGAACCAGAGTGAAGACCTTAAGTGAGTTTTTTAACCATAATTCTACTTTCATCCAAAATTGTCTGATTCTGGGACAGTTCCATAACATATGAACAATATCAGATGCAGGCTTTGAGCACTTAGGGTACTTATTAAATTCTGTGTTTCCGCATCTAAAACCTTTTTCAGGGGTAAAGTATGACTTGCAAAGAAGCTTAGTGTGTGATTCCCTCCAAGTGGAAGACAGTGTAACCTGTACTGTTTTTTCAATAGAAAGTTGGACAAACCCTACATCAATATTATTGTCAGGGATCAAACTATTCCAATCTGCAGAAAGCTTTTCAAGATTTGATCTGCCCTTAAGAGAAATAAGAAGATGGTAACATGGAGAGATAGACATATGTCCTTTCTTAACCATAGTTAAACAACTTTCCAGATTCCCCCAGGACCAATGCCAGCTTGACTCACTTGTTAGTTCTGCTTCAAAGTGTCTAACTTTGCAGATACTGTGCAGATACACAAAAAACTCTTTATTAGAAAGATTAAATTCTTGTTTAAGTGTGTCAAACATTTTGACAGACTGATTTTCACTGTCGATAAAGTGGATAGCCCTGTCCAAGCCTAGTCCACACCATCTTTGGAATGGTGCCGAGTATATACCTGCTAAAAATCTGGGGTTGCCCATGAGTGGGACATTTTTTGACACATTACAATCCAAAGCCAGAAACTTACCTATTTTCCACCAGCTTTGAATAGGATTGAATATAGTTTTAAGTGATTTAATTTCTTGGGGTATCAGCTTGGGCTTACAATGGATTAGAGCTACAGGAAGAAATGGATAACATACATTATTCTCCAATTTATTGTCTGTAACATAATTATTGGAGAAAATCCAGTCTGCCACTATACGTGCTAAAAAAGCATAATTATAAAAGCGCAGGTCTGGTAGTGCAAAACCCCCACATTTTTGAGGTAATTGCAATTTAGATAGAGCAATCCTCTGGGTTTTGTTTTGCCATATGAAGCTTCTTAAGGTAGTATTAAGTAACCTGATATCTTTCCTTTTAAGTATTATCGGAACATTTTGCAAGATATATAACAATTTTGGAAGTAAAACCATCTTAAACAGGGATATCCGACCTGAGATGGATAATGGGAGATTTTGCCAGTTTTTCATTCTCTCTTTAATGTCTGACAGTATTGGGAGAATATTGAGAGCATAAGAGTTATCCGGGTTAGACTAAATCCAGACACCCAAATATTTAAATGAATCTAAGATAATCTTAAAGGGTATATTTAATGGGGGGGTCTTTGTTTTTCCTTAACCAAAGAAATTCAGACTTTGAAGTATTTACCTTGTAGCCTGAAAAAGAACCAAATTGATCGATAATTGATAGTAATTTAGGTAGAATCTTTCTGGTATTTGATATATAGAGAAGAATGTTGTCCGCATAGAGAGCGATTTTAAGCTCTTTCCTACCAATTTTTATACCCTCAAGTTGGTGCCTGACCATAATTGCCAGAGGTTCAATTGAGACATCAAAAAGAAGGGGAGAGAGAGAGCAGCCCTGCCATGTTCCCCTTTCTAAGGTGATCTCTGGCGAGAGTATATTATTAACTAACAGTCTCGTGTGGGGTTTGTTGTATAAGTTCCTCATAAATTAAAGGAATTTGCCTTCAAATCCAAATTTAGATAGGGAAAAAAGTAGATGGTCATAGTGTACCGAATCAAATGCTTTCTCAGCATCTATTGAGATGACCACTATGTCTGGGATATCCTCTCTCTCCCCCTGCACCATTTTCTCTAATGTCTTAAAGTAGTCAACGACCAGTAGGATCTCCCTTATTTTTGCTGATGAATTCTGTTTATGGAGGAACCCAGCTTGATCCTGATGTATAATAGTAGCTAGTGTAGACTGTAGCCTATTAGCTAGAACCGAAGTAAAGATCTTATAGTCTGTGTTCAGGAGAGCTATAGGTCTATAAGATTCCTTCAATCTGAGATCTTTCCCTTGCTTGGGTATTAAGGTCGTATAGGATGCTAAAAACAGAGGAAGAAGCGGTAGACTATCAATATACATAGCATTGTATAGTTGGCATAGATTCGGAACTATCAGAGGGGAGAGGATTTTATAAAATTTATTGGGTAACGCATCTGGGTCTGGTGCCTTGTCCAATGCGAGGTCAGCTATAAATCTCTCAATTTCAGACTCAAGAATTGGAGCATTCAAATTTTCAATAGCTCCTGACATAAGTGTCGGAAATTTTTTTTGCTCCAAAATTGGTCAGATTGGACCTTGTCCTATTTTTTAAAAGAATACAGTTCTTGATAATATTTTGTAAGAAGCTCTGTGATCTATGAAATTTAGCTTGGACTTTTAAGTCTTTTTGTGTTGCCTGATAAATTAGATATGTGTCTCTTTCATTTTTGGATCTAATATATCTTAACCAATTTGCTGGTGTTCTTTCTAAGAGATAGAGATTATATTAGTTGGTCAACGATCTAAGCACTTCCTTCTCTCTTGCTCTTAGTTTTCTTAATATATTGGAGCTGAATTATATTATTTCTCCTCTTAGCACTGCTTTTGCAGCCTCCCAAAATACCATGGGGCGATTAAGGTAATCACTGTTGAATTTGGCGTATTCATTTAAACTTGGAGGCCTATTTATCAAGCCGCCAACCGCAAATACGCTGGAATTCCGCAGCGTAATTGTGGCGAGCCTGATTCCCCTTATTTATCAAAGCAAAAGTTGAAATCTGTGATGTAACATACGATCCGCCGGTCTCAGTCCGACACAGATCGATGCTTACGCCATTACAGATGTTCTGAATGCAAATTCTGCACTATCTGACAACTTTTGCTAGTTATCAAATATCTACCAGGTACGCTCGCCACTATTCTGGCCCAGCGTACCTGGAGGCGGTGGATGCCATAGGAATCAATGGGAGTCTGAAAGCAGCGAAAACTTATGTTTGCTGCTGCCCGATATCCCATTGATTCCTATGGGAGAATAAAAGTTATGTGTACACCTAACACCCTAACATGTACCCTGAGTCTAAACACCCCTAATCTGCTGCCCCCTACACCGCCGCCACCTACATTATACTTATTAACCCCTAATCTGCCGCCCCAACACCGCCACAACCTACATTATACTTATTAACCCCTAATCTGCCGCCTCCGACATTGCTGCCACCTACATTATACTTATTAACCCCTAATCTGCCACCCTGACATCGCCGCCACCTACATAAAGTTATTAACCCCTATCCCGCCTCTCCCGGAGCCCACCTAAATAAATGTATTAACCCCTAAACCCCTGGCCTCCCACATCACTAGCACTTACTAAACCTATTAACTCCTAAACCGCCAGCCCCCTACATCGCCATAAACTAAATTAACCTATTAACCCCTAAACCTAACAACCCCTTAACTTTACATTAAATATTAACTCATCCCTATCTTATAATAAATTTAAACTTACCTTTAGATTTAAATTAACTATTTTAAACTAATAATTAATCTACCCTAACTATTATGCTAAAATTAAATTAAACTAAACTATATTAAACTAATAATTAATCTACCCTAACTGTTATACTAAAATTAAATTAAACTACAAATTAAATTAACTATATTATATAGTTAAAAACCTAACCCTACTCAAATAATTTAAATCTACAATTAAAAATTACAAAGTTACAAAAAACTAACAACTAAGTTACACAAAATAATAAACACTAAGTTAGAAAAAATAAATAAACACTAAGTTACACAAAATAAAAAATAAATTATCAAATATTTAAACTAATTACACCTAATCTAAGAGCCCTATGAAAATAAAAAGCCCCCCCCAAATAAAACCCCCCCATAGCCTACAATAAACTACCAATGGCCCTTAAAAGGGCCTTTTGCGGGGCATTGCCCCAAAGAAATCAGCTCTTTCTTTCATGTAATTAGCAAGAATCCATGAGCTAGTGACGTATGGGATATACATTCCTACCAGGAGGGGCAAAGTTTCCCAAACCTCAAAATGCCTATAAATACACCCCTCACCACACCCACAAATCAGTTTTACAAACTTTGCCTCCTATGGAGGTGGTGAAGTAAGTTTGTGCTAGATTCTACGTTGATATGCGCTCCGCAGCAGGTTGGAGCCCGGTTTTCCTCTCAGCGTGCAGTGAATGTCAGAGGGATGTGAGGAGAGTATTGCCTATTTGAATTCAACGATCTCCTTCTACGGGGTCTATTTCATAGGTTCTCTGTTATCGGTCGTAGAGATTCATCTCTTACCTCCCTTTTCAGATCGACGATATACTCTTATATATACCATTACCTCTACTGATTCTCGTTTCAGTACTGGTTTGGCTTTCTACTACTTGTAGATGAGTGTCCTGGGGTAAGTAAGTCTTATTTTCTGTGACACTCTAAGCTATGGTTGGGCACTTTTATATAAAGTTCTAAATATATGTGTTCAAACATTTATTTGCCTTGACTCAAGATGTTCAACGTTCCTTATTTCAGACAGTCAGTTTCATATTTGGGATAATGCATATGAATTAATCAATTTTTTTCTTACCTTAAAATTTGACTTTTTCCCTGTGGGCTATTAGGCTCGCGGGGGCTGAAAATGCTTCATTTTATTGCGTCATTCTTGGCGCTGACTTTTTTGGCGCAAATTTTTTTTTCTGTTTCCGGCGTCATACGTGTCGCCGGAAGTTGCGTCATTTTTTTTTGACGTTTTTTTTGCGCCAAAAGTGTCGGCGTTCCAGATGTGGCGTCATTTTTGGCGCCAAAAGCATTTAGGCGCCAAATAATTTGGGCGTCTTTTTTGGCGCTAAAAAATATGGGCGTCACTATTGTCTCCACATTATTTAAGTCTCATTATTTATTGCTTCTGGTTGCTAGAAGCTTGTTCACTGGCTTTTTTTCCCATTCCTGAAACTGTCATTCAAGGAATTTGATCAATTTTGCTTTATATGTTGTTTTTTCTTTTACATATTGCAAGATGTCTCCGATTGTCCCTGAGTCAGAAGCCACTTCTGGAAAAATGCTTAACGGAGTTTCAGTTCTACCAAAGCTAAGTTCATTTATTTTAAATGTTATAAATGTTTATCTTTAGCTATGGTTTGTATTAAGTTATTATGATATACTTTTACATGCAGATTCCATTAGTATTTATGCTTTATACATTTCCATTCTTAAGTACAAGAAATGTTTAGAAGATTTATAAGAAATATTTTTTCTGATTAAGGCTTTGTCTGACTTTGTGCCTTCTAATACAATTTTTAGGTCTTTTCACTTCTTTTTTAATTATTAAAGTTTCAAATGACCAACAACATACTGATTTATCCTTCTCTGATGATGTTTTTTTTCTCTTTCAGAAATTCTCTTCATCAGATATTGACACTAACAAATCTACTTTTTTATATAATTTTTTTTATTATTAAAGTACATTTGTTCTTTGTTGAAGAGGTGTTGATTATTTTGGATATTAAGGTAACTAGTTCTTTAAAACTAGCTGACACTATTTCTGCCTTTTTATTCTTCTGTGATTTCAGGGGTTTTCTTTCCAATTCCCCACACTAGGGAATGGAATAGGCTGAGAATTTTCTTTTATTTTAAACTATATTCTTTGTCAGCAGTTAAATTTAATTTGGAGGGTTCTCCAATTTATTGGAGCTATCTCTACTCCTACTAATTATGCTATTGTTTTTATAGCAAAATAGTATTTATTTTCCTTTATATAGTTATATCTTATTTATGGAAAATTATCTAGTTTCAGGTCCTTTTCTTGGTCCTCTGATATTGAAATTGCTTAATTTTTTCTGTTTACTTTAAGATCAAGTATCAGATTATGATTTATTTTAGCATTGTTAAAGGGACAACATTTACTAGACTAGGTGCTGTTGCATTTGTCTTGTTGTTTTGCATTTTGCAAGTCCTCTGTTTTGACTGGTCCTTTAAACTGGACTATCATGCTAATGATTTCATTTGTGTCTACATTTTATTGAATATATTCGCAAATGAGGGTTAATCTATGTCTTTAGCTATTTTAGCTAGAAGAATTTTGTGTTTTTAAAAATAAAATAAAAAAAAAAAGAAAATCCATATTTCTTTTGTTCTAAGATAATCAATTATAATTGGATTCAATTCTTAACTGTTACTATGGGCTTCAAGATTGAGTTCTAAGACTAAACTTTAAGCTTATATTAGTTTGGTTGTTCTTATTAAGGAACGAATTCCTGAGTTCTTTCCCAAGTAACATGTTTATAATTGGGGTTCAAAATCAGCTCCCTAAGATTGCGATGTACGTGCCGTATTCCAGCTTGGCTGGTAAGGGGCAGGTTAAGACTTCTTTGAAATTTATTTGGTTCTATTCTGTCCAAATTTCTTTGATTTTATTCCAGTAAGGCTAACACTTTCTTTCAGTGTGTTTCTGTCCTATATATTTTGGATACTGTTGAAGCATGGCTGGGTACCCATGGGGTTCAAGCGCTGCTCAGACCTGGAATCTTCTGGGAAATTTCTTCCAGTTCTTTTTCTAGGAACTGGGTTTTGGAGTTTAATTCAAACTATTCTGCCTTTTTATGGTCATTGATAGCATTATTTGTTTTCATTAGATACAATAAATGCATATTCTTCATTTTTCTGTTTTCATTCAGATTATTTCCTGTGGATGCGGAATCTCATATGTTTCACTTGCTCTTCAGGACATAGTTAGAGGATCTTTTTTTCAAAAGCTCTTGATTCCTCACGCAAGGGTCACCTTTTTTTTTAGGTTTCCAGATGGTTTATGTCACTATCTTTGTCTCTATCAGACAAGGGACAATTTGTATTGGGTTCCGTCTATCGGTACCTTTAGTCTCGATTATTTCCTTCAGTTGCTATATATGCATAGAAGTTTTAACAGCATTGGATTCAATTCCCTTTGCTCATTTTCTATGGAAAGATCCTTTCCAGCTTTTTATGAGTGTTGTTTCTTCAAGAACATGGTTGGAGGATCAATTAACCAAAAAGTTTGTTGATTCCTCAGACAAGAGTAACCTTTTTTAGATTTCCAGATAGATTCAGTGTCCATGACTCTGTTTCTGTTGGATTAGAGACGTCTGAAATTGGTTTCAGCTTATCGAAACCTTCAGTCTCAATCATTCCCTTCGGTAGCCTTATGCATGGAAATTCTAGGTTCTTATGACTGCTGCATTGGACGTGTTCCCCTTTGCTCATTTTTCACATGCGACCTCTTCAGCTCTGTATGCTGAACCAGTGGTGCCGGGATTATACAAAGATATCTCATTTAATATCTTTAAAACCGATTGTTCGACACCTCTGACGTGGTACAGACCACCATCGTTTAGTTCAGCGGGCTTCTTTTTTTCTTCCAACCTGGACTGTGATCTCAACAGATGCAAGTCTGACAGGTTGGGGAGCTGTAGGGGGGTTTCTGACAGCACAAGGGGTTTGGGAAATCTCAGGAGGTGAGATTACCAATCAATATTTTGGAACTCCGTGCAATTTTCAGAGCTCTTCAGTCATGGCCTCTTCTAAAGAGAGAATCGTTCATTTGTTTTCAGACAGACAATGTCACAACTGTGGCATATATCAATCATCAAGGAGGGACTCACAGTCCTCTGGCTATGAAAGAAGTATCTCGAATACTGGTATGGGCGGAATCCAGCTCCTGTCTAATCTCTGCGGTTCATATCCCAGGTATAGACAATTGGGAAGCGGATTATCTCAGTCGCCAAACGTTACATCCGGGCGAGTGGTCTCTTCACCCAGAGGTGTTTCTTCAGATTGTTCAAATGTGGGGACTTCCAGAAATAGATCTGATGGCTTCTCATCTACACAAGAAACTTCCCAGGTATCTGTCCAGATCCAGGGATCCTCAGGCGGAAGCAGTGGATGCATTGTCACTTCCTTGGAAGTATCATCCTGCCTATATTTTTCCGCCTCTAGTTCTTCTTCCAAGAGTAATCTCCAAGATTCTGAAGGAATGCTCGTTTTTTCTGCTGGTGGCTGCAGCATGGCCTCACAGGTTTTGGTATGCGGATCTTGTCCGCATGGCTTCTTGTCAACCGTGGACTCTTCCGTTAAGACCAGACCTTCTGTCATAAAGTCCTTTTTTACCATCAGGATCTCAAATCCTTAAATTTAAAGGTATGGAGATTGAACGCTTGATTCTTAGTCAAAGAGGTTTCTCTGACTCTGTGATTAATACTATGTTACAGGCTCATAGATCTGTATTTAGGATGATATATTATCGAGTCTGGAAGACTTACATTTCTTGGTGTCTTTCTCATCATTTTTCCTGGCATTCTTTTAGAATTCCGAGAATTTTACAGTTTCTTCAGGATGGTTTGGATAAAGGTTTGTCTGCAAGTTCCTTGAAAGGACAAATCTCTGCTCTTTCTGTTCTTTTTCACAGAAGGATTGCTATTCTTCCTGATATTCATTGTTTTATACAAGCTTTGGTTTGTATAAAACCTGTTATTAAATCAATTTCTCCTCCTTGGAGTTTGAATTTGGTTCTGGGGGCTCTTCAAGCTCCTCCGTTTGAACCTATGCATTCACTGGACATTAAATTACTTTCTTGGAAAGTTTTGTTTCTTTTGCCCATCTCTTCTGCTAGAAGAGTTTCTGAATTATCTGCTCTTTTCTTGTGAGTCTCCTTTTCTGATTTTTTATCAGGATAAGGCGGTGTTGTGAACTTCTTTTAAATTTTTACCTAAGGTTGTGAATTCTAACAACATTAGTAGAGAAATTGTGGTTCCTTCATTATGTCCTAATCCTAAGAATTCTAAGGAGAGATCATTGCATTCTTTGGATGTTGTTAGAGTTTGAAATATTATGTTGAAGCTACTAAGAATTTCCGAAAGACTTCTAGTCTATTTGTTATCTTTTCCGGTTCTAGGAAAGGTCAGAAGGCCTCTGCCATTTATTTGGCATCTTGGTTGAAATCTTTAATTCATCATGCTTATGTCGAGTCGGGTAAATCTCTGCCTCAAAGGATTACAGCTCATTCTACTAGGTCAGTTTCTACTTCCTGGGCATTTAGGAATGAAGCTTCGATTGATCAGATTTGCAAAGCGGCAACTTGGTCTTCTTTGCATACTTTTACTAAATTCTACCATTTTTGATGTGTATTCTTCTTCTGAAGCAGTTTTTGGTAGAAAAAATACTTCAGGCAGCTGTTTCAGTTTGATTCTTCTGCTTATAATTTCAGTTTTCTTCATTATAAGATTTAAACTTTATTTTGGGTGTGGATTATTTTTCAGCGGAATTGGCTGTCTTTATTTTATCCCTCCCTCTCTAGTGACTCTTGCGTGGAAGATCCACATCTTGGGTAGTCATTATCCCATACGTCACTAGCTCATGGACTCTTGCTAATTACATGAAAGAAAACATAATTTATGTAAGAACTTACCTGATAAATTCATTTCTTTCATATTAGCAAGAGTCCATGAGCCCACCCTTTTTTGTGGTGGTTATGATTTTTTTGTATAAAGCACAATTATTCCAATTCCTTGTTTTTTATGCTTTCGCACTTTTTTCTTATCACCCCACTTCTTGGCTATTCGTTAAACTGATTTGTGGGTGTGGTGAGGGGTGTATTTATAGGCCTTTTGAGGTTTGGGAAACTTTGCCCCTCCTGGTAGGAATGTATATCCCATACGTCACTAGCTCATGGACTCTTGCTAATATGAAAGAAATGAATTTATCAGGTAAGTTCTTACATAAATTATGTTTTTACCTGTAAATAAAAAATACAAACCCTAATCTAAAATTAAAACCCACCCAATAAACCCTTAAAAAAGCCTAACACTAACCCCTGAAGATCCACTTACAGTTTCTGAAGAGCCGACATCCATCCTCAACGAAGCGGCAGAAGTCCTCATCAAAGCCGACAGAAGTCTTTATCTAAGCGGGCTGACGTCTTCATCCAACCGGACAGAAGTCTTCATCCAAACGGCATCTTCTATCTTGATCCATCCGGCGCGGAGCATACTCTTCTTATGACGTCTTCTTCCGAATGAAGGTTCCTTTAAATGACGTCATCTAAGATGGTGTACCTTAGATTCCGATTGGCTGATAGAATTCTATCAGCTAATCGGAATTAAGGTTGAAAAAATCCTATTGGATGTTGCAATCAGCCAATAGGATTGAGCTTTCATCCTATTGGCTGATCCAATCAGCCAATAGGATTGAGCTCGAATTCTATTGGCTATTCCAATCAGCCAATTTTGATATTGTAACTTTGGTCTTTTTGCACCCGCTGGGTTAGCGCATGAGCGAAAACGCTTTATTTTCAACTTGAAATAGCATGACAGATCCGATGCACCCAAAAAGTTGAAGTCGAGCGCAGAGTGTGATCAATAAATTGAGCTCCACTTGTAGTCTAGCTCACACAGATCTGCAGGGCCCTATGAAAGTTTTGGTTTTGCCAAGGGTCAAATAGTCACATCCATTCTGCTCCATTCTTGCCACAACTCTCCACCTGTCATGCCCAGATCTGCCCCAATCTGTTGCGACTCCTCGAGATTAAAGTGACTCTGTCCTTGGATATCCATGACTAAGCCCCCAGCCTCCCCATCCTGTATCATTTCTTGGAAATATTGAGAGGTATATATAGGGCTGAATATAAGCAAAAATAAAGAATCCAACTTGTCATTTTTGGCTACCCCCCCAGAATTTAAGGATATGATTACTTGTGTTTAAACAGTCGGCTTTCTAATTGTATTAATGTAAGTTCATTTGGCAGTTTATTTTATTGTAAATCAGGTCAAATCTGTATAACTATTCCCAGAAAACACAGGACTGATTTAACAAGGTTAGAGGACAAAGTACAGAGTATTTTGTCTCAGCTCCAGCCCTCAGGACACATCAGAAGGCCAGGATTTCTGTGCATCAAACCAGATCTATAATTTGTGCTCTTGCCGTTATAATTGACTCTCATGTGCTCAAAGGAGAACTATATTTACAGTACAAACATGAGGGGCTCTGAGCCCTGCAATATCCCAGGAACACAACAAAAAGACTTGTGCAGACACTCCTAAGACTCCTTAAAGGACCAGTCAACACATTAGATTTGCATAATCAACAGATGTAAGATAACAAGACAATGCAATAGCACTTAGTCTGAACTTCAAATGAGTAGTAGATTTTTTATAACAAATTTCAAACTTATGTATATTTCCACTCCCCCTGTACCATATGATAGCAATTAGCCAATCACAAATGCATATATGTATAGTCTGTGAATTCTTGCACATGCTCAATAGGATCTGGTGACTCAAAAATTGTAAATATAAAAGACTCTGCACATTTTTTTTAATGGAAGTAAATTGGAAAGTTGTTTAAAATTACATGCTGTATCTGAATCATGAAAATTTAATTTAACCTGAGTGTTCCTTTAAGGGACATGGAACCCAAAAGTTTTCTTTCATGATTTAGGTAGAACATATCATTTTAAACAACTTTCCAGTTTACTTCTATTATCAAATTTGCTTCATTCTCTTGGTATCATTTGTTGAAGGAGCAGCAATGCACTACTGGTTTCTAACTGAACACATGGGCGAGCCATTGACAATCGGTATAGAGATGCAGCCACCAATCAGCAGCTAGAACCTAGGTTCTTTGCTGCTCCTGCTTTCCTAGATACACCTTTCAGCAAAGGATAGCAAGAAAAGGAAGTAAATTAAACAATAGAAGTAAATTGGAAAGTTGCTTAATATTCTATGCTCTGTCTAAATCATAAATGTCTAAAGTTTATTCATCCAGCAATTAGAAATACATACAGGGCAAACACTATAGTAAAACACTGATATGTTTCCTGTACCAACTGCTCATTTCTTCAATTGACTCTTAAAGGGGCAGTCTAGTCTGAATTAAACTTTCATGAGTCAGATAGGGCATGCAATTTTAAACAACTTTCCAACTGACTTTTATCATAAAATCTGCTTTTTTCCCTTGGTGGTATTTTTGAAAAGTTAAACCTAGCTAGGCTCAAACTGATTTCTAAACCGTTGAAAAAAGCCTCTTAGCTCAAAGCTTTTTGAAAGTTTTTCACAGTTAGACAGTACTAGTTCATGTGTGTCATATAGATAACATTGTGCTTACTCCCGTGGAGTTATTTAGGAGTCTGCACTGATTGGATAAACTGCATGTCTGTCAAAAGCACTGAGATACGGTGTGCAGAGGCTTAGATACAAGGTAATCACAGAGGTAAAACAAATAATATGACTGTGTAGAATGTCCCTTTAATGATGCAAAATAATGCCAGGCAGGTGCCAGTTTGATTCTGTTGCAGCTCACCATGGCTACCAAAGGGCTAACATATGACTGTTTGAAGTCTAAAGAGTTTAAAGGGACAGCAAAGCCAAAATTAAGCTTTCATGATTCAGATAGAGCAGCAGTTTTAAGCAAATTTCAAATTTGCTTTGTTCTCTTGATATCTTTTATTGAAGAGGAAAACTAGGAAGGCTCATAAGATCTCTATGGGAGCAGTGTTTTTCAACATTATTTGTAGCTTTGTGATACAATGTTGCAAAACACTGCTGCCATAGATTTCTAAAGACACGTGCACACTCCTATCAACAAAGCAAATTAAAACTGCTGCTGTATCTGAATCGTGAAAGTTTAATTTTGGCTTGGCTGTCCCTTTAAACTCTTTAGACTTCAAACAGTCATATGTTAGCCCTTTGGTAGCCTACCTAGTTTTACTCTTCAATAAAAGATATCAAGAGAACAAAGCAAATTTTTATAACAGAAGTAAATTGGAAAGTTTATTTAAAATTGCATGCTCTATCGAATCATGAACATTTAATTTTGACTTTACTGTCCCTTTAACAATTTACTTTTATAATTAAATTTGCTTTGTTCTCTTGGTATTCTTTGTTGAAAGTTAAACCTAGGTAGGCTCATATGCCATTTCTAAGCCCTTGAAGTCTGCCTCTTATCTGCATTTTAACAAGTTTTCCCAGATAGAGAGCGCTAGTTCACGTGTGCTATATAAATAACACTGTGCTCACTCCTGTGTAGTTATTTATGAGTCAGCACTGATTGGCTAAAATTCAAGTCTGTCAAAAGACCTTAGATAAGGAGTCAGTCTGCATACGCTTAGCTACAAGGTAATCACAGAGGAAAAAAGTGTATTAATATAACAGCGTTAGTTATGCAAAACTAGGGAATGGGTATTAAAGGGATTATCTATTGATTTAAACAATAAACAAATTAAAGTAGACTGTCTCTTTAAGAGCTGCATCCAGTCATCTGGAACAATAAAACTAGTTTAAGAATATATTTTAACTTAAACAAATATTTCTTTTTTTCCCCCTTTTTTTTGTTTCTTTGTCCCTGTAATGTTACTTTTTGTATCAGATCACATTATTATCCTTTACCTAGTTGCTGAAAACTCTTTTAAAATGACATCTGAGCACAGGATAACTGTTCTTTAGCATTCATCTTTAATTCATATTCATAGGAAAAGCTTCAGCGCAGTAATACAAGGTTTAAACTGCAAATTATCACATCTTCCCTCAAACAAATAATTATTTCAGAGAGCCTGATATTTGCAGAGCTAAATAAGAGCAGTGTTAGCTTTGTACTTAAAGATATCTGAATCAATTCTAAATTTATTTTAGCAACATGTCCTGTGATTCCTTTACACAAACTTTCTGCAGAAGGTTTGATAAATGGACTGATTGATTCAGAACTGTCAAAAAATAGACATTTCCTGAATGTTTTTTCTTTTAATATGAGATGTGAACCCAACACAAACTCACAAAGGTGTCATCATGTAGTCTAAATACTGGAATAGCAAAGCCAACCCTTTATCTGGCTGCTTAGAAATGCAGGAGATAGTTAGTGACAATTTGACAAATTGTCATCCTCACGTTATTCTAAAGGTTGAAGTTTATTGTCTTGTTTTTACTTTGTTATAAACCAATAAAAAATATTTCAACATAAAGGTTCTGCACATACCTTTATTTAATCAAGTCCTTTACCTGTTTATTCAGAATTACATAGAACCTAGGGGTAGATTTAACAAGTGCGCTATAGCGAATCATGTCCGCCCGACATCGCTAAATGCCGACAGCATACGCTGTCGGCATTTAACATTGCACAAGCATTGAAATACTTGTGCAATGCTGCCCCCTGCACATTCGCTGCCAATCTGCCGCTAGCAGGGGGTGTCAATCATCCAGAGGTGGCGGAGAAGTTAAGAAGCAGCGGTTTTACAATCGGCACTTACATTTAAGGCGAGCCTGAAACTTTGGGCGTAGAAAGCAGCATCCGTTGCTTGTTAAATTAACTTCCTAGTATCAAGTGTCCAGGCCCCCTGTATAGTGACATTAACCTATTGTAATCACAATACATCCTCATCAATGATTAATCATATAAATGCCATCAGCATCTAGGCATGATATATATCTATACTTCTATAGCCAATTCAGAACACAAACATCTACAAACGGCATATTTTTTATTTTTAATATTTGATTAAAAGTCACACTCTAAAAGTTATGGTCACAACGGCGTGAATAAAATTGTTTTTTAAAAGAGGATCGCTTAATCATGACTTTCATCCATTTGGTCCACACGACAACCTAAGCAACGCATTCAGATGGTTTATGTGAATGCATCATTTAGGTTTTCCAGATGGGCAGACTGGGCAGCTGGTTCAGGATTTAAAGTTTAAAGAATTTTAAAATGCACTAAAAAAAGATATTACGGGCCCTATTTATCAAAGCTTTAACTAGAAATTGTGCATCAAATTACCTGCAAAATAGATGACTTACAATATCATGTTGTCAAAACGATTTAAGTTCCGTTGCCATGATCAGCATTCGCTGAAAGTGAAATTACTCCCTAATTCCATGGGAATTGTGCAAAAATGTATCTAAAGGTATATTCGATTTAAGATTTAATATACTTTCAACTTGTATTTTCACATGTTGAATGAAGTGTTGGACTAGAGTCTAAATATGCGAGCTTTGAGCTAGTGAACACCATATCTACAATACTAATACTGTATGGATACGCACCAGAATCCGATATTTGTTAAGGAGAAGGCAATGTAACATCACAATCTCGCCTTCTGGTGCATTAGCAATGACACTCCTCACTACAGAGGCAAAATGTGATCCTTTATGCGCTTGCATTAGTTTCAGAAACATGAAAAATTTGCATGCGCAGGGGCATAATGATGGTCCTACCTGGGTAGACCATCGTTATAGGACCTGCATATTAAGTTAAAGGGTAGATTTGGCAGCTGTGATGGACACAGCTCTGCCAGGAGGGTCCTTCCTGTCTCTGGAACTCATAGCTATAGAGCGGAGAAAAGGGATTATAGCCAGAGTGCACCCAAAAATACCAGACAGAACCAGTATTTAGGTATTCACCCAGCTCATCTTGATAAGGGTCTTACCTGACCCCTAGATCTCCCGCCATTCCTGCCCCTCCAGACAGGCTGGCGTACCCATAGTGTCCATAGTCCCATAGAGTCCCAGTGGTACAGCAGTAGTGATTCTGGGGGATAACTGGAAAGCCCTCCGTCCCCAGATGCCACAGTCCAAAAAGCGTCATGATCCGTTGCTGGGGGCTGGAGCGACAGTTGATCAAACGTACACCGGAAAATCCAGGGGAAGTAGGAGTTGTAGGGGGGTCCGAAACCCTAAGTTCCCAAGGGAGCTCCCTTCCAGCAATCACCCACCTCTTGCCCTCCCTAGGGGGTACCAATCCCCAAAAGAGCGGAGCTTTGGGACAAAGGGCTGCTGGAGCCATCTGGGGTATAGGTTAGCGGCCGACCGGCAGTTCCACGAGCCCGGCCAGCCGGAAAAGGGTTAGTAATCAGCTCTTCCATGAGGATGTACAAACTGCAAAACAAGCAATAGGAAGAGTCTGAAAGATTGCGTAAGCCATAATAGGGCCAAATCTGAAGTAAAAAAGGAGTTAGCCAGGTAGTAGAGGGTTGGGGGTAGCCTTGGCAGCCTGCTATCTGTGACAGTGCTCCTCCCTGAAAAGTCCGGCAGACCTGGATAGATCCACACACGGGTCGGCCTGGGGCTGTCCTGGGAGCTATTCCAACTCAGTTTGCTGGGAAAGTCCATTAGCCTTTCCCGGCCGGTATTGGATAGCGAAGTTGAAGAGCTGCAAGGCTAAACTCCACCGCAATAGGCATCCATTGTCCCCAGAATTTCTGTTGAGCTAGACAAGGGAGTTGTGGTCCATGAGAATGGTGAAGGCCCTTCCATAGAGATAGGGTTTATGTTTTTTAAGGGCCCATACCAGATCCAGGCATTCTTTCTCCACCGCCGCATAGCCTACTTCTCTGGGCAACAGCTTTCCTACTGATATAGGCTTTGGGGTGTTTATAGCCCTCCTCATCCACCTGGCTCAGCACTGCTCCCAACCCGTTTGGATTGGTTAGGTGTGGCCAGGATAGGGGCAGAAGTTAAGGCTGTTTTAAGGCTTTGGAAGGTGGTCTCACACTCGGGGGACCACAGGATCATTCTGGGCAAATGTTTTCTGGTCAGGTCAGTCAGGGGTCTTGGGGGTTGGCCAGTTCGCGACTGCCTCAATCTTGGCCGGCTCTGGCTGCTGCTTCCCACAGCCTATTCGGTGCTCAAAGTACTGGACCTCTGAGTGCCCTACCATACATTTGCCTGGCTTAAGTGTCAATCCGGCAGCCTTGATGCGGTCCAGAATGATGCCAAGATGGACCAAATGGGTACTAGTACCACCTGGGATGCCCAGGGACTGTTGGACGGCTCAATGACGCCTGTGTCCAGCATTTCTCTGCACATATTTTCCCTAACAGATTCGGGGACCCGGTACACCAGCTGCCGCAGGGGCGCCTGTCTCGGGGTCTCCACTTGGTGCACCGCTTCTGTGGTGTACCCAGGTTCAGTAGAGAACATGTCTCTTTGGTTCTCTAGCACCTGCCTGACTTGCTCTCTCTGCCTAGCCCCTAGCCTCTCGTATAGCTGTATGTCACCTATGCCTGTGGGTGCCCTATTCCACCCGGGTAGCTCCGGTATGGGGAGACTTTCTGAGTCCTCCATGGCCGAAGCACACATGGTGGCCACGTCCTCTGGCCTCTTCTGGTATGCCTTCAGGATGTTTACATGAATGGGCCGACGGACCTGGTCATCTGAGCATTTGGCTACCAGATAGGTTGTGTCACACAGCTGCTCTACCACTTGATAGGGTGCCTTCCAGGAAGCCTGTAGCTTGTCTGTCTTGACAGGCTTCAGGGCCAGGACCTTCTGTCCTATGTCTAGGGTCCGGTTATGAGCATTCCGGTCGTACCACCGCTTCTGCCTACCTTGAGCGACCTGAAGGTTCTCTCACACCCTATTGGCTAGGTGCTTCAGTCGGCCCCTAAACTTGAGGATGAACCCCTCAATGGAGTGCCCTTTCTCCCCAACTGATCCTTCCCAGTGGGCTCTTAGTAGGTCTAGGGGCCCCCTCACCCTCTGGCCATACACTAATTCAAAGGGGGAGAACCCAGTGGATTTCTGGGGCACCTCCCTGTATTCGAACAGGAGAGGCAGCAGGTATCTTTGTGAGAGTCCAAGAACATCCTAAGCAGCTGCTTCAGGGTCCAGTTGAACCTCTCACACAACCCATTAGTCTAGGGGGGGATATGGAGAGCTTGACAGGGGTTTTATCCCGCAAAGCCTCCATAGCTGCTGGGTGAGCTCAGCAGTGAACTGGGTTCCTTGGTCTTAGATCACTTCCCGGGGGAAACCCACCCTGGCAAATATCCAGAGCAGTGCATCATCCACTGTCTCGGCCTGGATATTGGACAGGGGGATTGCCTCCGGGTATTGGGTGGCATAATCTACCACTGTCAGAATACACTTTTTACCGGAGGGACTGGGACGGGGAAAGGGACCAATAATGTCTACAGCTACTATGCTGAAGGGTTCATCAATGGTGGGGAGAGGGTGCAGGGAGGCTTTGGAGTAGTCCCCTGTCTTGCCTACTCTGTGACAAACGTCACAGGTCCAGCAGTACTGCCTAACATGCCCTGTAACCCCCGACCAAAAGAAGGTCGGAGTCAGTCGATGACGGGTCCTAGTGATGCCTAGATGTCCTGCCAAGAGAATGTTGTGACAAGAAAGAGGATATGGAAATAGTAAGTAGTGTATAGCGTAGTGTATCTCATAACTTGCTTTTTACTTTTTATCAAATTATGGATATAATTACAGACTAATTAACGGCCTATTTATTTTTTCTAGAAATCGTGACACTCTGATTGATACAAATTGTAACACTCCGATTTGAAACTTTGGTGCATCCTTTTATAAAGAAATCGTTTTCTTTCATGTAATTGGCAAGAGTCCATGAGCTAGTGACATATGGGATATACAATCCTACCAGGAGGGGCAAAGTTTCCCAAACCTCAATTACAGACTAATTAACGGACTATTTATTTTTTCTAGAAATCATGACACTCTGATTGATACAAATTGTAACACTCCTATTTGAAACTTTGGTGCATCCTTTTATAAAGAAATCATTTTCTTTCATGTAATTGGCAAGAGTCCATGAGCTAGTGACATATGGGATATACAATCCTACCAGGAGGGGCAAAGTTTCCCAAACCTCAAAATGCCTATAAATGCACCCCTCACCACACCCACAATTCAGTTTTACAAACTTTGCCTCCTATGGAGGTGGTGAAGTAAGTTTGTGCTATGATTTCTACGTTGATATGCGCTTCTCAGCATTGTTGAAGCCCGATTCCTCTCAGAGTACAGCGAATGTCAGAGGGACGTGAAGGGAGTATCGCTTATATGAATACGATGATTTCCCTAACGGGGGTGTATTTCATAGGTTCTCTGTTATCGGTCGTAGAGATTCATCTCCTACCTCCCTTTTCAGATCGACGATATACTCTCAATTTACCATTACTTCTACTAATAACTGTTTTAGTACTGGTTTGGCTATCTGCTATAAGTGGATGGGTGTCTTTTGGAAAGTATGTTTTTTATTACTTAAGACACCTCAGCTATGGTTGGGCACTTTATGCATTTATATAAAGTTCTAAATATATGTATTGTACTTATATTTGCCATGAGTCAGGTTCATGAATTTCCTTTTGCAGACTGTAAGTTTCATATTTGGGGAATATAAACATTTTTTTAAGAAATGTATTTCTTACCTGGGGTTTAGTCTTTTTTTTTTTTCAATTGACTACTTCTTGCAAATTGCGGGTATTAGGCCAGCGGGTGCGTCAAATGCTAAACTTTATTGCGTCATTGTTGGCGCGAAAATATTTTTGACGCAAAAAAATAAGTCTATGACGCAACTTCGTAATTTCCGGCGTCATACTTGACGCTGAGACCTTTCACATGGTTGCGTCATTAGTGACGCGAGTGTGTCTTTTCCGGTTATTTTTGGCGCCAAAAAAGTTTTTACGCTGTGCGTCATACTTGGCGCCAAACTTTTTCATTATTTAATACCCCATGAATGTTTGTCTCTTGCTTTTTTCTCTATCAGAGGGCTATGTTATTTGCATTTTTTTCCCATTCCTGAAACTGTCATATAAGGAAATAGATATATTTATATGTTGTTTTTTCTCTTACATTGTGCAAGATGTCTCAATCCGATCCTGTCTCAGAAGTTTCTGCTGGAACATTGCTGCCTGACATCGGTTCTACCAAAGCTAAGTGCATTTGTTGTAAAATTGTAGAAATTATTTCGCTGAATGTCATTTGTAATAGTTGTCATGATAAACTTTTACATGCAGATAGTGTATCCATCAGTAATAGTATATTGCCAGTTGCAGTGCCTTCAACTTCTAATGTGCATGATATACCTGTAAATTTTAAAGAATTTGTTTCTGATTCTATACTGAAGGCTTTGTCTGCATTTCCACCTTCTAATAAACGTAAAAGGTCTTCTCATTTAGCTGATGAAATTTCAAATGACCAACAACATAATAATTTATCTTCTTCTGATGAGGATCTATCTGATACAGAAGATCCTTCCTCAGTCATTGACACTGACAAATCTTCTTTTATTTATTTATCTAATTTATTTAAAATAGAGTATATGCGTTCTTTATTAAAAGAAGTGTTAATTACTTTGGATATTGAGGTAACCAGTCCTATTGACGTTCAGTCTAATAAACGTTTAAATGCTGTTTTTAAACCTCCTGTGGTTTCTCCAGGGGTTTTTCCTATTCCTGAGGCTATTTCTGATATGATTTCTAGGGAATGGAATAAGCCAGGTACTTCTTTTATTCCTTCTTCAAGGTTTAAAAAAATGGTATCCTTTACCAGCAAAATCTATAGAGTTTTGGGAAAAAATCCCCAAAGTTGATGGGGCTATTTCTACTCTTGCTAAACGTACCACTATTCCTATGGAAGGTAGTATTTCCTTTAAGGATCCTTTAGATAGGAAGCTTGAATCTTATCTAAGGAAGGCCCATTTATATTCAGGTCATCTTCTCAGACCTGCAATTTCTTTGGCTGATGTTGCGGCTGCATCAACTTTCTGGTTGGAGAATTTAGTGCAACAAGAATTGGATTCTGACATATCTAGCATTATTCGCTTACTGCAACATGCTGATCATTTTATTTGTGATGCCATTTTTGATATTATCAAAATTTATGTTAGATCCATGTCTTTAGCTGTATTAGCTAGAAGAGCTTTGAGGCTTAAATCTTGGAATGCTGATATGACATCTAAATCTAGATTACTATCTCTTTCTTTTCAAGGTAATAATTTATTTGGTTCTCAGTTGGATTCTATTATTTCAACTATCACTGGGGGAAAGGGAGTTTTTCTGCCTCAGGATAAAAAACCTAAGGGTAAATCTAAGGCTTCTAACTGTTTTCGTTCCTTTCGTCAGAATAAGGAACAAAAACTCAATCCTCCCCCCAAGGAATCTGCTTCCAATTGGAAGCCTTCCTCAAATTGGAATAAATCCAAGCCATTTAGGAAACCAAAGTCAGCCCCTAAGTCCGCATGAAGGTGCGGCCCTCATTCCAGATCAGTTGCTAGTGAGCAGATTAAAGGTTTTCAAGGATATTTGGATAAAATCTGTCCAAAATCATTGGATTCAGAGCATTATCTCCCAAGGGTATCGAATAGGATTCAGAGTAAGACCTCCTGTGAGAAGATTTTTTTCTCTCACGTATCCCTGTAAATCCAGTAAAAGCTCAGGCTTTCCTGAAGTGTGTTTCAGACCTGGAGTCTTCAGGGGTAATCATGCCAGTTCCTCCTCAGGAACAAGGTTTGGGGTTTTATTCAAACCTATTCATTGTACCAAAGAAAGAAAATTTATTCAGACCAGTTCTGGATTTGAAAATTTTGAATCGTTATGTAAGAGTACCAACTTTCAAGATGGTGACTATAAGGACTATTCTGCCTTTTGTTCAGCGAGGACATTATATGTCCACAATAGACTTACAGGATGCATACCTTCATATTCCGATTCATCCAGAACACTATCAGTTTCTGAGATTCTCTTTTCTAGACAATCATTACCAATTTGTTGCTCTTCCATTTGGCCTAGCAACAGCTCCAAGAATCTTTTCAAAGGTTCTGGGTGCCCTACTATCTGTAATCAGAGAACAGGGTATTGCAGTGTTTCCTTATTTGGACGATATCCTGGAACGAGCTCAGTCTTTACGTACTGCAGAATCTCACACAAATCAACTAGTGTTGTTTCTTTGGAAACATGGTTGAAGGATCAATTTACCAAAATGTTTCTTGATTCCTCAGACAAGGGTCAGCTTTTTAGGCTTCCAGAAAGATTCAGTGTCCATGACTCTGTCTCTAACAGACAAGAGACGTTTAAAATTGGTTGCAGCCTGCCGGCACCTTCAGTCTCAGTTATTCCCTTCAGTGGCTATGTGCATGGAAGTTTTAGGTCTCATGACTACAGCATTGGACGCGATCCCCTTTGCTCGTTTTCACATGAGACCGCTACAGTTTTGTATGCTGAATTAATGGTGCAGGGATTATACAAAGATATCACAATTAATATCCTTGAATCCCAATGTACGACACTCTCTGACATGGTGGATAGATCCCCATCGTTTAGGTCAAGGGGCTTCTTTTGTTCGGCCAACCTAGACTGTGATCACAACAGATGCGAGTCTTTCAGGTTGGGGAGCTGTTTGGGGATCGATGACAGCACAAGGGGTTTGGAAATCTCAAGAGGCGAGATTACCAATAAATATTTTAGAACTCCGTGCAATTCTCAGAGCTCTTCAGTTTTGGCCTCTGCTAAAGAGAGAACCGTTCATTTGTTTTCAGACAGACAATATCACAACAGTGGCTTATGTCAATCATCAGGGTGGGACTCACAGTCCACAAGCTATGAAAGAAGTATCTCGGATACTTGTTTGGGCAGAATCCGCTTCCTGTCTAATCTCTGCGGTGCATATCCCAGGTGTAGACAATTGGGAGACGGATTATCTCAGACGCCAGACTTTACATCCAGGGGAGTGGTCGCTCCATCCAGATGTGTTTTCTCAGATTGTTCAGATGTGGGGTCTTCCAGAGATATATCTCATGGCCTCTCATCTAAACAAGAAACTTCCCAGATACCTGTCCAGGTCCAGGGATGTTCAGGCGGAAGCAGTGGATGCGCTGACACTTCCTTGGTGTTATCATCCTGCTTACATTTTCCCGCCTCTAGTTCTCCTTCCAAGAGTGATCTCCAAAATCATCATGGAACAGTCATTTGTGTTGCTGGTGGCTCCAACATGGCCACACAGGTTTTGGTATGCAGATCTGGTACGGATGTCCAGTTGCCCGCCTTGGCCACTTCCGTTACGGTCAGACCTACTATCTCAAGGTCCGTTTTTCCATCGGGATCTCAAATCATTAAATTTGAAGGTATGGAAATTGAACGCTTAGTACTAAGTCATAGAGGTTTCTCTAACTCAGTGATTAATACTATGTTACAAGCTCGTAAATCTGTCTCTAGAAAGATTTATTATAGAGTTTGGAAGACTTACATTTCATGGTGTTCTTCTCATAAATTCTCCTGGCATTCTTTTAGAATTCCTAGAATTTAACAGTTTCTTCAGGATGGTTTGGATAAGGGTTTGTCTGCAAGTTCCTTGAAAGGACAAATCTCCGCTCTTTCTGTTTTATTTCACAGAAAGATTGCTATACTTCCTGATATACACTGTTTTGTACAGGCTTTAGTTCGTATTAAGCCTGTTATTAAATCAATTTCTCCTCCTTGGAGTCTTAATTTGGTTCTGAAGGCTTTACAGGCTCCTCCATTTGAACCTATGCATTCTTTGGACATTAAACTACTTTCTTGGAAAGTGTTGTTTCTTTTAGCCATCTCTTCTGCTAGAAGAGTTTCTGAGTTATCTGCTCTTTCTTGTGAGTCTCCTTTTCTGATTTTTCATCAGGATAAGGCAGTTTTGCGGACTTCTTTTCAATTTTTACCTAAGGTTGTGAATTCTAACAACATTAGTAGAGAAATTGTTGTCCCTTCCTTGTGTCCTAATCCTAAGAATTCTTTGGAAAGATCCTTACATTCTTTGGATGTGGTAAGAGCTTTGAAATATTATGTGGAGGCTACTAAAGATTTCAGGAAGACTTCCAGTCTATTTGTTTTATTTTCTGGTCCTAGGAAAGGTCAGAAGGCTTCTGCTATTTCTGGCTTCTTGGTTGAAACTTTTGATTCATCAAGCTTATTTGGAGTCGGGTCAGGCCCCGCCTCAGAGAATTACGGCTCATTCTAATAGATCAGTCTCCACTTCGTGGGCTTTTAAGAATGAAGCTTCAGTTGATCAGATTTGCAAAGCGGCAACTTGGTCCTCTTTGCATACATTTACTAAATTCTACCATTTTGATGTATTTGCTTCTTTGGAAGCAGTTTTTGGTAGAAAAGTTCTTCAGGCAGCTGTTTCAGTTTGATTCTTCTGCTTTTGATTTAAGTTTTTTTCTTTCAAAAATAAAAATAAACTTATTTTTTTTTGGGTTGTGGATTAACTTTTTCAGCGGAATATGGCTGTTTTTATTTTTATTCCCTCCCTCTCTAGTGACTCTTGAGTGGAGATCCACATCTTGAGTATTGATATCCCATATGTCACTAGCTCATGGACTCTTGCCAATTATATGAAAGCTCACTGGTTGAAAAACACTGTTCTAGATTATAGATTCTTCTATTATTATTGGTATTTATATGTATTATATTATTTCATGTGAGTTATATGTTCAATTTTTTTAACTAGTAAACTTTATTTTTTACACTCTTGCCTTATTAAAATTATTAAAATTATTATTTTTTTTTTTTTGCAAGTACTGACCTTAGTGTTATCCATTTTCAGACTTTGTTTTTGACTACATAGGCGCAACCACTCAAACCTCTTTTTTATATTATAGCTTCTATATTTGCCAAGAGAATGTTGTGCCCTATACGCAGCAGATCGTACCGATACTTCTGCGGTACCACCAGCTGGTGCTTGGGCATCTGCCTGCCTCCTCCCCTCTTTGTTATCCTGTATAGGAGCCCTCTCTCCCATTCGAAAACGGTCCCCTCCTAGGCACCCTAGGTCAGTCCCTGCTTGGCCCTGGTGGGGAGCTAAGGTTGGGTTTCTCAAGGTCTCCTGGGCGAAGTTGGTGGGGGATGCCCAGGATATCTGGTCAGTGGTCAGGGTAGGAGTCAGGGTGTAGTGGCTTACCTGGGTCCCCTGATCATGTGCAGTGGCCTATCGTCTGGCTTGCTGGTGGGTGGTGACTGGGTAAGCATTTGTGGGGCTGTCCCATACAAAGGAGGAAGCGAGGTGCCCAAAGTCTTTGCCCAGCAAGACCTCTGCGGGTAAATGGTTCATGACCCCCACTTCCACAGCACGGGAGCCGGCACCCCAATCCAGGTTAACCTATGCGGCAGGGATCCGGAGCACCTTACCCTCAGCCACAAGTACTGTAAGGGACTTCCGTGTCAGGTCCGAACTGGTGACCATGTGTGGCTGGACAAGGGTAACAGTGGCTCCGCTGTCTTGTAGTCCCTGTGCCTGCCAACCATTGATCCTGTGCCTGCCAACCGTTGATGACCTGGCAGTGGTGCAGGTGGTTGTCTCTGGTTGCAGCTAGTACGGGGTCCACCTAATGTAGGACACCAACCTCTTCTTCTGCCCAATTGGCATAGTCAGCTGGGCCCTCTGAGTCCAAACAGTGGGCAGCGGCCCTGTAGCCTCCAGCAGGGGCTCTTGTCCATTGAACGGGGGTGGATTCCATGCTTTTTCGCCCATCAGACAGTGGGCTCAGATGTGACCCATCTGATTGCACCCATAGCATCTCTGGGGTGAGCTGGGCTCGGAGGGGTGGGAGGGTGCCTCGGAGGGGTGGGAGGGTGTGATAACTAGGTCTAAAGAAATATATATTTACAAAGTTTTATATGTATTTATTATTTAAGTAAATGTTTGCAATCATAATCTCCATAATACCATGGCTTAGATATTAGGTTCATGTATGAATACATAATTACTAAATGATTTGTAGTTAAAGTCACAAACTAAATAACTCATTAGTTGTGATAATCTCAATATTATGATGTGAAAAATGACAGATGTCAAAAGAAATGTAAATGACAATAAACAGTAATAATAATATATGGTTTCAGACACAGATTATAATAATTGGTGGTTCAGTGAATAAAATGACCTGTAGAGCTTTGAATGTTATAATCTGATAAAATGCTTAATGTTTATGAATGAGAACAAAATCTTAGATATTGGTTTTCTGGTATTTTATAATCCAAAGATAAGACACTCGATTTGTAATTGAATGAAAGAGATTTGAGTCACAGGATGATATAAACAAAGTTAATTCAGTAATGCATTACTATTAGATTTGGTTCCAGCATGCTATAAATAATCGTTGGTGCACATACCTTTCAAAGTATAGATTTGAGAGAGTTTGCAAGTCTTACTTGATACACAGAGATCCGATCGACTTTAGGTGGAGACAGGAGAGCAGCGTTCAGTGTGATCAGCAAGATTACCGACTCTGGCGTGCTGCGCAGTTGTTTCACTGAAACCGGAGATGACGTCAGCTGTTGGATGAGCATCTGTTCACAGCCTGTATCGGCAAAGAGCTGCAGCTACTGTTGGCTGTTGGAAGCAAAAGGTTTAGCTTCCTAATTAGAGAAATATAAAAGTTATAGTTACTCTAGTAAATTCCCACAGGACAGAGGGATATAAGATTTGATGAAACCCAATTTAGAGTTTAAAGTTTAGGCTTTGGTTTGGCTCAATTCAGGATGAAGTTAGAGAGACTGAGTTGAAGTCACCTAATACACTTTAATAATCAAGCAATGATTCCTGGGAAATGTGGACTTAAATAGGATTCACTTTGGGGAGGAGATCTGGTGTTAAAGGTGTAGTTACAAACCAAATGCTGACAGATCCCCCCATTCAAGAGCCCCGTCCAGCAAACCGAGGACCCGGTTTAAAGGGAAAAGCAAGATGAAAGTCTGCCAATAAATCGGGTGCATTCAAGTCACGCAATAGAACCCATGAATTCTCATCATCACCATAATCCTTCCAATGGACCAGGTATTCAAGTCTACCCCTACGAAGTCTGGAATCCAGAATCCCATCAACTTCATAATCCTCAGGATCAGGTAAAGTAAGCAGTGAGGTATCCTCAGTAGGAACAGCGGTACCCAAATAAGGTTTTAATAAAGACATATGAAAGGAGGGGTGGATTTTCATTGTACCAGGTAACTTCAAAGTCACTGCATTCTCGTTGATTATTTTAAGTATTGGGAATGGACCAATGAACTGGTCAGCTAATTTCTTACTTGGTACGGGTAGTTTGATATTCTTTGTGGATAACCAAACCATATCATTTGGTTTATATACTGGAGGTGGTACTCTCTTTTTGTCGTAGTATTTTTTCTGTGTTTCTTTAGCAGTAACCAAATGGTTCTGCAAAGTTTCCATAACATCTTTCAAGGATTCAGTGTAGTTGGAAACTGATGGTGAATGGGAACAAGTTAGCGTATTCGGATAAGTACGTGGATGAAAGCCATAAGTTGCGAAAAAAGGAGAAACTTTAGTTGAGGTATTGATTGAATTATTATAAGCGAATTCAGCGCTTGGTATCCAATCGTACCAATCATCTTGTTGAGATGAAATAAAACATCTCAAGTACTGTTCGAGGGTTTGGTTTAGACGTTCCGTTTGGCCATTGGACTGCGGATGAAACGCAGTTGTGAGCCTGAGTGAGATTTGCAATGTTTTACATAAGTATTTCCAAAATTTTGAAGTGAACTTACTTCCACGATCCGTTACAATGGATGCGGGTAATCCATGTAGTCTAACTACATGATTATGGAAGAATTTTGCAGTTGTAAATGCAGTCGGTGTTCTTTTTAATGGAATAAAATGTGCCATTTTAGTTAAATGGTCTATTACAACCATTATGGTGTTGTGACCATTAGATATAGGTAAATCTACAATGAAATCAATTGCTATCATATCCCAAGGTTTTATGGGAATGGGTAAGGGCGATAGGAGACCATAAGGTTTATGATGTTCCTTCTTTTTCTTAGCGCAGGTTTCACAATTCATAATATACGTATGTATGGCTGTTTTCATCTGAGGCCACCAGTATTCTCTACTGATAAGTTCAGTTGTTTTTTCAATGCCTGGATGACCAGCTAAGGGGGTATCATGATGTTGTTGGATGATTTGGTTTCTCAGGGTATGTGGAACATAAATCAGACCATTGTTCATGTATAACCCAGATTCGGAATCTGGAGTACAAATAGGTGGAATTTCAGGATCTGAATGTTGTGCCTGAATTATGTCAGAAGTTTCTAAAACTACTGCAGCAATGATTTTAGATGGCGGAATTATATATGTATTGATATGAGAGTCTTCTATAGTTTCAAATGATCGGGATAGAGCATCAGCTTTTATATTCTTTGTACCTGGTATATGTGTAAGTGAGAAATTGAAGCGATCCAAGAATAGAGCCCAATGTACCTGTCTTGAAGACAGAGTTTTATTTTTCTTCAGATATTGAAGATTCTTATGATCAGTGAAAACCTGGAATGGAATTGTAGTTCCCTCCAAGAGATGTCGCCAATGTTCCATTGCTGATTTCATTGCTAGTAATTCCTTATCACCTATTGAATAATTACTCTCTGCAGGAGTTAATCTTCGAGAATAATAGGCAATAGGATGGAGATGATCACCCTGTTTTCCAGGTTGTGAGAGTATAGCACCTATTCCAACATTGGAAGCATCTACCTCCAAGGTGTAAGGCAAATCAGGATCAGGTATACTCAACACAGGAGCTGTTGTAAACTTCCCCTTTAGATCTTGGAAAGCTTGCTCAGTGCTGGAATCCCAAATAAATTTTTGTTTACCTGTCAAACGGGTTAAAGGTTGGACAATGGTTGAAAAGTGATTAATGAACTTTCTGTAAAAGTTTGTGAAACCCAGAAATCTTTGTAAAGATTTCAAACTTCAAACTTCAAACTCTTGATCCATTTGAATGCCTTTAGGAGATATTATGTATCCTAAAAATTTGATGGTGTCTTTGTGGAACTGACATTTTTCCATTTTAGCGTATAACTAATGATCTCCAAGAGTAGAAAGAACCCATCTCACGTGTTTTCTATGGTCCTCTAGATTTTTGGAATATATAAGAATATCGTCTAGATAGACAATTACGCACACATCCATAAGTTCTTTAAAGATCTCATTTATAAAAAACTGGAATGTGGCAGGAGCGTTCGTCAGACCAAAAGGCATTACATTATATTGGAATAGCCCATATCTGGTTATGAAAGCCGTTTTCCACTCATCTCCGGATCTCATACGTATTAAATTGTATGCTCCCTTAAGGTCTAACTTAGTGAATATGGTAGCTCCACTAAGACGTTCGATTATCTCCGGGATGAGTGGTAACGGGTATCTATTTTTTATGGTGACAGCGTTGAGGGCTCGATAATCTATAATTGGTCTAAGTGTGCCATCTTTGTTAGTAACAAAGAAAATAGCTGAGGCAACAGGAGATGAAGATGGTCATATGAATCCTTTTCTAAGGTTTTCACCCAAGTATTCCCTAAGCTGTTTCAATTCTTTTTGTGAGAGGGGAAATATTTTTCCTGATGGTATTTCTAACCCTGGTTTTGTGTCAATGGGACAATCAAAATGCCTATGAGGTGGGAGAGATTCAGCATTTTTTAAATTAAACACATCATTAAACTCATGGTATTCATTAGATAATATAGAGGCTATATGTCCAATATTTACATATGGGTAACATGTCTTTAAGCAATATTGTGATTTGAAAGTGATTACATTTTGGGTCCAATCTATTGATGGGTTATGTTTTTGTAACCATGGTAACCCAAGTATTATGGGATGAATTGAACTAGGAATTATATCATATGTTAAAAACTCTTTATGCCCATCTGGTGTGATGGTTAACAATGGTATTGTGTGATGAGTGATAGGTCCCTTTAAAATCTGAGTGCCATCTATTACCCTTACAAAGACAGTAGAAGATTTCTGCAGAATAGGTATTTTATTTTGTTTCACTATAGATTCATCAAGGAATATACCATCAGCTCCGGAATCAATAATGGCTTCGTTCTGAAGTTGCAGACTGTCCCACTGTAAAGACAATGTTATTGACAGGTAAGAAGGGTCTTTAAATTTTTTAGATGTATAGTTAAGTGTCAACTTACCCTTCTTTTGTCGAGAGAGGACAGGACACGAAGCTACATCGTGATCTTTATTTGCACAATAGAGGCAAAGATTAGCGGATCTTCTCCTTTGTTTTTCTTCAAAACTAAGAGGTCCGCCAATGGTACCTATTTCCATTGGTACAGGTGTTGAGTGGGACTTTTCTTGATAAGATTGAAAAGATCTTTTGGGTGTGCTTTCAAAATGATGTTTTTCAGTCTTCCTTTCGCGATATCTCCTATCCATGGCTATGCACAACTTGATTAAAGATTCCAAGCTTTCCGGGAAATCGACTCTGGAAAGTTCATCTTTAAGATGTTCAGATAAACCTAGACGGAACTGTTTTTTTAGACTTACTGAGTTCCACTCCGAATCCGTGGCCCATAGCTGAAAATCCGCTATGTAATCTTCCACTGGTCTTTTTCCTTGTTTGAGTGATCTTAATCTGTGTTCGGCGGTTTGCTGTTTATTTATGTCATCATAAAGTACAGCCATTGTTTGAAAAAAGCTTTCCAGGGAATTTAGTATAGGATCTTCTGTTTCTAGAAATCTGTCTGCCCATGCTCTGGGCTCTCCAGAGAGGTAGGAGATGGTAGTGAAAACTTTAATCTTATCAGTTCGGTAGGTTCGTGGTTTTAGAGTAAATAATAGAATACAAGCATTCTTAAACTCACAAAATTTCGTGCGATCACCAGAAAATGGTATTGGGGGGTTAACCTGAGGTTCTGGAGTCTCATTAGCTTTTTGCGTGACAAATTCATTAAGTATTCTTTTTAGTGTGCTGTTTTCATTTTTTATTTCAGTTAAACCTTGGGCCAATATTTCCACTTTCTGGTTTAGTGAGGAGATTTGGTTAGCCATTTCAACAGGATCCATGTTATACCTGGAAATATGTAGCTAAGATTAATTATTTATTTTTTCAGGCTTGATTATTCTGTGATAACTAGGTCTAAAGAAATATATATTTACAAAGTTTTATATGTATTTATTATTTAAGTAAATGTTTGCATTCATAATCTCCATAATACCATGGCTTAGATATTAGGTTCATGTATGAATACATAATTACTAAATGATTTGTAGTTAAAGTCACAAACTAAATAACTCATTAGTTGTGATAATCTCAATATTATGATGTGAAAAATGACAGATGTCAAAAGAAATGTAAATGACAATAAACAGTAATAATAATATATGGTTTCAGACACAGATTATAATAATTGGTGGTTCAGTGAATAAAATGACCTGTAGAGCTTTGAATGTTATAATCTGATAAAATGCTTAATGTTTATGAATGAGAACAAAATCTTAGATATTGGTTTTCTGGTATTTTATAATCCAAAGATAAGACACTCGATTTGTAATTGAATGAAAGAGATTTGAGTCACAGGATGATATAAACAAAGTTAATTCAGTAATGCATTACTATTAGATTTGGTTCCAGCATGCTATAAATAATCGTTGGTGCACATACCTTTCAAAGTATAGATTTGAGAGAGTTTGCAAGTCTTACTTGATACACAGAGATCCGATCGACTTTAGGTGGAGACAGGAGAGCAGCATTCAGTGTGATCAGCGAGATTACCGACTCTGGCGTGCTGCGCAGTTGTTTCACTGAAACCGGAGATGACGTCAGCTGTTGGATGAGCGTCCGTTCACAGCCTGTATCGGCAAAGAGCTGCAGCTACTGTTGGCTGTTGGAAGCAAAAGGTTTAGCTTCCTAATTAGAGAAATATAAAAGTTATAGTTACTCTAGTAAATTCCCACAGGACAGAGGGATATAAGATTTGATGAAACCCAATTTAGAGTTTAAAGTTTAGGCTTTGGTTTGGCTCAATTCAGGATGAAGTTAGAGAGACTAAGTTGAAGTCACCTAACACACTTTAATAATCAAGCAATGATTCCTGGGAAATGTGGACTTAAATAGGATTCACTTTGGGGAGGAGATCTGGTGTTAAAGGTGTAGTTACAAACCAAATGCTGACAGAGGGTGCCTGTTGGGTCTGGGGGTACCTAGGAGCCACCGGTGGGCGAGCGGAGGCTATAGTGGAGCAGCTCACCGGGCGAGGCTCAGGTCGTGCCTGACGCCGATCATCCAGGAACTGGTCAGCCAGGATGGCGGCTTAGTTGGCTGTCTCGGGCTTCCAATCCCTGACCAACTCTCATACCTCCAGTAGGGAGTGATCATAGAAGTGCTCGAGCAGAATGAGCTGGGTGGCTTTGGCCAGGGTGGTTACTTGGCAAGGAGCGGGTGAACTGGTGTGTCCACTCTGTGAAAGGCTGCCCCTCTTGTCTCCTGAGTCCCCAAAACTTCAGCCAGTCAGCCTCCGGCGTGATAGCATACCGGGCTAGGATGCGCTCCTTCACCCGGTCATAGTTCTTTATGTCCTCCGAGGGAACAGTGTGGAAGGTCTCAATGGCTTGCCCTAATAACTCTCTGATCAGGAGGGTGACTCGATCGACACTGGCAATGCCCTGCAGTTTGCATTGCGTCTCAAACCCTTGGGTATCTGTCTACCTCCTCATCTTCTTCTTTATAGGCGTGGAATGCCTCATGTGGTAGTTTTCTTTTCGGGGGAGGAGGCTGGAGAGTGACTGGCACGGCTCCCCCCATAGACTTCTGGACCTCCAACATTCAGAGGCGGGTGGCATCTGCGATTATCCGGGTGATAACCTATTCTGGTGGGATGGTCCCATAGAGAACCAGTCGCCACTGGATCTCCCTCTTAATATTGGACATGGCTTTCCCCCTGGTTGATGTCTTACTGAGCCGGTCACTGCTCCGTCTGCTGCCAGGCTCACTAGCCGGCTATCTTGATCACCTTCCATCATTTCGGCGATGAATGCTGCTTTGTACTTGTTGCCGGCGACTTGCCCCCGAGCTTAATTGGTGGTTTAGATTTTCCAGTTAGACGGAAGCATCCCACTGCTGTCAACCAGTTGTGTTGGACACCGGCTACCCCGACTGAGTAGCTCTGCCAGGAGGGTCCTTCCTGTCTCTGGAACTCGTAGCTATAGAGCGGAGAAAAGTGATTATAGCCAGAGCCCACCCAAATAACCAGACAGAACCAGTATTCAGTTGAAACAAGAACATACTTTATTGTGAAACACACACACTTATATACACCCAGCTCACATTGATAAGCGTTGTATCTGACCCCTAGATCTCCCACCATTCCCGCCCCTCCAGACAGGCTGGCAACCGGCATAGTATCCGTAGTCCCATAGAGTCCCAGTGGTACAGAGGTAGTGATTCCAGGGTGATCCCGGGTGAGCGGCGGTACTTCCAAGATGTTGTTGGAAAGCCCTCGGTCCCCAGATGCCACATTAAAAAAACTACATAATCCGTTGCTGGGGGCCGGAGCAGCAGTTGATCAAACATACACCAGAGAAGCCAGGGGAAGTTGGGATTGTAGGGGGGTCTGAAACCCCAAGTTCCCAAGGGAGCTCTCTTCCGGCAATCACCCCACCTCTTGCCCTCCCTAGGGGGTACCAATCCCAAAAAAAGCAGAGCTCTGGGGCAAAGGTCCGCTGGAGCAACCTTTGGGAATAGGTTAGCGGGTGTCCGGGGTGGTGAGGTGGACCGACAGTTCCAGGAGCCTGGCCAGCCAGAAAGGGATTAGTCGGTCAGAGATCAGCTCTTCTGTGAGGATGTACAAACCACAAAACAAGTAATAGGAAGAGTCTGAGAGATCACATAAGCCATGAATGGACCAAATCTAAAGTAAAAAGGAGTTAGCCAGGTAGTAGGGGGTTGGGGTGGGGGTAGCCTTGGCAGCCTGGTATCCGTGACAGCAGCAATATTAGTTTTAATATAAAAATACACATAAACCCTTTAAAATATTTAATAGGTGCATATTACAAAGTCTCATGTTAATTTATTATTATTTTAAATAATAATTTTTTTGGAGTTTCCTATCCCTTTAAGTACCTGTTTTAGAAATAGAAACTGGGATGTCTTCCAAAATTAACTCATACAATAGCCCATTCACAGCTCCTAATGCTACAGAAAAGCTCTATTCATGAACCCATGTTTTCACTGTTCAAGGCAAATACTCATTTACATGTGACATTAACCTATTGTAATCACAACACTGATTAACCCTATGAATGCCATAGGCATCTTGTCATGATGTATATACTTCTATAGCCAGTTCAGAACACAAACATCTACAAAAGGCATGTTTTTACTTTTTATTTTTGATATTTGATTTAAAGTAACACTCAAAAAGTTTTGATTGTCATAACAGCATTATTTAAATTGGGTTTTAAAAGGGGATTGCTTAATCATGACTTTCAAAGGAACCTATTGTAATCCATGTCCATCCGCACCACTACTAAACCATCTGAATGCATCATTTACGTTGTCAGGATGGGCAGACTGTGCACCATTTCTCATTTGCTATATGGTCACTTTTAACTTTCACTTCTGAGGTTATTTACCACTTCCCTCTAGTTTTGGGTGCATTCCTAGCCATTGCGGGGCCCAAGGCAGGATGACATAATGGGGCCCCCCTTTATCCCCGCCCCCAACCCGCCCAATCTCCGCTCCAAAACCCCGCCCCCAACCCACCCAATCTCTGCCCCAACCCCGCCCAATCTCCGCCCCCGCCGTTTTTTACAAATAAAAACAATGGGAGAAAAATAATTTAAAGTAATGCACAACATTTTAAATTAAAAAAATATATAAATCCAATAAAGTGGAGCACTATAACATTGTATATATTGCAATATACCATTTGTAATATTGGAACAACGGTTTATTATATAATGAAGAATTATGCTGACAATTAGGAACAGTGGAGTTGAACTGTGCCTTATTTTTATGTGTTTTCTTATTATAACAAGAACATTACAGAGATGCCAGGGCTGCCTCAGCAAGTGCAGGTCCCTAGGCAGAAAGACAGCGCGGGGCCTCTACCCAGAACAAAAAAATACTTAAAAGAAATGGGGCAATGCACTGTACCACACAAACACAGTGCACAGATATAATACACACACAGAGATACTTATATACACATACATCCCCACACACACAGCCCCCATAGCCCCCGCCCCCACACACACTCAGACAGCCCCCCACACACACACACACTCAGACAGCCCCCCACACACACTCAGACAGCCCCCACCCCACACACACACTCAGACAGCCCCCACACACACTCAGACAGCCCCCCCCACACACACACTCAGACAGCCCCCATACACATACACACTCAGACAGCCCCCACACACACACACACTCAGACAGCCCCCACACACATACACACTCAGACAGCCCCCCACACACACACTCAGACAGCCCCCCCCCCACACACACACTCAGACAGCCCCCACCCCACACACACACTCAAACAGACCCCACACACACTCAGACAGCCCCCACACACACTCAGACAGCCCCCACACATACACACACTCAGACAGCCCCCACAACATACACACTCAGACAGCCCCCACACGCACACACACTCAGACAGGCCCCCCACACACACACACTCAGACAGCCCCCACAACAGATCGCCACAACAGAACTTAAATCATTTTCACAACATGATAACTTTAATTAATATATTTTGTGCATAATTTGATGCTTAATTATAGCAAGTTTTCAGTTGAAACTTTGACAAATAGGGCCCATAATATTTTCTTTTGGTGGATTTTAAAATTCTTTAACTGTAAGTATTGAACCTGCTGCCTTGCTACATTGTATCTGCCTAGGAGACCCTTAATCAAAATTGTGTCTCGTGAATGGGTTTTTAAAGAGAACGAGGGGCCGATTTATCATTGTCTGTCCGACATGATACGCTCAATGCCGACAGCATACGCTGCCAGCATTTAACATCGCACAAGCAGTTCTGGTGAACTGCTTGTGCAATGCCGCCCCCTGCAGATTTTACAGCCGCTAGCAGGGGGTCTCAATCAACCCGATTGTATAGGATTGGATGGATTGCAGGCCGCAGCCTGAGAGGCAGCAGATCAATTATGGAGCAGAGGTCATAAGACCGCTGCTTCATAACTGCATCAGGGGCCATTCGGCCCTTGATAAATCGCCCCCCAAGCCTCCATGCCAAGTCCAAACTAATTCACAAGAGTGCATTTTAAAGTACTTGCACCCACATTATTGAAGTTGTAAACTAGATAAAGCATTTCGGACTGGGAGCTCATTAATGCAGGTGCAAGTACTTTAAAACACACTCTTGAGAAAAAATTTGGACTAAGGAACCGATTTATCAACTTGCGGGCAGATGTGATTCGCTCTAGCATACACTGTCGGCATTTATCATTGCACATTCACATTCACTGCCAATCAGCGGTGTCAATCATTCCGACCGTATCTGACCAGGATGATTCCTGCCCTCCATCTCTGAGGTGGCGAATGAGTTAAGGAGCAGTCTTTCGACCGCTGCTTCTTAACTTAAGTTTCTGGTGAGCTGGAAACTTTGTGGGTAGATTGCAGCATCCTGTGCTTGATAAATCTACCCCTTAGTGTGCATGAACGCTTGTTCTCTCTCAATAAAAAACAGTCGAAAAGGCGCAATCTTGCTTAGACAGTCTACGCCAGAATTTTTCTTTTTTTAAAGATAGATTTAGCCTTTATTACCCATTCCCTAGTTTTGCATAACCAACACGATTATATTAAAGAGACATGAAACCCAAAATGTTTATTTCATGATTTAGGTAGAACATACAATTTTAAACAACTTTCCAGTTTACTTCTCTTATCAAATTAGCGTCATTCTCTTGGTATCATTTGTTGAAGAAGCAGCAACGCAAAACTGGTTTGTAATTGAACACATGGGTGAGCCAATGACAATGGGTATATATGTGCAGCCACCAATCAGCAGCTAGAACCTAGGTTCTTTGCTACTCCTGAGCTTACCTAGATAAACCTTTCAGCAAAGAATAACAAGAGGGGGAAACAAATTAAATAATAGACGTAAATTGGAAAGTTGTTTAAAATGGTAAATCCTGTCTAAATCATGAATGTCTAATGATGACTTTATTGTTCCTTTAATATACTTTTTTCCTCTGTGATTACATTGTATCTAAGCCTCTGCAGAAACACAGTCAAATGCATTGAAATAAGGTTTGGCCTTCAAGGGCTTAGATATTAGCATATGAGCCTACCTAGGTTTAGCTTTCAACAAAGAATACCAAGAGAACAAAGCAAATGTAATGATAAAAGTAAATTGGAAAGTTGTTTAAGATTGCATGCTCTATCTGAATCATGAAAGTTTAATTTTGACTAGACTGTCCCTTTAACTGAGAGAATCAGACAGAATGCCGAGGGTCTCTGGATCAGCTGAGAATGCATTTACTGTTTTGTTTTTGTAATTGTTTTTAAAAAAAGTCAGATTCACTTCAGACAGGTCTTAGGTTCCCAGACGTAAGTCTTTGTTTATTTGTTATTTCTAAACCACTTAAGAAAAGCAAATAACAGCCCATAATAGTTTTTTTTATTAAGGCTTTGTTATGGTTTCCATTACGTGTTTTATTCAAGGTCTTGTACATGCTTCAGCATTTTAACTAATTATATCTGTGCTTGAGCTGTCACATGGCTGTCATTCTTGCATTTCTCTGGCTTATTTGCTGCCCTTTAACTCCCAGAAACCCCTGTTCTCACCTGTGCCACTATAAGCTCATGTGATGTCGTATAAACATATAAATGGCCCTCTCACGCAGGTGATGCCACATAATTAGTAATTAGCAGTAATATGCAAGGCAGACTCTAACCGGAAAGTCTCTGAAGGATTGAAAATTATTCAATGAAATAGACTGGCCAATATTCAGTAAAATCTGCTGCTGAAATTAATACCTCGCTGAAAAATTGTGGAATTATAGGAATTCAATTTTATGCTCGTCCAAATTACCGGTCGCTCTCTGCTACAATCACAGACTGCAAAAATGCCTTTTAAAACAAGTGGATTAAAATGAAAAAAGTTTCCCATCTATAAACCAGAACACGCTAACATATGCAAAATAGTAACCCATCTATAAACCAGAACACGCTAAAATATGCAAAATAGTAACTTGTATTTTTATATGTATTTTTATACATATTAAAATTTTGTGTAATGCTAAACTGACTAAAGTATATTATTTGGAGTCTCATACTTGGCGATCCGATATACAGCGTAGTTTTCGGCGCAAGCGAGGGAACCCGCGCCGCCCGTAATTTCACCTCGCACATCGGGGTATTACATATACCCCGCCGGCAGTTCCTAAAGTGCCATAAGTCGGATAAACTAGCGATGTCCAGAAATGAGCGTATCTACAAATTTCTGGAGTCGCTAGTGACTTACGGCACTTTAGAAACTGCCGGCGCCTAAGAAAACTAACTAAAATCTTAAATATCCCGTAACTGTCTAACACGCCTCCCAAAAATAATCCCGACACATATACCCCTATACCCACAATCCCCCCTCTCACTCCTAATAATAAATGTATTAACCCCTAAACCACCATAGCCCACACCGCAAGTAATAACTAAATTATTAACCCCTAAACTGCCATAGCCCACAACACAATACACCTATTAAAGTATTAACCCCTAAACCGCCATAGCCCACAACGCAATACACCTATTAAAGTATTAACCCCTAAACCTAACCCTAACACCCCCTAACTTAATTATTATTTAAATAAATCTAAATAATATTACTATTAATAACTAAAGTATTCCTATTTAAAACTAAATACTTACCTATAAAATAAACCCTAAGATAGCTACAATATAATTAATAATTACATTGTAGCTATTTTAGGATTTATTTTTATTTTACAGGGAACTTTGTATTTATTTTAACTAGGTACAATAGCTATTAATTAGTTAATAACTATTTAATAGCTACCTAGTTAAAATAATTACAAAATTACCTGTAAAATAAATCCTAACCTAAGTTACAAATACACCTAACACTACACTATCAATAAATAAATTAAATTAATTAACTACAATTAGCTAAAATAAAATACAATTAAATAAAATAAACTATAGTAAAAAAAACAAACTAAATTACAGAACAAAAAAAAAATTTTTACAAGAAGTTTAAACTAATTAGACCTAATCTAAGCCCCCTAATAAAATTAAAAAAAAACAAAATAATAAAATGCCCTACCCTATACTAAATTACAAATAGCCCTTAAAAGGGCCTTTTGCAGGGCATTGCCCCAAAGTAATCAGCTCTTTTACCTGTAAAAAAAAAGAACAATCCCCCCCAACATTACAACCCACCACCCACACACCCCTACTCTAAAACCCACCCGATCCCCCCTTAAAAAAGCCTAACACTACCCCATTGAAGATCACCCTACCTTGAGCCGTCTTCACCCAGCCGGGCACCAGTGGTCATCCGATCCGGGCAGAAGTCTTCATCCGATGGGGCAGAAGAGGACATCCGGACCGGCAGAAGTCTTCATCCTATCCGGGCAGAAGAGGACATCTGGACCGGCAGACGTCTTTATCCAAGCGGCATCTTCTATCTTCATCCATCTGACGAAGAGCGGCTCCATCTTGAAGACCTCCGGTGCGGAGCATCCTTCCAGCACGACAGACTAACGACGAATGACGGTTCCTTTAAATGACGTCATCCACGATGGCGTCCCTCGAATTCTGATTGGCTGATAGGATTCTATCAGCCAATCGGAATTAAGGTAGGAAAAATCCGATTGGTTGATTTAAACAGCCAATCGGATTGAAGTTCAATCCGATTGGCTGATCGGATCAGCCAATAGAATTGACCTCACATTATATTGGCTGATCCAATCAGCCAATCGGATTGAACTTTTTTGGAAGGCATTTTAGGGAGTTATGGTGCTCCCATACTGCTACGGCTGCATTTTATGGCGAGGTGAAAATGGAGTAAGATTTCTCCATTTTCGCCACGTAAGGCCTTGCGCTGGATATTTGATACCGATTTACGACGCTGTCCCATGTTAGCCTATGGGAGTAAGAATTGCGGGCGACGGGTGAAATATACGGGCGTAAGTTGTATGCTACGCCGTATATGTGATACTAAACCCCGCAAAAACCGGCATCACCGGCTTTTGCGGACAACGCTGCATATCGGATGGGGCCCCAGATCATTTAATAATTAGGTTGGTTAATCTTGTATACATATATATATATATATTTATAGTTTTAAGGAATAATTAGTTTTTTAACTACCTTTGGCGCCTCCCACAACCTTCCTTTTTACTTAATATGCAAAATAGTAACCCATCTATAAACCAGAACACGCTAACATATACAAAATAGTGACCCATTTATAAACCCAAACACACTAATATATGCAAAATAGTGACCCATCTATAAACCAGAACACGTGACGCTAACATATGCAAAATAGTAACCCATCTGTAAACCAGAACATGCTAACATATACAAAATAGTAACCCAATCTCACATGTCACTCCTAGAGGGACAGGAGACAAGGAGTGTATACTTTAGTTATCCTGAGATTGTCTGTGTATCAGGTAATGCTACATTGAGTCTCACATGTCACCCCCCAGAGGGACAAGAGACCAGGAGTACATACTGCAGTTATACTGAGATTGTCTGTGTATAGGGCAATGCTACAGTGAGTCTCACATGTCAACCCCTAGAGGGACAGGAGACTAGGAGTGCATACTGTAGCTATACTGAGATTGTCTGTGTATAAGGTAATGCTACAGTGAATCTCACATGTCCCCCCTCAGAGGGACAGGAGACCAGGAGTGCATACTGCAGCTATACTGAGATTGTCTGTGTATAAGGCAATGCTACAGTGAGTCTCACATGTCACCCCCCAGAGGGACAGGAGACTAGGAGTGCATACTGTAGCTATACTGAGATTGTCTGTGTATAAGGTAATGCTACAGTGAATCTCACATGTCCCCCCCTCAGAGGTACAGGAGACTAGGAGTGCATACTGCAGCTATACTGAGATTGTCTGTGTATAAGGCAATGCTACAGTGAATCTCACATGTCACCTCCCAGAGGGACAGGAGACCAGGAGTGCATACTGCAGTTAAACTGAGATTGTCTGTGTATAGAGCATTGCTACAGTAAGTCTCACATATCAACTCCCACCCTTATAGGGACAGAAGACCAGGAGTGCATACTGCAGTTATACTGAGATTATCTGTTTATAGGGTAATGCTACAGTGAGGGTCACATGTCACCTCAGAGGTTAAGCAGACCAGGAGTGCATACTGCAGTTATACTGAGATTGTCTGTGTATAGGGCAATGCTACAGTGAGTCTCACATGTCACCCATTAGAGGGACAGGAGACCAGGAGTGCATACTGCAGTTATACTGAGATTGTCTGTGTATAGGGCAATGCTACAGTGAGTCTAACATGTCACCCCCCCAGAGGGACAGGAGACCAGGAGTGCATACTGCAGCTATACTGAGATAAGGCAATGCTACAGTGAGTCTCACATGTCACCCCCCAGAGGGACAGGAGACCAGGAGTGCATACTGCAGTTATACTGAGATTGTCTGTGTATAGGGCAATGCTACAGTGAGTCTCACATCTCACCCCCCAGAGGGACAGGAGTCCAGGAGTGCATACTGCAGCTATACTGAGATTGTCTGTGTATAAGGTAATGCTACAGTGAGTGTCACATGTCACCTCCCAGAGGGACAGGAGTCCAGGAGTGCATACTGCAGCTATACTGAGATTGTCTGTGTATAAGGTAATGCTACAGTGAGTCTCACATGTCACCCATTAGAGGGACAGGGGTCAAGGAGTGCATACTGCAGTTATACTGAGATTGTCTGTGTATAGGGCAATGCTACAGTGAGTATCACATGTCACCCCCAGAGGGACAGGAGACCAGGAGTGCATACTGTAGCTATACTGAGATTATCTGTGTATAGGGCAATGCTACAGTGAGTCTCACATGTCACCCCCTAGAGGGACAGGAGACCAGGAGTGCATACTGCAGTTATACTGAGATTATCTGTGTATAGGGCAATGCTACAGTGAGTCTCACATGTCACCCCTAGAGGGACAGGAGACCAAGAGTGCATACTGCAGCTATACTGAGATTGTCTGTGTATAGGGCAATGCTACAGTGAGTATCACATGTCACCCCCAGAGGGACAGGAGACCAGGAGTGCATACTGTAGCTATATTGAGATTGTCTGTATATAGGGCAATGCTACAGTGAGTCTCACATCTCACCCCCCAGAGGGACAGGAGTCCAGGAGTGCATACTGCAGCTATACTGAGATTGTCTGTGTATAAGGTAATGCTACAGTGAGTGTCACATGTCACCTCCCAGAGAGACAGGAGTCCAGGAGTGCATACTGCAGCTATACTGAGATTGTCTGTGTTTAAGGTAATGCTACAGTGAGTGTCACATGTCACCTCCCAGAAGGACAGGAGACCAGGAGTACATACTGCAGCTATACATAGATTGTCTGTGTATAGGACAATGCTACAGTGAGTCTCACATGTCACCCATTAGAGGGACAGGAGACCAGGAGTGCATACTGCAGTTATACTGAGATTGTCTGTGTATAGGGCAATACTACAGTGAGTCTCACATGTCACCCCCAGAGGGACAGGAGACCAGGAGTGCATACTGTAGCTATACTGAGATTGTCTGTGTATAAGGCAATGCTACAGTGAGTCTAACATGTCACCCATTGGAGGGACAGGAGACCAGGAGTGCATACTGCCGTTATACTGAGATTGTCTGTGTATAAGGCAATGCTACAGTAAGTCTCACATGTCACTCCCAGAGGGACAGGAGACCAGGAGTGCATACTGTAGCTATACTGAGATTGTCTGTGTATAGGGCAATGCTACAGTGAGTCTCACATGTCACCCATTAGAGGGACAGGAGACCAGGAGTGCATACTGCAGTTATACTGAGATTGTCTGTGTATAGGGCAATGCTGCAGTGAGTCTCACATGTCAGCCCTAGAGGGACAGGAGTACATTCTGCAGTTATACTGAGATTGTCTGTGTATAGGGCAATGCTACAGTGAGTCTCACATGTAACCCATTAGAAGGACAGGAGACCAGGAGTGCATACTGCAGTTATACTGAGATTGTCTGTGTATAGGGCAATGCTACAGTGAGTCTCACATGTGACCCCCAGAGACCAGGAGTGCATACTGCATTTATACAGAGATTGTCTTTGTATAAGGTAATGCTACAGTGAGTCTCACATGTCACCCATTAGAAGGACAGGAAACCAGGAGTGCATACTGCAGTTATACTGAGATTGTCTGTGTATAGAGCAATGCTACAGTGAGTCTCACATGTCACCCGTAGAGGGACAGGAGACCAGGAGTGCATACTGCAGTTATACTGAGATTGTCTGTGTATAGGGCAATGCTACAGTGAGTCTCACATGTGACCCCCAGAGACCAGGAGTGCATACTGCAGTTATACTGAGATTGTCTGTGTATAGGGCAATTCTACAGTGAGTCTCACATGTCACCCATAGAGGGACAGGAGACCAGGAGTGCATACTGCAGTTATACTGAGATTGTCTGTGTATAGGGCAATGCTACAGTGAGTCTCACATGTGACCCCCAGAGACCAGGAGTGCATACTGCAGTTATACTGAGATTGTCTTTGTATAAGGTAATGTTACAGTGAGTCTCACATGTCACCCATTAGAAGGACAGGAAACCAGGAGTGCATACTGCAGTTATACTGAGATTGTCTGTGTATAGAGCAATGCTACAGTGAGTCTCACATGTCACCCGTAGAGGGACAGGAGACCAGGAGTGCATACTGCAGTTATACTGAGATTGTCTGTGTATAGGGCAATGCTACAGTGAGTCTCACATGTCACCCGTGGAGGGACAGGAGACCAGGAGTGCATACTGCAGTTATACTGAGATTGTCTGTGTATAGGGCAATGCTACAGTGAGTCTCACATGTCACCCCAGAGGAACAGGAGACCAGGAGTGCATACTGCAGTTATACTGAGATTATCTGTGTATAGGGCAATGCTACAGTGAGTCTCACATGTCACCCCAGAGGAACAGGAGACCAGGAGTGCATACTGCATTTATACTGAGATTATCTGTGTATAGGGCAATGCTACAGTGAGTCTCACATGTCACCCCCAGAGGGACAGCAGACCAGGAGTGCATACTGCAGTTATACTGAGATTATCTGTGTATAGGGCAATGCTACAGTGAGTCTTACATGTCACCCCCAGAGGGACAGCAGACCAGGAGTGCATACTGCAGTTATACTGAGATTATCTGTGTATAGGGCAATGCTACAGTGAGTCTCACATGTGAAACCCAAAGAGACAGGAGACCAGGAGTGTATACTGCAGTTATACTGAGATTATCTGTGTATAGGGAAATGCTACAGTGAGTCTCACATGTCACCCCCAGGGGGACAGGAGACCAGGAGTGCATACTGTAGCTATACTGAGATTGTCTGTGTATAAGGTAATGCTACAGTGAGTCTCACATGTCACCCCCAGAGAGACAGGAGTCCAGGAGTGCATACTGCAGTTATACTGAGATTATCTGTGTATAGGGCAATGCTACAGTGAGTCTCACATGTCACCCCCAGAGGGACAGCAGACCAGGAGTGCATACTGCAGTTATACTGAGATTATCTGTGTATAGGGCAATGCTACAGTGAGTCTCACATGTGAAACCCAAAGAGACAGGAGACCAGGAGTGCATACTGCAGTTATACTGAGATTATCTGTGTATAGGGCAATGCTACAGTGAGTCTCACATGTCACCCCCAGAGGGACAGCAGCAGGGCCGGTGCAAGGATTTTTGTCTACACAGGCGAAGGTGCATTTGGACGCCCCCCCCCCCCCACCAAAAAACCCAGACAATATCACCAACCTCTTGGAAACTCAGAAAATGCAAGGTCTTAGCAAAAGAAAGCCATGTATAAATGACATGCTATACTGTTAAAGGGCCATTGTACTTATTATTTTTTTCTAATGTTTTCCAATCTCTTTTTATACCTAACAACATATATTCATTTAATATAAAAAAGTATAATGAAGACAGGGTGTGTACCATGTGTAAACTGTCTGCCAGTGCCAGTTTATTTATGAAGCCAACTGCTGCCAAGAGATTTTTGAGTTAATAAATTAAGGACACGGTGGACACCACACTACTGCATCATGCATGCATGCATTGTTGGGGTCTCACAGACAGTCGGTGGTGAGTCAGTCACTGACTGACTGTGTAGTGTTAGGTTAGTTACTGTTTGAAATGTGATGAACTGTAGGACTGGTGGTCTGGGTTAGGTCAGGTGACTGTCTCTGTCTGTGTCAGGCTTGAGCTTCCAAGTTTCCAACCTCACCGTGACCTCACCTCAGTGACAGTTCCACTGACCACTCACTCTCAGACTCAGTCAGACTGACTAGTAGATCCCACGGGCTGCACCCCCCCCCCCACGGTCCCCCCCCATGATCATCATCATGATCACACATCCATGCACATGACTTCACTAACTAACCCATCCAGATCCAGCATGACATGCATCCATCATGAATAAATGATTATGAATTTTTTTTCCTAATTCCTTCCAATTCCAAATGATCCATCATCCTCCAAATAATCCTAAATTCCTACTGTCCTGTTCTGGACTCTGTCCTGTGCTGCTGCTGCTGCACTCTGTCTTAGTCAGACTGACTGTTACTACTAGTAGTAGACTGGGCCTGCACCCCCCCCTGTCCCCCACCATCATCATATGATATTTATTTTATACAATTTAATTAACTCTCTGTGACTCTGTCCTGTCCTGTGCTGCTGCTGCTGCACTCTGTCTTAGTCAGACTGACTGTTACTACTAGTAGACTGGGCGGCTGGGCCTGCACCCCCGGTCCCCCACCATCATCATATGATATATTTATATATTTTACAATTTAATTAACTCTCTGACTGTGACTCTGTCCTGTCCTGTGCTGCTGCCTGCTGCTGCACTCTGTCTTAGTCAGACTGACTGTTACCACTAGACTAGTAGACTGGGCCTGCACCCCCCCCCCCCCGGCGGTCCCCCACCATCATCATATCTTATATTTATTTTTTTATACAATTTAATTAACATACATAATAACAACACAACATGTCATGATCACACTGTCTCACGACTCACACTACTAACCCCATCCAGACCATCCATCATCCCAGACCCCAGCAGGCTCAGCCAGCATGACATGATGCATCATCCATATCCATTATGATTGATTATTATTATTTTTTCATAATCCTCCACCGACCTAACCTAATTCCAAATGATCCAATCCTGAACTGAATGTAAGGCTTATATGCTTATGGACTGGCTGCTTATATAAATTATATAAATATAAATATCTCCATTCTCCTCCTAAATAGGCTAAATCCTCCTACCGTAACTTGAACGTCTTCTGTCACTGTGTTGAGTGTCGACTTGTCTCACTCTCACTCTCAAGTTGTTGTCCGCTCGGCGCTCCCAGTCCCTCTGCCTGCTGTGCTGGGCTGGTGAGGTGACTGGTCTTCTTCTCAGGTGATGTGAACTGCGCAGCACGAGCGGGCTCTCTCCTCACGTGGCTGGCTCAGGCTGCCTGTGTCACGTTCCCTCTCTCACTCAGTCAAGTGACGTGACGTCACCAGGTGGTTGGACGGGCAGCCTGTCAGTCAGACTTCAGTCAGCCACTCAGAGAGGCTGTGTGTGCTGCGCTGCGCCGCGCCGCAACTTAGCAACTGGCGCCTGAACTTAGGCATAGGCAACTTCCTGTTATAACGATCGATCAGTGTCAGTGAATCTTGAAGATGAAGTTGTTCAAATTATTCACAACACATGTTATAATCATAATCATTCATGTTGCGGTCGGCAGGGGGGGGGGCTGGGGGGGGGGGCTGGGGGGGGTGGTAAAAAAAAAAATACTTAAAATTTTTTTTTTTTGAGCAGCAAATTAATCAGCAAATGCACTGCTGCTCTTGAGCGCCCCCCTGCTAATGCGCCCTAAGGCGGTAGCCTAAGCTGCCTATTACAAAACGCCGGCCCTGGACAGCAGACCAGGAGTGCATACTGCAGTTATACTGAGATTGTCTGTGTATAGGGCAATGCTACAGTGAGTCTCACATGTCACCCCCAGAGGGACAGCAGACCAGGAGTGCATACTGCAGTTATACTGAGATTATCTGTGTATAGGGCAATGCTACAGTGAGTCTCACATGTCACACTGACTTCTAGAGGGGTAACCACTGATTGGCAAAACAGAAAAACAGACAAAGAACATGAAATCCACCAGGTTTTTCAAGTGATGGATCCCTAAGCTACTCTGAAATGTCAATGCTAGGCACAGTTTCTTTGCCAAATTAAAAACCAAAAGTTTTTAAAACACGTATTTTGTTTAGAGATGGTTTGCAATGCAATTCTTAAAGGAACATGAAACCCAAAATGTTTCTTTCATGATTCAGAGCATCAATTTCAAACAACTTTTTAATTTACTTCTATTATCAATTTTTCTTCGTTCTCTTGGTATCTTTTGTAGCACAACAAGGATGTAAGCTTTTAAGCCAGCTTATTTCTGGAGCACTATAAGGCAGCCGTTTTGCAATAATGTTATCTATTTGCAAGATCACTATATGGCAGCTCTATTTCCTGCCATGTAGGGCTCCGGATGTCTACCTAGGTATCTCTCCAACAAAGAATATCATGGGAACAAAGCAAATTTGATAATAGAAGTAAATTGGAAACTTTTTAAAAAATGGTTTGTTCTGTGTGAATCCCACAAGAACGTTTTGGGGTTTTATATCCCTTTATTTACTGATTTACAGTTCAATGCTTAATCACTGATATACTGTATGATATATGCCATTTTAATCTAGTTGACTTTATCATATCACCACTTCTGTATTCATCCCTATACAACTTAAACACATTTATTGTAGTCACTGTTTGAAATCAGAAAAAAATATTTGTTTAACAAAAAAAATTAATAATAAATTAAAGACTATTAAAATTTTTCGTACTTTTTTTTCAGAGGGGGAGATGAAAAAATAGCTACAGCTTACTGAGACTATATATATATATATATATATATGCACCCTCTAGTGACTTAGTTACCTATTGTCATCTATCTATAATTATTAGACATGTGCGTTTCGTTTCGTTCCAAATCGAAATTCAGACAAATTTGTTAAATTCGGAGCATCGAATCGATTTAAATTTCCGAATTACCCTAGCAACGAAATGTAACTAATCTGAATGCATTTGTACCGAATAAATCCAAATTAGTTCGGATTTATTTGTTGCATTCGAATGGCCATGGACTAATTACAATTACAGTAGTATTGTACAGTATATTAGGTTATATCATTCTGCTAGCTCTGTGCAGGGCACATTATGTAGCTGGTACCTGTGAGGTTGGTACTTAGGTGGGATGTGATGTGTATTACACTAGTATTATGTACTGTATATTAGGTTATATACCTCTGCTAGCTCGGTTGTATATTGTGTATCTGGTACCTGTGAGGTTGGCACTTATGTTGATTCAGATGGGTTACACCTAATATACAGTACATAATACTAGTCTAATACACAGCACATCCCACCTAACACATACCGAACTTCCGAATTTACGAATCGAATCCGAACTGAATACATCCAAATTTATTCAAATCCGAAACAAATGCATTTGAATGTATCCGAATTCGAATCGATCCAAAAATGAAATTCGAAAAAAATCTGAATTGGTCTGAAACGAACCAAAACAAATTTTTCCGTCACGCACAAGTCTAATAATTATTTTGATATCTATTGTAATTTATCTATAGTGGTTTAGATCTGACATTTATTATCACTTGTGTATGTTTGCTGACAGACTTATTCATAAAGTACTTGGCTATGTGATTGTATGTATTGAGCAGTATGTAGCTGGATGCTCTTTTTGAATTCTATAGTGATGGTTAAATAGAACAGTTTGTACATTTGTAAAGAGAACATTAATTTAACTCAGCAGTGATGTCATTACTTAAGCAGGTAGTGCCATACAGAGCAGTGACATCACACCACTCATGTGCTATAGAGCAGTGAAGTCACACTAGTGCAGAAATATCTCACAATCGCCTAGATTATGAGCTTTGCACTAAACAGGGTGCGAAACTAACGCCAAAAAGTTGCATTATTTCACCTTCCATAGCGTTGCCATTACGAGTTACTGAAAAGCCTCCTTGTGCATGCGATATGGTGGCGATAAGCTCCATAGCGCACAAAATCCAAGGGCTGCTTTGACGTGCTCATGCACGCTTTCCCCCTTAGACATCCATGGGGAGAGAATGTTAGAAAAAAAGCTAACACCTGCGATGGCGGAATGAAAAATCTCCGTAACGCAACCCCACTGATGTCTATGGGGGAAAAAAAGTTACGTTTAAACCTAACACCCTAACATAAACCCCAAGTCTAAACACCCCTAATCTAACCCCCTGACATAGCTGACACCTAAATAAAGTTATTAACCCCTAATCTGCCGCTCCCCACATCGCCGACACTTAAAAAAATGATTAACCCCTAATCCGCCGCTCCCCGACATCACCGGCACTATAATAAAGTTATTAACCCCTAAACCTCCGGCCTCCCACATCTCCGCAACTAAATAAACTTATTAACCCCTAAACCTCCGGCCTCCAACATCTCCGCAACTAAATAAACCTATTAACCCCTAAATAGGGTGACCATATTGCCGCTTTAAAAAGAGACACATATGAAAAAAACATATGTCAGGGTTCTTATACAAAAATAAACAGCCCTGAAAACAGCCATGACATATGCATTTTTCATATGTGTCCCTTTTTAAAGCGGCAATATGGTCACCCTACCCCTAAATCTCTGACCTCCCACATCTCCGCAACTAAATAAACCTATTAACCCCTAAACCGCCGGCCTCCCACATCTCCACAACAAAATAAACCTATTAACCCCTAAACCGCCGGCCACCCTCAAAGCACAAAACACTAAATAACACTATTGACCCCTAAACCTAACACCCCCTTAACTTTAAATTAAAATTATAATATAACTATATTCAAATAAATAAAAACTTACCTGTGAAATAAAAAAAACCTAAGTCTAAATTATAAATTAACCTAACATAATAATTCTAATAAAATAAAAAAACTACCAATTAAAAAAATCTAAATTTCAAATGTAAAAAAACCTAACACTACGAAAAAAATAAAAAAATCTAAAATTAAGCTTACAAAAAATAATAAACGAAGTTATCAAAAATAAAAACAATTACACCTAATCTAATAGCCCTATAAAAAAATAAAAAAGCCCCCCCAAAATAAAAACACCCCCTAGCCTACAATAAACTACCAATAGCCCTTCAAAGGATCTTTTGTAGGGCATTGCCCTAAGTTAAACAGCTCTTTTACCTGTAAAAAAAATACAAAGTCCTCCCAACAGTAAAACCCACCACCCACCCAACCAACCCCCCAAAATAAAATAACCTAACTCTAAAAAAATCCTAAACTACCCATTGCCCCTAAAGGGACATTTGTATGGGCATTGCCCTTAAAAGGACATTCAGGTCTTTTTCATTGCCCTTAAAAGGGCATTTAGCTCTTTTTCAAAAGCCCAAACTTTAATCTGAAAAAAAAAACACCCCAAAAAATAAAAAAATACTTAGCACTAACCCCGGAATATCTACTCATGGTTGCTGAAGTCTAGACATCCAGGTGGCAAGAAGTCTTCATTCAGGTGGCGACATCTTCATCCATTGCGGGGGCGTCTTCTATCTTCATCCCGGTGGCTCGGCGTGGTGCAGAGCGGGCGAAGACAATCCAGTACGGAAGGTCCTCTTCATATAGTCCCCGCCGTACACTGAAGCTTCAGTGCAAGGTAGCTGTCTCAAAATGGCGTACCTTGCATTCCTATTGGCTGATTTGATTCTTCAAATTCAAATCAGCCAATAGGACAAGAGCTTCTAAAATCCTATTGCCTGTTCAAAACAGCTAATAGGACGAGAGCTTCTAAAATCCTATTGGCTGTTCAAAACAACCAATAGGATGAGAGCTACTAAAATCCTATTGGCTGATTTGAACAGCCAATAGGATTTCAGTAGCTCTCATCCTATTGGCTGTTTTGAACAGCCAATAGGATTTTAGAAGTTCTCATCCTATTGACTGATTTGAATTTGAAGAATCAAATCAGCCAATAGGAATGCAAGGTACGCCATTTTAAAACGGCTACCTTGCTTTGAAGCTTCAGTGTACGGCGGGGACTGTATGAAGAGGACACTCTGCACTGGATGTCTTCGCCGCTCCGCCGGGATGAAGATAGTAGACGCCCCCGCGATAGATGAAGATGTCGCAACATGGATAAAGACTTCTCGCCGCCTGGATGTCCAGACTTCAGCAACTGTGAGTAGATATTCTGGGGTTAGTGTAAGGTTTTTTTTGGTTTTTTTTCAGATTAGGATTTGGGCTTTTGAAAAAGAGCTAAATGCCCTTTTAAGGGCAATGAAAAAGACCTGAATGCCCTTTTAAGGGCAATGCCCATACAAATGCCCCTTTAGGGGCAATGGGTAGCTTATTTTATTTTTAGAGCTAGGTTTTTTTATTTTGGGGGTTGGTTGGGTGGCGGGTTTTACTGTTGGGGGGGGGCTTTACCTTTTTTTACAGGTAAAAGAGCTGTTTAACTTAGGGCAATGCCCTACAAAAGGCCATTTTAAGGGCTATTGGTAGTTTATTGTAGGCTAGGGGGTGTTTTTATTTTGGAGGGGCTTTTTTATTTTATAGGGCTTATTTTTGATAATTTAGTTTATTATTTTTTGTAAGCTTAGAGTTTTTTATTTTTCTAAATTTAGTGTTTATTATTTTTTGTAATTTTAGATTTTTAGATTTTTTTATTAGAATAGTAAGGCTAGGTTAATTTATAGTTTAATGTTAGGTTTATTTTTATTTCACAGGTGAGTTTTGAATTATTTAAATATAGTTATATTGTAATTTTGATTTAAAGTTAGGGGGTGTTAGGTTTAGGGGTTAATAGTTTAGTTTAGTGTTTTGCGATGTGGGGGGCCAGCAGTTTAGGGGCTAATATGTTTATTTAGTGGCAGAGATGTGGGAGGCTGGATGTTTAGGGGTTAATAGGTTTATTTAGTTGCAGAGATGTGGGAGGCCAGAGGTTTAGGGGTTAATAACTTTATTATAGTGGCAGTGATGTCGGGGAGTGGCAGAATAGGGGTTAATAACTTTATTATAGTGGCGGTGATGCCGGGGAGTGGTGCTGAAATAGGGGTTAATAATTTGTATTAGTGTCGGCGATGTTGGGAGCGGCAGATTAGGGGTTAATAAGTTTGAGATAGTGTTTGCTATGCGGGAGGGTGGCAGTTTAGAGGTTAATAAGTAGTTTATAGGTGTTAGTGTACTTTGTAACACTTTAGTTATGAGTTTTATGAAACATTTTTGTGGTGCAAAACTCATAATACTGGTTTCAGATGACGGTATGGATTGTGTCGGTATAGGCTGTAACGCAAGCTTTTTAGCCTCACCACACAACCTGTAATACCAGCGCTATGAAAATCCCACGCAAAAGCATCATTTTTTTTAGTGCGGAATGGCCGTTGCGTTACAGGCTAAAATGCTTGCGGTATAGCTATACCAATATGACTCGCAATAGCTGCGTTACTGTTATTACACTGAAATTGCCATTTTTTCAGCGTTAAAAACTGTAACGTAAAACTCGTAATCTACCTGATAAACAGTAAGCTATATAGAGCAGTGACATCTCACTTGTGATGTCATATAGAGCACTGATGTCTCACCAAGCTGTAATGTTACAGAAAACAGTATGCCCCGCTGAGCAGTGAAATGACAGCAGTGATGTCACACCATGCACCAACATGATGTAAAATATTGTAATGATGTCACATAGGGCAATAATGCTGCAATCATACACTGATTCATTTTTATCTTCGCAGGAACAGAGCAGAGCTCTCTGGAAGGACCCAGCAGATCCAGCCAATCAGCAGCTCCTAATGGGTTCAAAAGACATTTCCTGAACCATAAACTAGACTGTGATAATCAGCCCCAGGATCCTGACAGACTGTTCCAGAGGTGTTTCCTAGCCACAGTGACAACTATCAATGTGCAAGGGGCTACCTGACCTCATTTAAAGTAACATGCATTTTAATCTTTCGACGAATGTCATACAAATGGACATCTTGCCCGGGGAGCTTACAATTTAGATGTGACTAATTACTTGTTGCATCCACTGCAGTATCAATACAAAAAAATCATGAGTTTGCACAAAAGCAGAGTTTGCAGAGACACATATGTGGTGAGGGTACAGGACTTGTCAACCTTGCTTCAAAGTTTAGGTTGCAAACAATCAGAGCCCAAAGGTAGTACTAGAATGGCTTTTTAATTGGTAGCACTCAGCCTGGCAGATAACGTGTTAATGTGACACATTCTTGTGGAATAATGCCATACAGGATGAGCTCTGACTGACTGAAAACCATTGTTTTATGGCTGATTCAGGATATGTATTTTATATGACTTCACCTGGGAATAGACTAAAATTCAGACATGCGGTCTGTGCTAATTTACCAGACTTTTTTTTTCTGTGTGCTTATCTGTCCTCAGCTGCCACCAAATACCAGCACATATGCCAACTGCTAACTTAAATGGTGCCAACCCCCTGCCCTCGCATGGCGCATGCAAAATGATTCTATTCCTTGAGTCTTTAGGAAGTCAGCTAGATATCATGTGTGTTACCTCTACCATATTGATTGGCAAATAGAACAAAAGGGAAAAAAAATGAATTTAGCTTCATTTTATTAGGATTCAGGGCTGATTGATTAACACAAAGATATCTTATTACCACTCACAAATAAAATAATAGGAGCTGAATATAACATTTTAAGAATTTGGACTTTATGGCTGCTGGCATATCTACCTCCTGTTATAAGTAACTGATTAAAAAGGGACTCTGCAATCCTGTATACCTGTAATAGTTATTATAATAGGTATGAGTGGAGCTTTACAGAATATTTATAGACACAAGGGTATCAGATTGTAGCTAATATAAGCAAGTAATGTGCAAATAGTGGATTTGCCAAGTTACAGGCAGCTGATACAAAACGCATCAGCTAAATAAGGTGAAGCATTATTTCTGTGTATAATGGCAAAAGCTAAACAACACAATGGCAAACAGAATGAAGACAAATGTATACCTGAAGACAAAAGGCTAGCAGACTTTTCAGGGCCCTATTTTGACAAAGGCACAAGTGGGTTTCTATGGTTTTGCTGAGAGTGCTCTGTACCCACAATAACTACTTGAGAAGCCCTGATTCTTAAGCAGTAAATTTGCAAGGTGGTCACTTATATTTGTATATGTCATTGGCTCTGAGGGATAATAGAGCAATAGTAAAGCAGGAATTGGACTGAGCTTACATTGCTGATGTTCATTTTGAGCCATAAAGTGTTTGGCTGGTGTAAAGTAATATCGGCTTCTGTTTTTCACCCAGTTTACATTCTTCTTCACTCCGCTCGGGTGTTAAGTGTATCCCTCCCCCATTTTCATTTAATGCACAGCAATTTGCTAGTCTCTTAAGAAAATTAGTGCCTCAAAGTATGTTGCTTAGCAACTCCAACACAATTGTGTAAAATATGTATTTTGTACATGTGACCTTCACCTGTGATTGACGCAGCTACAACAGATACAGAAATAAGAATCTAATAAACTCTTTCATTTGCACCTATGTCGGATTCCTGTGTTCAGTTATTATTGTGTTTCTTAATGATTCTAAATATAAGAATAAACTATTTATCATATATACATATACAGTATCCCACAAAAGTGAGTACAACCTTCACATGTTTGTAAATATTTTATTATATCTTTTCATGTGACAACACTGAAGAAATTAGACTTTGTTACAATGTAAAGTAGTGAGTGTGCAGCCTGTATAACAGTGTAAATTTGCTGTCCCCTCAAAATGACTCAACACACAACCATTAATGTCTAAACCATTGGCAACAAAAGTGAGTACACCCCTAAGTGGAAATGTCCAGTGTCAATATTTTGTGTGACCACCATTATTTTCCGGCACTGCCTTAACCCTCTGGCATGGAGTTCACCAGAGCTTCACAGGATGCCATTGGAGTCCTCTTCCACTCCTCCTTGACAACATCACAGAGCTGGTGGATGTTAAAGAACTTGCGCTCCCCCACCTTCCGTTTGAGGATGCCCCACAGATGCTCAATAGGGTTTAGGTCTGGAGACATGCTTGGACAGTCCACCACCTTTACCCTTAGCTTCTTTAGCAAGGCAGTGGTCATCTTGGAGGTGTGTTTGGGGTCGTTATTATGTTGGACTACTGCCCTGCGGTCCAGTAGGGGATCATGCTCTGCTTCAGTCTGTCACAGTACATGTTGGCATTCATGGTTCCCTCAATGAACTGTAGCTCCCCAGTGCCGGCAGCACTCATGCAGGTTCAGACCATGACACTCCCACCACCATTCTTGACTGTAGGCAAGACACACTTGCCTTTGTCCACATATATAATTTATAATTCATCATTATGAATATGCTAAGAAACGTTAAAAAGGCACAGTCCACTTCATATTTCGTGCATACAAACGTTAAAAAATAAAACATTAAAAACATTATTCATTCATAAAAGCCTATTTGTTAAACACATATGTAAAAACTTCATGAAATATCAAACATAAAACACCATCGAATACTCTAAAAAAAACAGTTGAACAACCACTATAAACAAGTTATGTAAAAACTATAAAAAAGCTTGTACATCTAGATCAATGTTTAGTCCAAGAGGGGCTAAGCTTTTTAACCTGTAAATCCATTCAGTCTCTTTTCTCCTCAGACTCAATAATCTATTATTAGTTCCTGGAGGTACCCAGTCTATAACTTGTATCTTAAGGTCTTTACTGCTACGCCCATGAACTGTTGTGAAATGAACAGGTACACTATGTTTCTCAAAATCAGTTTTAATATTGTAAAGATGTTCACTAAACCTTTTGGATGTTTTTCTCGTTGTGCGTCCAATATAAATATGTTCACACTTGCAGGACAGGAGATATACTGTATATGTTGTTTGCCAATTGCATCTATGTTTCATATTAAAAGTCTCTGAGCCATTATAATTAAAAAAGGTGTCACCTTTTCTAACAAACGGACACATGGGGCAATTCGGTTTATTACATTTGAATGTCCCTCTGGGAGCTGATAGACAATTTTGTAAACTACCATTGCAAGGGGACTTATTTACATTATTGAGTTTTACTTGGTGCTAAATAATTTTTCAGATTTTTATTTTTCTTGAATGTAATCAATGGTCTGTCCCCTATCAGATTACCTAAGATGGGATCAGATCTGAGTATGTACCAGTGTTTATTTAGAACCTTTTTAATGGCTGGTGCCCCCTCATTAAAACTTGTAATAACATGTACAGCATCCATATTGGTGGTATTATCCTTGGGTTTATTAAAATTGAGGCCCTTTGTGGCAATATAGTGTCCGTTATTGCCTTATATTTAGCTTATATTTAGCTTTATTTAAGACTTCTAAGTTATAACCTTTCCTAATAAATTTCTCATCAAGTAAGGTGGCTTCACTCTCAAAATCTTTAAAATTAGTACAATTGCGTCTCAATCTAATGTACTGACTGGCTGGAATATTATTCTTCCAGCTATTGAGATGGCCACTTTGGACATCCACAAAGCTGTTTTTATCTACTGTCTTCCTAAAGTTCCTGACTGAGATTTTATTATTAGAACCATCTACAAAAAGAACAATGTCCAAAAATTCAATACTGTCAGTTTAACTATTTCCTGTAAATGTTAGGTTATAATTGTTCTTATTGATGTAATTAGTAAAATCTAATAGAGTGTCTTCTGACCCTTTCCATAAAATAATTACATCATCTATGTACCTATAATATTCTATTAAATTAGTCTTAAATGGATTATTGTTCCAAATAAAATGTCTTTCAAAATTATCCATAAAAAGGTTCACATACGATAGGGCAAACGTAGTCCCCATCGCAGTCCCCTTTAGCTGTACATGTTTTTTTTTATTTTCCGTAATTTTAGATTAATTTAAACTTTTATTTTTTATTTTTAAAGTAATGTTAGTTTTTTTATTCTAATAGTTAGCAACTTTAGTATTTTTTCATGTAGGTAATTTGGGTTAATTTAGGGGGTGTTAGGTTAGGGGGCTTAGTAATTTAATTACTTATTTGCGTTGTGGGCTTTGGCGGTTTAGGGGTTAATAGATTTATTAGCATTGTGTTGTGTGGGTATGGAGGGTTAGGGGTTAATACTTTAATAGGTTTATTGCGTTGTGGGATAATGGCGGATTAGGGGTTAATAGTTTTATTAGGTAGTTTCCGATGTTGGGGTTGGTGGATTTAGGGGTTAATACTTTAGTTATTACTAGCAGTGTGGGTTTGATGGCGGATATAGGGGTTAATAATTTAATTATTACTTGCGGTGTGGGTTTGATGGCGTATACAGGGATTAATAATTTAATTATTACTTACGGTATGGGTTTGATGTTGGATATAGGGGTTAATATACTTTATTAGTTATTGCGGTGGGGTATTGTGGTTGACAGGTAGATAGATATTGTGCATGCGTTTGGTGTTAGTTTATATTTTCAGGCAGTTACGAGAGTTACAGTGCTCCCATACTCAGCGCAATGCTTGCTGTGGCAGCCTTTGTGTGGCTAGGTGAAAATCAAGTAACATTTCTCCATTTTCGCCACGTAAGTCATCTCGCTGAATATTGGATACCGATTTTTGACACAGTTCCATGTTAGCTTATGGGAGTAAAAATTGCGTTGTATTTATTTTAACTAGGTAGAATAGTTACTAAATAGTTATTAACTATTTACTAACTACCTAGCTAAAATAAATACAAATTTACCTGTAAAATAAAACCTAACCTGTCATACTCTAACACCTAACCTTACACTACAATTAAATCAATTACCTAAATTAAATACAATTACCTAAAATAAATACAATTAACTAAATTAAATACAAATACCTAAATTACAACTAATTACACCTAATCTAATAGCCCTATCAAAATAAAAAAGCCCCCCCACAATAAAAAAACCCTAACCTAAACTAAACTACCAATATCCCTTAAAAGGGCCTTTTGCGGGGCATTGCCCTAAAGAAATCAGCTCTTGTAAAAAAAATACAAACAACCCCCTAACAGTAAAACCCACCACCCACACAACTAACCCCCCAAATAAAACCCTAACTAAAAAAAACCTAAGCTCCTCATTCCCCTGAAAAGGGCATTTAGATGGGCATTGCCCTTAAAAGGGCATTTAGCTCTATTGCTGCCCAAAACCTAATCTAAAACTAAAACCCACCCAATAAACTCTTAAAAAAACCTAACACTAACCCCCGAAGATCCACTTACAGTTTTGAAGACCGGACATCCATCGTCAACAAAGCCGGGAGAAATCCTCAACGAAGCGGCAAGAAGTACTCCACGAAGCTGGGAGAAGTCTTCATCCAAGCCAGGAGAAGTGGTCCTCCAGACGGGCAGAAGTCTTTATCCAGACGGCATCTTCTATCTTCATCCATCCGGCTCAGAGCGGGTCGATCTTCAAAACATTCGGCGCGGAACATCCTCTTCTTACGACTCCCGACCATTGAAGGTTCTTTTAAGTGACGTAATCCAAGATGGCGTCCCTTAGATTCCGATTGGCTGATAGAATTCTATCAGCCAATCGGAATTAAGGTTGAAAAAATCCTATTGGCTGATGCAATCAGCCAATAGGATTGAGCTTGCATTCTATTGGCTGATTGGAACAGCATTTTATTTAGATTTATTTTAATTATATTTAAGTTAGTGGGTGTTAGGGTTAGGGTTAGACTTAGGTTTAGGGGTTAATAACTTTAGCATAGTGGCGGCGACGTTGGGGGTGGCAGATTAGGGGTTAATAAATGTAGGTAGGTGGCGGCGATGTTAGGGACGGCAGATTAGGGGTTAATACTGTTTAACTAGTGTTTGCGATGCGGGAGTTCGGCAGTTTAGGGGTTAATATGTTTATTATAGTGGCGGTGATGTCCGCAGCGGCATATTAGGGGTTAATAATTTTATTTTAGTGTTTGCGATGTATGAGGGCTTTGGTTTAGGGGTTAATAGGTAGTTTATGGGTGTTAGTGTACTTTTCAGCACTTTAGTTATGAGTTTTATGCTACAGCTTTGTAGTGTAAAACTCGTAACTACTGACTTTAGAATGCGTTACGAATCTTGATGGTATAGGGTGTACCGATCACTTTTTGGCCTCCCAGGAAAAGCTTGTAATATCGGTGCTATGGAAGTCCCATTGAAAAAAGACTTTACGCAATTTGCGTTATGGCCAAAAAAGTGTGCGGTGCCCCTAAACCTGCAAGACTCATAATAGCAGCGGTAGTGAAAAAGCAGCGTTATAACCTAACGCTGCTTTTTCACCATAACGCAAAACTCGTAATCTATCCGCCAGTTAATTACCTTAAAACATGATGCAATATCATTTTTATAAAATTTTAATGTTTTTTTTTTTAAAAAAAATACTTGAAATTCCTATGTTCTTCACTTAGAAAAAAATGTGCATTATATATATAGATATAGGTATAGATATATATTTTACAAAAAATATTCATATAAAGATAAAAAGAAAATTTTCTTCTAGTGAAGAATTGAGGAATGCAAAGTATTCCTAAAACACCTCTGGATTAAGCACAGTTGATCAAGCACAGTATCGGGTTAGCGCTGAGATTAAATACATACTTACTGGTGAGTCAATCAAAAATGGTATATGTACGTGTGCACCATTTACCGTACTTTTGCTGATCTCAAATGTCAAGGAAGCTTAACAGGCATGCAGCTTTGAATATGAATTTAACATCTAAGCAGGGGTTAAACACTTATAGGATTACTCAAAATCAAGCGTTGAAGTAAATACACTTGTAATTATGTTTTATAGCAGACAAAACATGTATGTTATCACATATGTGACAATACCGTAGAGCAGGGGTGTCACACTGGCGGTCCACAACCTAATTTTGTGTGGCCCACGCCACCTCCATGAAAAATACTATGAAAAATAATAATTATAATATGCTTATTACTTAAAGAGGAAGTGCGCCTACTGTTAGGGATGCGCATATGCGCAACTTTCATTCAGCTCTCCATTATAATGTCTGCATACCTCTGTTCTGGCATTGTGATTCACTTGTATAGTGAGCAGCTGCACTATGGTGGCGAGATCATTAAAACCCCTCGGTCTTTAACGAGTAACATTGGGCAAAATTAAAAAGTTTTGCGGTACGGCTATACCGCTAAAAAATTGGCCTTAGTGTGCAGAATGGCAGGTCTCCCGTATTACAAGTCGCGGCGGTACAGCTATATCACTAGCGTTTTAGCCTGTACCGCAACTCTCCATTCCACACTCAAAAAAAATTGCTTTTGAGTGTGGAATTTTCATTGCGCCTGTATTACAGGTTGTGTGGTCGAGCTATAAAGCAAGCATTATAGCTTATACTGCCGTGATCCCTTCCGCCAACAGAGACCAGTACTTATGGATTTAGCGAAACAAAAATGTTTCACAAAACTCTTTACAAAATGTTACAAAGTACACTAACACCCATAAACTACCTATTAACCCTTAAAACCCCCACCCCACATCACAAATACTATATTAAACCTATTAACCCCTAATCTGCTGCCCACTCACATCGCCAACACTAAAATAAAGTATTAACCCCTAATCCGCCGCACACCTATACTAAAATAAAGTATTAACCCCTAAACCCCCGCCCCCACATCGCAAATACTAAACTATACCTATTAACCCCTAAACCGCCAGCCCCCACATCGCAACACACTAAATTAAACTATTAACCCCTAAACCTAACACCCCCTAACTTTAAATTAAGGTTACAACATACTAACTACCTTAAAATAAATAAAAACTTACCTGTGAAATAAAAAAAAGCCTAAGCTTAAACTATAAATTAACCTAACATTACTATTTTAAAAAAATAAAATTAACACACGGAAAAAAAACTGTTACAAAATTAAAAAAATCCTAACACTACGAAAAAATTTAAAAAACTAACATTACAATAAAAAAAACTAAAATTATGAAAAATAAAAAAAAATCTAACAGAAAAAATAATAAACAAATATATCCAAAATTATAAAAATTAAACCTAATCTAATACCCCTATAAAAACAAAAAAGCCACCCCAAAATAAAAACACTCCCTAATCTAACAATAAACTACCAATAGCCCCTAAAATGGCCTTTTGTAGGGCATTGCCCTATATATATATATATATATATATATATATATACACACATACACACAAATATAGCTGCTCAAGTTAGATTTTACACAATACCCTCATAAGCAGTCCAGCAATCCCTATTATATATTTACTCTTGAGATATACAGTATATGTATAAATGACATAGCTATAGAGATATATCAAGAGTAAATAGATAATAGGGATCCCTGGTCTATAATACCAAAGCATCATCAAGTGGGTAATTCTAATAAATGTACACCAATAGTTTATGAAAACTACAAGCAACACAAGATTCTGAATAAAAATAGATCTAGCCATAAGAAGAGACTAAATTCAGTGTTCTTGTGAACTGCTGGTGCAATGCCGTCCCCTGCAGATTTGTGGCCAATCGGCCGCTAGCAGGAGGTGTCAATTAACCAGATCGTATTCGATCGGGTTGATCTCTGTCCGCCGCCTCAGAGCAGACGGACAGTTTATAGAGCAGCGGTCTTTAGTCCGCTGCTTCATAACTTCATAAGGTTCGCCGGAAACACAGGGCATAAAGCGCTGTATGGAGCTTGATAAATTGACCCCCAATTAATGTATAGGGCAGTATAAAACTAAAACAAAGAAATTTCCGGTAAAAATTAGGCTAATTAATTCTTTTGTAACAACTTTTTAACACTTTACAATTTTAAAACTCACTGAGAATTGAAGCCTTGGTCCCTCGGTGATGTCAGAGTGCAGAGAATTAATGGGAAATGCTGAGCAGGCAGTCAATCAATTAAGAGCTCAGCCATCGACATATTTATGGGAGCTCAGGAATTTTTTAGCCTTTTCAGAGACTACAGGAGCCAATGTGAACGCCAAAGCCGCCAATGAGATCTTTAGCTAAGTTTGTGCTGAAGGCAACTGGGGGGGACCTCCAGGGCCCGGCCACAGTCGAGCCCTCAGCATTCCCAGTAGTTTTGCCCCTGTCCACAATGCTAATTACAGGAAAATCTATGGGCACTCATTTTGCACCTAGTTTTGTACATTTTACTTTTGTGTATTGGGAAGAAGAACATATTTGGAATATGAATAAATTTGATACCAACATTGTGATATACAAAAGATACATAGAAAATATATTCATCATTTGGAGAGGTGATTTAGATACCATGGGGCCTATCTATCAAGCTCCGAATGGAGCTTGATGCCCCGTGTTTCTGGCGAGCCTGCAGGCTCGCCAGAAACAGCAGTTATGAAGCAGCGGTCACAAAGACCGCTGCTCCATAACCTGTCTGCCTGCTCTGAGCAAGCGGACAGACATCACCGGAAATCAAACCGATCGAGTACGATCGGGTTGATTGACACCCCCCTGCTGGCGGCCCATTGGTCGCGAGTCTGCAGGGGGCAGCGTTGCACCAGCAGCTCTTGTGAGCTGCTGGTGCAATGCTGAATATGGCGAGCGTATTGCTCACCGTATTCAGCGAGGTCTGTCGGACCTGATCCGCACTGTCAAATCAGGTCCGACAGACCTTGATAACTAGAGGCCATTAAGTCTATTTTTTGACTGACTTAATGGCAACCCACTTGGCTTGGTTTTTGAGCCTTTGGCATATTGTCCCTTTATGTTCTTTGTGACTGCATGTGTAGTGAGTATGAAGCAAGTGGGTAAGCTGGTTCCCATCTGCAGACATAGACTTCGAAATCTAGTCAGACACTGCTAGTCAATCAAATCTAGCAATCTAATGACAAAAATGTATTTTAAGATAGATAAAAATACCTTAATTTCAATTGTTGCCATTGATAAAAATGGTAAAAAAATATATGCAAAAGTCAATTCATTAGAGCAGCGGTTCCCAACCTGTGGTACGCATACCCCTGGAGGTAAGCGGCAGACCGGTTGGGGGTACGCGAAAATATTGTTGGTAATGGCGGAAGATGCAGGGTAACCCTCTCAATGGGTCAACAACTAATAACTAGAGCTGCAACAACTAATCAATATAATCGATAATATAATATTATGAAAATAGTTGTCAACGAATCTCATAATCGATTAGTTGGGTTGCAATTAGTTCGTCTATGCAACGGCAGCTTCACTTCAATAAGCTTCTGCATTTATGGTTATTCCTTTAGCCTAAAGGCCGTCTACAGACATTTATTTTTCACTTTTTCGGGACAGTATACGTTTACAACTGTTCCTGGCTCATGTGCAACCCAGAAATGATAGGAGTCTTCATTTGGATTGTTTATATTAAATAAGGTGATTTGGGACTATGCTTTGCATGATAAAGTGCCGAGCTTGTTATTTACACCTAGCCCTAGATGGATGGGTTTTGTTATTTGAATTGATGTGCACTATTATTGGTTTGCACAATTATTAGCTGATTGTTTGCTATTGCTGATTATATGTACTGTATAGATAAATGTGTAAGGCTAGGTGTAAATAACAAGTTCGGCACTATATCATGCAAAGCAAAGCATAGTCCCAAATCACCTTATTTAAAGGGACATTAAACACTTTGAGATGATGATATAAAATGATAAATTGTATATAATAAAACAACTCTGCAATATACTTTCATTATTTATTTTGTCCTCTTTGCCTGTAATTCCATTCTGAAATTGTGAGCTTTTCAGTTCATGTTAGAAATGGAAGTGCAGAACTCTGTTAAATCCAGCACAACCATTGGCTGCACACTCTAGTGACCTATTTATAACTGACCCTAATTGGCCACAGCAGAGAAGGTAACACAAGTTACAACATGGCAGCTCCCAGTGTTTTATAGACACTAAAACTTTACACTTATTTTGTCACTTTTTAAACAACTAATTAAACTTTAAAAAATGCATCTACATGTTAGTCATGGACTAATCTTTTCTTTGAATGCATCATTCTATCTAGCATGTATTTAGTGTTTAATGTCCCTTTAATATAAATGATCCAAATGAAGACTCCTATTATTTCTGGGTTGCACATGAGCTAGGAACAGTTGTATATAAGTAAATGCTAGGAACTTATACTGTCCCGAAAAAGTGAAAAGTAAAATGTCTGTAGACGTCCTTTAGGCTAAAGGCATAACCATAAACGCAGACGCTCATTGGAGTGATACTGCTGGTGCATAGACCAACTAATCACAGACCAACTAATCGATTATGAGATTCGTTGACAACTATTTTAATAATCGATTATTATCGATTATATTGATTAGATGCTGCAGCTCTAGTTATTAGTTGTTGACCCATTGAGAGGGTTCCCCTGCATCTTCCGCCAGTACCACAGGTTGGGAACCACTGTTCTAAAGGACTGTCTCACCAGTCTTAGTGATTCCAAGGGACTGTCTCACTTAGTGATTCTAAGGAACTGTCTCACTAGTCTTAATGATTCTAAGTGACTATCTCTCCAGTCTTAGTGAATCTAAGTGACTGTCCCTCCAGTCTTAGTGATTCTAAAGGACTGTCTCACCAGTTTTAGTGAATCCAAGCGATTGTCTCACCAGTCTGAGTGATTCTAAGTGACTGCCTCTCCAGTCTTAGTGATTTTATAGGACTTTCTCTCCAGTCTTAGTGATTCTAAAGGACTGTCTCTCCAGTCTTAGTGATTCTAAAGGACTGTCTCTCCAGTCTTAGTGATTCTAAAGGACTGTCTCTCCAGTCATAGTGTTTCTAAGGAACTGTCTCACCAGTCTTAGTGAATCTAAGTGATGGTCTCACCAGTCTTAGTGATTCTAAGGGACTGTCTCACCAGTCTTTGTGAGTCTCAGTGACTGTCTCTCCCATCTTAGTGATTCTAAGGGATTGTCTCACCAGTCTTAGTAATTCTAAGGAATTGTCTCACCAGGCTTAGTGTTTTTTAGGGACTGTCTCACCAGTCTTGGTGATTCTAAGGGACTGTCTCACCAGTCTTAGTGATTCTAATGGACTGTCTCACCAGTCTTAGTGATGCTAAAGGACTGTCTCACCAGTCTTAGTGAATGTAAGTGATTGTCTCACCAGTCTTAGTGATTCTAAAGGACTGTCTCTCCAGTCTTAGTGAATCTAAGGGGCTTTCTCACCAGTTTTAGTAAATCTAAGGGACTGTCTCACCAGTCTTAGTGATTCTAAGGGACTGTCTAACCAGTCTTAGTGTTACTAAGGACTGTCACACCAGTCTTAGTGATTCTAAGGGACTGTCTCACCAGTCTTGGTGATTCTAAGGGACTGTCTCACCAGTCTTAGTGATTCTAAGGGACTGTCTCACCAGTCTTAGTGATTCAAAGGGACTGTTTCAGCAGTCTTAGGGAATCTAAGGGACTGTCTCACCAGTCTTAATGATTCAAAGGGACTGTCTCACTAGTCTTAGGGAATCTAAGAGACAGTCTCATCAGTCTAAGTGAATCTAGGGGACTGTCTCTTGTGAATCGAAGAGACAGCATTAGCCCAGTAGACCCTAAACTAATGTATCTATACCTGATGTTATTGTTTGTGCTCTGCTCCCAATGAGTCCCAACACAAACTAAACAGATGGGCGGTGAACATTATGTGTTGAATCTGCTGATATTTACAAATTTCCACAACTTGTGAAGTGCTAGTTTCTAAAATGCTTCTTTGCTGTTGGGGGCAAATAAAATATAGCTGATATACCTATTAACATAGCGGTTGAACGTAAAAACTTCAACAAATCAAGTCACATTTCCCTATATTTGTCAAATGTACCTCACTGCCAGTCAGCGCATTCGCTTTCCTGCACACACCATTTAATTGCAAGCTCTGTTTGCACAAATTTCCATATCTTTACACTTAATACAGAACATGCAGAGGGAATTTACTGTCTTCCAGAGGAGCAGAGAATGAAGCCATGAAAATCAATCTCTATTTATGGAATACAGAGAGATCTACTCCTGGGAACTTACTTTTTACTTTGAAACAGATGGTCCAGGGAGCTGCCGTGACTAAGCAGCAAGGTGTGAAGTTGGAAGATAACTTCATAGTGATTCCAAAGTCTGCCGCAGACAGTTAGTGACATGATCTGTGAGCTATTAGTTTCAAATGGTATAAAATAGTACCTCGTTATGCAAAATGCTGACTATATTAGCACTTTTTAGCTGTTTTACATTCAAGTTGTCATAAAAAATGTAAATGTGCTATAAATATAATTAGATACTTTTTTTAAACATATTGGGCCAGATTGCGAGTGGTGCACTATTTAGCGATTTCGCTCATGTGCAAACACCACTAAAAGTAAACTTTCAATACAAGCGGGTTAGGCTGCATATTACAAGTTGAAAGTAAAATTTTTGAGCACAAACTTATTCACCCCTCAGACTTCAATGGAGTACGTTATGAAAAAAAACCTAACATTTATTGCTTGTGTGCTAACCCGACACCGCTTTAGACCTACAGTGCTAAATTGATATGAATAATTTTTATCAGATAGTGTATATATGAGTGTAACAGTTTATTTTAATGTATTTATGCTGTGTTTGGTGTACATTTTTTTAACACTTAGCCATTACACAAGGTCTTCATTTGTGCTAACCCAACGAGCGCAAATTTCAATTGTGCTCCAGCGAATGTGTTTAACTTGTAATAGGCTTGCAAGTTAGCGTGGTTGCGATATTGTTTATCATGACTTGCACAAGCAATAGCACGACACTTGTAATCTAGACCATTGTCTCTTACAATTTTTAAACTATGAATGTGTTGTATGTTGGCTATATACTATATGTGTTTCTGTGCTATCTTACTATGCACATAAAAAGCCATACGCACATGGTGATTGGGTGTGCACATAGGCATTCTTGTCTTGCACATGCTCATAATGTGTGGGAGAACAAAAGCCTCCCTGGGATTTGCACCATAAATCTAAGCATAAGAGACAACTGTTATTTTTCACAAAAGTGCAACATTAGAACAAGGGGTCATGGGTAAGAATTTCAGGTGTAATTGACAGAAGCGCTCCTTCACAGAAAGTGTGGTTCATATATGAAATAAACTTCCAATAGAGGTGGTAATGACAAACACTGCAAGGGACTTCAAGGCTATCCTACATACTAATCAATGCATGAGGTAAACACAAGCCTATCCTACATAGTAATTAATGCCAGAGATTAACATAAGGCTATCCTACGTAATGATTAATGCCTGGCATAAGCATAAAGCTATCCTATGTGCTAATTAATGTCTGGGATAAGCATAAAGCTATCCTACATACTAATTAATACATGGGATAAGTATAAGGCTATCCTATGTACTAATTAATGCCTGGGATAAGCATAAGGCTATCCTACGTATTAATTAATGCCTGGGATAATCATAAAGCTATCCTACATACTAATTAATGCCTGGGATAAGCATAAGGCTATCCTATGTACTAACTAATGCCTGGGATAAGCATAAGGCTATCCTATGTACTAACTAATGCCTGGGATAAGCATAAGGCTATCCTACATACTAATTAATGTCTGTAAAAGCATAAGACAATCCTATATACTAATTAATGCCTGGGATAAGCATAAGGCTATTATATGTGCTAATTAATGCCTGGTATAAGCATAAGGCTATCTTACATACTAACTTATTGCTGGGATAAGCATAATACTATCCTATGTACTAGCTAATGCCTGTGATAAGCAAAAGGCTACCCTACATACTATTTAATGCCTGGGATAAGCATAAGGCTACCCTACGTACTAATTAATGCCTGGGATAAGCATAAGACTATCCTATGTACTAATTAATGCCTGGGATAAGCATATGTCTATCATATGTACTAATTAATGTCTGGAATAAGCATAAGGCTTTCCAACATATTAATTAATGTCTGGGATAAGCATAAGGCTATTCTCTTTCTTTTGATGTTTATCCTACGTACTAACTAATGCCTGGGATAAGCATAAGACTATCCTATGTACTAACTAATGCCTGGGATAAGCATAAGGCTATCATATGTAATAAATAATGCCTGGGATAAGCATAAGGCTATCATATATACTAACTAATGCCTGGGATAAGCATAAAGCAATCATATGTACTAACTAATGCCTGGGATAAGCATAAGGCTATCTTACGTACTAACTAATGCCTGGAATAAGCATAAGGATAACCTATGTACTAACTAATGTCTGGGATAGGCATAAGGCTATCCTACGTACTAACTAATGCCCGGGCTAAGCATAAGGCTAACCTACATACTAACTAATGCGTGTAATAAGCATAAAGCTTTCCTACAAGTTAATTTAAAGGACATGAAACCATAATTTTTTCTTTCATCATTCTGATAAAACATACAATTGTTTTAAATCATATAATCTATCTTAAAGGGACATGAAACCCAAAACATTTCTTTCATGATTCAAATAGAGAATACATTTTTAAACAACTTTCCAATTTACTTGTATCATTTGATTTGCTTCCTTCTCTTGCTATCCTTTGCTGAAAGGTTTATCTAGGCAAGCTCAGAAGCAGCAGAGAACCTAGGTTCTTGCTGTTGATTGGTGGCTGCATATATATATTGATTGTGATTGGCTCACCAATGTGTTCAGTTAGAAACCATTAGTGCATTGCTGCTCCTTCAACAAATGATACCAAGAAAATAAAACAAATTAGATAATAGAAGTAAATTAGAAAGTTGTTTAAAATTGTATTCTCTATCTGAATCATGAAAGAAATAATTTGGGTTTCATGTCCCTTTAATCATTAAAGTTTAATTTGAACTTTATTGATCCTTTAAGCTTATACTTTATAGGACATAAAACTAGACCTGATGGGCCCCTGGTTCTGATCTGCTTTTAAAAATCTACATTTCTATGTTTCTTTTGAAACCAATGAAGCACCATATTTAAAGGGACATGAAACCCAACATTTTTCTTTCAAGGTTTACAAAGAGCATGCAATTTTTTTTTTTTTACTTTATTTTTTATTCAGCTTGATAACTTCCAACATTTTGTTAACGCCATGCAAGACGCAATTTAAACATTTAACAGCAAATAATCTACAATCGGTCTTGACTGTCTTAATGATATAAATTAGATTCAACATATCTTAGAAAAAAAGAAATTAATATTAGCTTAGATTAAGCTCTAGCTCTTCTGATTTGTTACTTTCAAGTTCATCAACTGATTTTCAGTTCTATCTATACCCCCACCCAACCCCCACAAAACAACCCGACAAGGAAAAAGAAAAAGGAGAGAGAAAAAAAAAAAAAAAGGAAAGAGGCAAGGGGAATTCCCCTTCCTATCCATTTTCACTCCCCTCATCCACCCGGGGGACTATATTCAGCAGGACCTCGTGGAGTGTACGTCTAGAACAGCCTGATAAGTCGGTGCTCTCTACTAAAGTTATTACCAGGCTCCTAGAAGTATCAATTCAGAGTTTCTAAACGGGAAAATTAGATCATTTATCTACATGTCCGGCAGAGATTTGATAAATACTGACCATTTGTTGAAAAATTGTCTAATATCCTCTTCATTATCTAAATTAGTGTCTCTTTGTTCTAACAAACATTGTTTCTTTAAACAGTGTTTAATCTCTGGGACAGATGGTGGTGTCTTTAGCTTCCAATTTTTAAAAATAAGATATCTAGATGCCAATATGGACAGGAGAATTAGCTTATCATTTATTTGATATGGATTTTGATTCGGTAGCCCAAATATAATTTGTAACTGTGTTATAGCTGATAAAGAGATTTTAAGTGTTTTAGTAAGCCAGAACTCTAGCTTCCACCAAAAATGTCTTATTTTAGGACATTCCCAAACCATGTGCATTAGATCTGCTGCCGGCAATGAACATTTTGGGCAGTGATTGAAGCCATGGTTGCGAATTTTACTACCTTTTTTTGGGGGTAAAATAAGAGTTATGTATTAATCTGATATGCGACTCTCGCCAGGTAGCTGACAAGGTAGCCTGAGCCACTTTCTGAATTGATAATTGGATAAATTCAGTGTCAATATTGGAATGAGGGATCATCTGGTTCCATAGTAGGGTAATTTTCTCTAGCTCCGATTTCCCTTTACTGGAATTAATCAATTGATAGTATAAGGAAATCGACCTCTTGCCATTTTCGAAGAGTTTTAACCAACTTTCCAATTTGCCCAGGGACCAAGTCCAATCTGTTTCTTTCATAAGCCCTGTGGCAACATGTCTGCTTTGTAGATATGCATAAAAATCCTTGTTATTAATTTTGAATTCTTTTTTTAATCCCTCAAAAGTTTTAACACATTTTCTCTCTTTATCAATCAGATGTAACACCCTGTCCAAGCCCTGACTATGCCAGGTCTTAAAAGTGGCGAGCTTAGCCCTGCCGGGAATTTCGGATTCCCCAGAAGTGGCAAAAATTGTGAAACTTTGCATTTTAAAGATAAGAGTTCCCCCACTTTCCACCAGGCCTTCAGTGGGCTCATAAAAGTTTTAAACAATTTAATTTCCCTTGGTAATTCTTTAGGTGGGCAATGGATTAATGCTGAAGGAATGTACGGATAGGATATAGTTTCCTCTATTAGGCTATTTGTTACATAGTTACTCCGAAAAATCCAGTCAGCGACTATTCGCACAAGGAAGGCATAATTATAGAAGCGAATGTTGGGCAAGGCAAGACCTCCATACTCTTTCGAAAGAGATAGTTTCTTTAACGAAATCCTTGGTCTCTTCTCTTGCCATATAAATTTACTGAGTGCACTATTAAGTGAGCGGATATCCCTTTCCAATATAATTAATAGGGTGTTCTGAAGTACATAAAGAAGTTTTGGTAATAATACCATTTTAAATAGAGCTATCCGACCAGAGATAGATATTGGAAGGCCCTGCCAATTTTTCAGTTTCTCCCTTATGTTTTTTAAAATTGGGGTGATGTTAAGATCATACAACTCTGCAGGGTTAGAGGAAATAAAAATTCCTAAATATTTAAAAGAGTTTGTTGCCAGGCTAAAAGGAATATTAGCGGGGGAGTTATTATTTTTTCTAAGCCATAGTAATTCAGATTTTGCTTGGTTAATCTTGTAGCCTGAAAAGGATCCAAACCTAGCGGCGATGTCCAAAAATTTTGGTATACTGGTTTGAATGTCAGATAGATATAATAAAACATCGTCCACGTAGAGAGCGATTTTTATAATCTGATTACCAATTTTGATTCCTGGGAGGTGATGTCTGATCATGATCACCAGGGGTTCTATTGAGACATCAAAGAGCAGGGGGGAGAGAGGGCAGCCCTGTCTAGTCCCTCTTCCAAGAGTTATCTGTGGGGAGATAATATTGTTCACAATCAGTTTTGTATATGGTTCTTTATATAAATTGGTGATAAATCTCGGGAACTCTCCCTTAAACCCAAACTTATTTAAAGATGTGAAAAGATGATCAAAGTGGATTGAATCGAAGGCTTTTTCTGCATCTATTGAAACAATAGCCAGATCAGGTGCGCCCTCCTCCCCCCGGCTCCCCGACATCACCTCAAAATATTCAGTTGTGAATAAGGCCTCTCTGATTTTTGTGGAGGGATTTCTTTTAAATAAAAATCCTGCTTGATCTGGATGGATAATATTGGCCAATGATAGCTGTAAGCGCCTGGCGAGAATAGAACAGAGAAGTTTGTAGTCCACATTTAAGAGGGCTATTGGTCTATAAGATTCCTTTAGTGAGGGGTCCTTCCCACCTTTCAAGATCAAAATCGTATTAAAGGCAGAGAAGGAAGTAGCTACTGGCTCTCCCTTAGAATAGATACTATTATATAAGTTGTTGAGATAATTAATGCCTGGGATATTAATTAATGCCTGGGATAATCATAAAGCTATCCTACATACTAATTAATGCCTGGGATAAGCATAAGGCTATCCTATGTACTAACTAATGCCTGGGATAAGCATAAGGCTATCCTACATACTAATTAATGTCTGTAAAAGCATAAGACAATCCTATATACTAATTAATGCCTGGGATAAGCATAAGGCTATCATATGTGCTAATTAATGCCTGGTATAAGCATAAGGCTATCTTACATACTAACTAATTGCTGGGATAAGCATAATACTATCCTATGTACTAACTAATGCCTGGGATAAGCATAAGGCTACCCTACGTACTAATTAATGCCTGGGATAAGCATAAGACTATCCTATGTACTAATTAATGCCTGGGATAAGCATATGTCTATCATATGTACTAATTAATGTCTGGAATAAGCATAAGGCTTTCCAACATACTAATTAATGCCTGGGATAAGCATAAGGCTATTCTCTTTCTTTTGATGTTTATCCTACGTACTAACTAATGCCTGGGATAAGCATAAGACTATCCTATGTACTAACTAATGCCTGGGATAAGCATAAGGCTATCATATGTAATAAATAATGCCTGGGATAAGCATAAGGCTATCATATATACTAACTAATGCCTGGGATAAGCATAAAGCAATCATATGTACTAACTAATGCCTGGGATAAGCATAAGGCTATCTTACGTACTAACTAATGCCTGGAATAAGCATAAGGATAACCTATGTACTAACTAATGTCTGGGATAGGCATAAGGCTATCCTACGTACTAACTAATGCCCGGGCTAAGCATAAGGCTAACCTACGTACTAACTAATGCCTGTGATAAGCATAAGGGACATGAAACCCAAAACATTTCTTTCATGATTCAAATAGAGAATACATTTTTAAACAACTTTCCAATTTACTTGTATCATTTGATTTGCTTCCTTCTCTTGCTATCCTTTGCTGAAAGGTTTATCTAGGCAAGCTCAGAAGCAGCAGAGAACCTAGGTTCTTGCTGTTGATTGGTGGCTGCATATATATATTGATTGTGATTGGCTCACCAATGTGTTCAGTTAGAAACCATTAGTGCATTGCTGCTCCTTCAACAAATGATACCAAGAAAATAAAACAAATTAGATAATAGAAGTAAATTAGAAAGTTGTTTAAAATTGTATTCTCTATCTGAATCATGAAAGAAATAATTTGGGTTTCATGTCCCTTTAATCATTAAAGTTTAATTTGAACTTTATTGATCCTTTAAGCTTATACTTTATAGGACATAAAACTAGACCTGATGGGCCCCTGGTTCTGATCTGCTTTTAAAAATCTACATTTCTATGTTTCTTTTGAAACCAATGAAGCACCATATTTAAAGGGACATGAAACCCAACATTTTTCTTTCAAGGTTTACAAAGAGCATGCAATTTTAAACAACTTACCAATTTACTGCTATTATCTAATTTGCTTTATTCACTTGATACCCTTTGTTGAAATGTATATCTAGATAGGTTCAGTATCTACTGATTGGCGGCTGCACATAGATGCCTCATGTGATTTGCTCACCCATGTGCATCACTATTTCTTCAACATGGGATATCTAAAGAATAAAGCAAAAAAAAAAAAAAATAGAAGTAAATTGGAATGTTGTTTAAAATTGTATTCTCTATCTGAATAATGAAAGAAAAGTGTTGGGTTTTATTTCCCTTTAAATTGACGTGGAGCACACAAGTAAAACAAGAATGTCCTGCTGCACATATTGCCACAGATTTTTTCTTCTAGGCATTTTGTTTAAAATGTATTTATGTTTCTCCCCCCACCCAGAGCGATTTCTACGGTTGCCCAAGTGTGCAGCATGTCACATATTTCTTGTACTCATAGGGGAGATTTCTAGGACAAGTGTTACACAGGTAAGTTGTGCTGCCCCCAGGGAATATTACACATCTGAAATACATTTATCAAGATGTGACAGTACGTTCATTACATGCCCAACAATTTATTCTACTCTTTTACAGCCAACAGTTTTAAGATGTTTAATTAAAAAACAAATGATTGTCATGGGTGATTTCTTATCTTGCTAAAATCCTTCTTTCTTGTTTATAGCGTCATTGTATGGGGTTTTCTGTGCAAGTTCAGAGAGATACTTCATAGATACAAAGACTGAGTGCCTGATGATGGAGTGTCTGTCATGGAGAAAAAAAATCAACCAAAATCTTATTTTTTTTTAGCATTATATTGCAATGTAGGTGTCTCTCCTTCACATCCAGACTCTGCATAGTGAGATAACTTATTTGCTTGTTGGGTGGAACAGTGTCACCTCTGGTAATAGCTGTCATCAGGTGCAGTGACACAGTGACATGTGTAGCAGGGACAGTGTAACTATCAGTGTGAGAGGTAGACAGGTGGACAGATAGATGTGTATTTCTCCAATTCTAATGTAACACAGGATGATACAGAATTTGCTTCCACATCTAAAATTTGTCACAGAATCATATTACACAAAATACAAAAGGAAAACGGTTATAGATTAAAGAGCAGTTTTATTATTCTCAACAACACTGAAGTATCTCACTTCCATTTCACAGGTGGATATTGTAACATGCAGATTCAGGTGCCGGCATCAGAACAAGGCTTCCATAGAATCCATAGAAGCCTATGGAAGCATGGAAGCTTGAGTTCACATTGCGATTTACTTGTAATACCAGCGCACATTTTCGTGCGTTGGTATTACAAAGTGGAGCATTAATATCGCTTGCATGCACTTGTAATCTATCCCATAGTGTATTCACTTTTATGTTTATGATATCTGTCCCTAATTGGCTATAGCAGACGTGATATGATGAATAAAGTCAAACAGGCTTTTAAAGTGAAGGTCAATTTTGACGAATTAGTGCCCGTTTTTTTAATAATCTTATTAAAAAGAAAGGCACTTTAATTCATCAAAATTGACATTTCAAGCGTTTTCTTCAAAGACTTACCTTTGAATCCTGAAAGCTGCTCCATCGATTCCCCGGCTGTCGGAAGCCTCTGCTTACGAATCTGGCTTCCTCCAATCACGGCGTTCCCCCCGGGGGGATCATGGCCTGAGGGAACACAGTGATTGGATGAAGCCGGATTGGTCATTTTGGACCTGCGAAGAGGGCTTGCGACGGGGGAAGAAAGCACTGCAGCGGCTCTCAGGATTAAAAGGTAAGTTTTTGAAGAAAACGCTTAAAAATGTCAATTTTGATTAATTAAAGTGCCCTTGTTTTTAATAGGATTATTAAAAACCGGGCACTAATTCGTCAAAATTGACCTTCACTTTAAAGGGTGTATCCATCCACTGAAAATACAGATTTTTTAAAATAAAATTACACTGTTAAATGCTAATTTGTGCAGAGATGTTTTACAATTAAGCAATTAGCTGCTGCCATGTACTGTGCATATACAAATGAGTCCATTTTAGCTACTATGTTACAGGCGCACTGTTCGCATCAAACAATTCACTTAGCACAAGTATAAAGTGGCTACAGATAATTATAGTGGGATAAAGAGGATAGAACTGAACAGATATTTGGGGAAATTCTGAGCTCCAAGAAATAAATGCTTCATTGTCCAAAATGGTTCAGTAAGTGAATCCGGCGTAAAGACATAAGAAATAAAGTAAAACTGGTGAATTAACTGCTCAGATTAGCATAATCATTATACATGACACTCATTTTACTCATTCAACTAAATGCAACACAGTGTTCCCATAAGTGGTTATTAATTGTATTAGTCGCCAAGGTAACAGGCCAGAGATTTCCCATACAAGTATTCTGTATGTTTGTAATTAGTATATCATGTAAATCAGACAGTAGGGGACTCAGAATTATACATTCACATGTGAGTAAAGGGACCCTTGAAAAATCAGAGGCAAAAATGTTCTAAGTAGACGTCCCAACATGGGATTCGTATTCCAGATGGTCAGTGGCGCGCGCACAGTGGTGGTGGTGGTGGGGGGGGGGGTTATGGACACAGCTACGCGTTAGTTTTTTTAGAAATATTTTGTATGTGGCCATTAGTTTGACACTGCAAAAAGCATTAGTAGTGTTTATGCTAAAAAAGGGAAGCAGTCAATTTAACCCATTGTCTGATAAATACTGAACATAAGAGCATATAAAGTAGCATATAGACTCACGTCAGGTATTTAGCAGAAAAAGGGTTAGATGGATATAAACCTTGTGAGACTCTTACTATAGTATCTCATTTATATCTGTCAGACATATCTTTATATGTCTCTAATTGGCCACAGCAGAGGAGATAAGATAATGAAACATAGGTTACTTAAATGCAATTAAAACTTTACACTTATTTATTCAATATATAAACAATTAACATAATAATAGATGGGTGTTTTCAGCAGTTTCGTTAGCTGTTGAATGCGGAAGAGGCGGCTGCTCGCGGCAATTGGCACTTTTAGTAGCCAGATTTCTTCTTGTGAAAGAGCAAAACACTAAGATCTTTGCAAATCCAGAAACTGGTAAATGCACGTCTATTCTTTACTATTGCTTGGATCCCTCACCCTGTTCTGGGTGTCAAAGGAGGGAAGCCTAACCAATGAACATGAGCCTTAAGTGTTTTAGGACAAGCAATATGATTAACGACATAAGCTATTTACCTATAGTTCAGCTTCTAACCAATGAGCATGAGCCATAAGTGTTCCAGGACAAGCAATATTATTATTATTATTATCAGGTTTTTGTAGAGCGCCAACAGATTCCGCAGCGCTGTAAACAAAGGTGTTATATAAAAACGATTACAGGGATCAAATGAGGAGAGAGGGTCCTGCCGAGAGTTGCACTGTTGTAGTCGGCTCTTATGAAGGTGGACTAAAAACAGCTGGGCTCATAGGCTTACATGCTATGGGGTTTTAGGGGATAGCAGTGTAGATAGGAAGGTTAGTGTAGGTTGTAAGCGTCCCTGAATAGTAGAGTCTTCAGGGAGCACTTGAAGCTTTTAAAACTAGGGGAGATTCTTGTGGTGCGAGGCAGAGAGTTCCATAAGATGGGAGCCAATCTGGAGAAATCTTGAAGACGGGAATGTGAGGAGGAAACAAGAGAGGAGCAGAGTAGGAGATCATAAGGGGAGTGAAGGGGACGGGAGAGTATCTGGAGACAAGGTCAGTGGATTAAAATCTTTGTTGTGTCTTGTGTAAGGAAATGTCTAATTTTAGCGATGTTTTTAAGGTGAAAGCGGCAGACTTTAGCCAAGGACTGAATGTGAGGAGTGAAAGAAAGATCTGAGTCCAGTGTGACCCCAAGACATCGGGCATGTGAGGTTGGGGTAATGATGGAGTTATCAACAGTTATAGAGACATGGGGGGTGGAGATTTTGGAAGAAGGGGGGAAAATAAGGAGCTCAGTTTTGGAGAGATTTAGCTTGAGGTAATGAGAGGACATCCAAGATGAGATATTAGAGAGACAGTTAGTGACACGGGTTAGCAAGGAAGGAGGTAGTTCTGGTGCAGAGAGGTAGATTTGGGTATCGTTGGCATACAAATGATAATGAAACCCATGGGACTTTATTAAGGAACCTAGTGAGGACGTGTAGATTGAGAAGAGAAGGGGACCAAGGACAGAGCCTTGTGGTAATCCAACAGAAAGAGGTAACAGGGCAGAGTATGCCCCAGAGAAGGCTACACTAAAGGTACGGTTAAACAGATAGGAAGAGAAACAAGAGAGAGCTGTGTCACAGATGCCGAAGGATTGGAGGGTATGGAGCAAAAGAGGGTGGTCGACAGTATCAAAGGCTGCAGACAGATCAAGGAGGATAAGTAGAGAGAAGTGGCCTTTTGATTTTGCTGTAAGTAGGTCATTGGTAACCTTAACAATTGCTGTCTCTGTTGAGTGAAGGGGCGAAATCCAGATTGCAATGGGTCAAGGAGGGAGTTTAGTGTAAGGAAATAGGATAGACGTGCATATAGTAAGACTTCAAGGTGAACTTATAGTGAAGAAAGTCAGCAGAACTCTGAGATTTCCTCCAGTGTCGCTCAGCAGTACATGAACATCTGCATAGGTACCGTGTCAGAGGAGTATGCCAGGGCTGAGGATGAGTGTATGTTTTCCGAGTTATGGTAGGTGGGGTCAGGTTATCAAGGACCGATGTAAGGGTGAAGTGAGGAGGTGGTGGTAAGAAAGAGGAAAAGGTGAGTTTGTGAAGTTTGAGATAGTGCATTGATAACTGAAAATCAGATCAAGGAAGTGACCATCTTTGTGAGTGGGAGAGTCGGTCCATTGTGACAGGCCGAAAGAGGAAGTGTGTTGCAGAAGTTGTTTTGCAGAGGAGGCAGTGGGATTATCAACAGGGAGGTTGAAGTCACAGAGAATGAGGTCAGAGGTATCCGAGGAAAGGAAGTAAGGTAGCCAGGCTGCAAAGTGATCTATAAATAGAGTTGCAGAGCCAGGGGGGGGGCGGTATATGACTGCAACACGTATAGAGAGGGAAGAGAATAAGCTAATCATGTGTGTTTTGAATGAAGAAAATGTGAGGGAAGAGAAGGGCTGTATTTGTTGAAAGGTGCAACTAGAGGAAAGTAAAATACCAACACCACCTCCTTGTCTATTGTCAGACCTAGGAGTGTGGCTGAAGTGAAGACCCCCATGTGACAGTGCAGCAGAGAAAGCAGTGTCTGAAGGAGAGAGACAGGTTTCTGTGAGAGCCAGAAGTTTGAGAGAGTGGGAGATAAAGAGGTCATGGATAGAAGTGAGCTTGTTGCAAACATAGCAAGAGTTTTATAGTGCACAAGTGAAGCGGGTGGTGGCTTTAGATGCAAGAGGAATAAGATTAAGGTTACTAGAGTTTTGTTTATGAAGTCTATTGAAGGGCACACATGGGTGTGCAGGGCAAGGAAATTGTGGGGGACCAGGATTGGGGGAGATGTCGCCAGCAGCTAGTATGAGCAAGAGGGAGAGTGACATGAGATGAGATGCGGATTTGCAATAGTGAGACTGTTTTTGTGATGAGTTGCAAGCGGGAGAGAGAGTCTTTTGGAATGTGTGAAGTTCATGAATACAAAAGTAAGGTGAGGTTTTAAGAGATGGGCTAATGAGCAGTGCAGGGGGTGAGGGGTAAGGAGTAATTGAATAAAGTAGTTTGTAAAATACACAAAAGGTGGTAAAAAGGAATATGATGATATTTAGCATGTTTACAAAATAGTCAAACAGTGTATACAACTCAGTATAAAAACAGCACTGGCCTTATCCCTAGTCCACTCCTTGTCCAATTCTTGTATAATTATTTGTGTCTCACTTATAAATGTTCACTGAAGAGATGTGAACAGATAATCTTACAATACTGCTATCTAAGCCTGCATTGCTTCCCCTTAGCAGTGTTAAATTTATAGGCCACAGCATTCAGCTGAATGCAATAAATTAGGTAATGACCTGATCAAAGACAGTCAAAGGCCAATTATGATTAACGCCATAAGCTATTTGTCTATAGTTCAGCTTCTAACAAATGAACAGGAGCCATAAGTGTTCCAGGACAAACAATATGATTAATACCATAAGCTATTTGTCTATAGTTCAGCTTCTAACCAATGAACATGAGCCGTAAGTGTTCCAGGACAAACAATATGATTAATGCCATAAGCTATTTGTCTATAGTTCAATGTCTGACCAATGAACATGAGCCATAAGTGTTCCAGGACAAACAATATGATTAATACCATAAGCTATTTGTCTATAGTTCAGCTTCTAACCAATGAACATGAGCCATAAGTGTTCCAGGACAAGCAATATGATTAACGCCATAAGCTATTTGTCTATAGTTCAATGTCTAACCAATGAACATGAGCCATAAGTGTTCCAGGACAAGCAATATGATTAAGGCCATAAGCTATTTGCCTATAGTTCAGCTTCTAACCAATGAACATGAGCCATAAGTGTTCCAGGACAAGCAATATGATTAAGGCCATAAGCTATTTGCCTATAGTTCAGCTTCTAACCAATGAACATGAGCCATAAGTGTTCCAGGACAAGCAATATGATTAATACCATAAGCTATTTGTCTATAGTTCAATGTCTGACCAATGAACATGAGCAATATGATTAAGGCCATAAGCTATTTGCCTATAGTTCAGCTTCTGATGTCTTGAAATATTATGCTAGCTATGTTTAGGAGGTGTATTCTCCTTTGTTTTTTACTCTCATATTTCTGGGAAAGAATAATATATTCTGAACTTCTATAAACAGAATTTATTTTTTTTAAAAGCTGGTGAGAAAGCAGAGATACTTTCTGAATTCTTGTCTGCCTAGAGAATTCTTAACATAATTCAGAAATGTCACAATGTTTACCAAAAACAAAAATAAATGGAAAAAAATCCAACACACACGTGGCCACAAACTAACTCTTTCTGCATTAGACACTTCACCTTCGATTCTTCTTAACCCAGGTAACAAAAAGCTCAAAACTGAATGAACATCTTATGGCCATCAGTTGTAATAAATTACTATAAATTAACTGAGTAGAATCAGTGTGAAACCACCTGATGGGAAGAAAAGGGGGGCGGTCTCCCCCCCTTCCCTCCCTTCTCCCTCCCCCACTCTCTTTTCTGTCTGATAAGTGTGAACTACAATACATGTTCATACCCCATCCATATAGACTGGATTGCAATTTTTATCAAGGGTTGTTTTGTTCTGAAAGACCGGTAAGTCTCTGAAAAGAAACATACGGCTAGATTACGAGTTGTGCGTTAAGGTAAAAAAGCAGCGTTAACATGTCCTAACTCTACTTTTTTACTACCGCTGGTATTACGAGTCTTGCAGGTTTAGGGGCACCGCACACTTTTTTGGCCTTACCGCAAACCGACTTACGTAAACTTCGTAAACCCTTTTTTCTATGGGACTTCCATAGCGCCGGTATTACGAGTCTGTCCTGGGAGGCCAAAAAGTGAGCACTAGTTAAATATTATTAACCCCTAATCTGTCGCCCCTAATATCGCCGTCACCTACATTATACTTAATAACCCCTAATCTTCCGCTCCGGACATCGCCACAACCTACATTATATTTATTAAACCCTAATCTGCTGCCCCCAACAGCGCCGCCACCTACCTACATTTATTAACCCCTAATCTGCCGTCCCCAATGTCGCTGCTACAATAATTAAATTTATTAACCCCTAAACCTAAGTCTAACCCTAACCCTAACACCCCCTAACTTAAATATAATTTAAATATATCTAAATAAAATTATTATCATTAGCTAAATTATTCCTATTTAAAACTAAATACTTACCTGTAAAATAAACCCTAAGCTAGCTACAATATAACTAATAGTTACAGTGTAGCTAGCTTAGGGTTTATTTTTATTTTACAGGAAAGTTTGTATTTATTTTAACTAGGTAGAATAGTTATTAAATAGTTATTAACTATTTAATAACTACCTAGCTAAAATAAAAACAAATTTACCTTCTAAAATAAAACCTAACCTAAGTTACACTAACACCTAACACTACACTACAATTAAATAAATTTCCTAAATTAAATACAATTAAATAAATTAAATACAATTAGCTAAATTACACAAAAACACTAAATTACAGAAAATAAAAAACAAATTACAGATCTTTAAACTAATTACACCTTTTCTAATAGCCCTATCAAAATAAAAAAAGCCCCTAAACTAAACTACCAATAGCCCTTAAAAGGGCCTTTTGCAGGGCATTGCCCCAAAGAAATCAGCTCCAATAGAATGCCAGCTCAATCCTATTGGCTGATTGTATCAGCCAATAGGATTTTTGTTACCTTAATTCCGATTGGCTGATAGAATTCCCTCAGCCAATCGGAATCTAAGGGACGCCATCTTGGATGACGTCACTTAAAGAGATATTCATTACGAAGAAGCCGTCGTTTGAAGAGGATGCTCCGCGTCGGATGTCTTGAAGATGGACCCGCTCCACGCCCGAAGGATGAAGATAGAAGATGCCGTCTGGATAAAGACTTCTGCCCATCTGGAGGACCACTTCTGCCTGTCTGAAGGACCACTTCTGCCAGATTCGTTGAGGACATCTTGCTGCTTGGAGGAAGACTTCTCCCTGTAAGTAAATCTTCAGGGGATTAGTGTTAGGATTTTTTTAAGGGTGTATTGGGTGGGTTTATTTTTTAGGTTAGGGCTTTGGGCCTGCAATAGAGCTAAATGCCCTTATAAGGGCAATGCCCATCCAAATGCCCTTTCAGGGCAATGGAGAGCTTAGGTTTTTTTAGTTAGTATTTTATTTGGGGGCTTGGTTGTGTGGGTGGAGGGTTTTACTGTTGGGGGGTGTTTGTATTTTTTTTTACAGGTAAAAGAGCTGATTTCTTTGGGGCAATGCCCCGCAAAAGGCTCTTTTAAGGACTATTGGTAGTTTAGTTTAGGCTAGGTTTTTTTTTTATTTTGGGGGGCTTTTTTTATTTTGATAGGGCTATTAGATTAGGTGTAATTAGTTTAAAGATCTGTAATTTGTTTTTTATTTTCTGTAATTTTGTTTGTTTTTTTGTGATTTAGCTAATTTAATTTAATTTATTTAATTGTATTTAATGTAGGGAATTTATTTAATTATAGTGTAAGGTTAGGTGTCATTGTAACTTAGGTTAGGTTTTATTTTACAGGTAAATTTTTATTTATTTTAGCTAGGTAGTTATTAAATAGTTAATAACTATTTAATAACTATTCTACCTAGTTAAAATGAATACAAACTTGCCTGTAAAATAAAAATAAACCCTAAGCTAGATACAATGTAAATATTAATTATATTGTAGCTATCTTAGGGTTTATTTTATAGGTAAGTATTTAGTTTTAATTAGGAATAATGCTGTTAATGATAGTAATTTTATTTAGATTTATGTAAATTATATTTAAGTTAGGGGGTGTTAGGGTTAGACTTAGGTCTAGGGGTTAATACATTTAGTATAGTGGCGGCGACGTTGGGGAGGCAGATTAGGGGTTAATAAATGTAAGTAGGTTGCGGCCACATTGGGGGCGGCAGATTAGGGGTTAATAAATATAATGTAGGTGTCGGCGATGTCGGGGGCGGCAGATTAGGGGTTAATAAGTGTAAGATTAGGGGTGTTTAGACTCAGGGTTCATGTTAGGGTGTTAGGTGTAAACATAAAGTGTGTTTCTCCATAGGAATCAATGGGGCTGCATTACTGAGTTTTACGCTGCTTTTTTGCAGGTGTTAGACTTTTTCTCAGCCGGCTCTCCCCATTGATGTCTATGGGGAAATCGTGCATGAGCACGTACGATCAGCTCACCGCTGACTTAAGCAGCGCTGGTATTGGAGTGCGGTATGGAGCACAATTTTGCTCTACGCTCACTTCTTGCCTAATAACGCCGGGTTTATAAAAACCTGTAATACCAGCGCTGCAGGTAAGTGAGCGATGAGAAAAAACTGCTCGTTAGCACCGCACAGCTCCTAACGCAAAACTCATAATCTACCCGACTATAAAACAAAATGGCATTATGCATTGCAAAATGCACCTGAGACATAAAGCTATAGTTTTATTTTTGTATTTAATGTTGATTTAAGCAGCAGTCTTCTGCTTTGGTCTGTAAGAGCCTTATAAGGGACTGCACTCATATAACCTAGGTGAACTGTGAGAGGGCGCAAGTGGAAAGAGACTGAACATTATTTTAGAAAAGGATCCCAGCAAAGGGGAGTTACATTAATAAAATATAAATATCAATTAGAAGAAAAGTGCAGACTTCACCTAGGTGCATATCATTTTTAGATCCATGTCATACCACCTCCACCAAGTATGATCTTACGCGTTTCCTGTGCCACCAGGTGCACTTCCTCATAGATACCTATTGAATACAGGAAGATGAACCCAAAGGATATATTCATTTAACTACAACACGGCGGGAAGAACCAGCTACAGAGAATACGCACCAGGATCTCTGTTCTTTATGGTCTTATATTTTATGTAAATGAGAGACATATTTATTTTTTCTTTTATTACATATTAGCATTTTTATCTTCTTATTATGCTTGGTGTGGCTGCCTTCCTGCCTCGGCTTGGTGCACTTGCTGTAGGTTTTTGTTTTCCTTCCTTCATAACCCACTGCTGCTGGATGTTTGTGGGACAGCAGGGGTTGCTGCTATTTTTTACCCCAAATGCCTGGTACAGAAATCACGGTTAGACTTCTGATGAAGCCCTTATCACAGTCTTGTTTGCAGTGAGGCGGTGTAGCTAGGGGCTTGCTCGGGGTGGTCGGTACTCACCTGTCACACAATACGCAGGCTTCAGGATCACACACTGCAGATTAGAGCGGCCTTGGATTTTCCTTGATAGACTTTGAGGACTAAAGTTTAACACACTGGAGATCTCTCAGATCGCTGTGCCTTTGTGCTGACTTTGCTTTTTCCCTGAACTATTAAGCACAGAGTTATTGTTGCTCTACTGTTCGGACCTCTGCAGGGTACCACATGTACTTAGTAGTGCTGATACAGTATAGGCAGCATGGTATAGATATTCCTTCATTATTCATCCATTTACTGACAGTGATCCAAATCTGCAAAAAGAAAACAGCATTTCTGGTGCATCTCTCTCTTCTCCAGTTTAATATTAATTTATTCCTTGTATGATAACTTTAAATTTGGATTCTATTTATGCAGTAGACAGTCTTCTTGCTTCTAATAATACTGCTTGTAATGTCCCTAGTGCCAAATAGTAAATCTAGCATGTGTTTACTAACAATTCTATTTACATTTTCTATGGTATAATAAAAACATATACCAAAAATGAATGATATAGAATTAATAACATTTTTAAATCTATTTAAAAAGGACATAACCCCAAAATTATTTTAAACAACTTTCTAATTTACTTCTATTATCTAATTTGCTTTATTCTGTTTGGTATCATTTGCTGAAGAGCATACCTAGGTAGGCTCAGGTATATCATTGCACTACTGTGAACTAGCTGCTGATTGGTGGTTGCACAGATATACCTCTTGTCATTGGCTCACCAGATGTGCTCAGCTAGCTCCCGGTATTGCATTGCTGCTCCTTCAACAAATTATAACAAAAGATTTAAGCAAATTTGATAATGGTAGTAGATTGTAAAGTTGTCTAAAATTGTATTTTCTGTCTGAATCATGAAAGAAAAAAAATGTTTGGTTTTGTGTCCCTTTAAAAGATCCTCAATTTTCTGCCGTTGCTAATTTTGCCATATTCCTTAATCAGTTTTGGAACCAGATGTCTAACTGAGCAATTGAATTGAATGTGCGTTGGGATATCGCAACTTCAGAGCTTTGTTTAACTGATATGCGAGACAAATAAATTGCACAAGAAACTTCAAAAATACCTTTAAAATTACAGTTACACTCATAATAACACTCTCTGATAACAATTATTAATGAAAATATTGCGTAAAAAAGTTAGAGCAAGATTACAAGTCGGTCGGCAAATCAGTTGCGAAAACCCTTATACGTTGCGCAAAGCCCATGACGTATACTCCTTGAAAAGTGTACATGAAAATGCAAATATTTCATATTGCGAAAATGTTTTCGCATCAAAATATGTTCTATTTATTTATAAATAAATATATCTCTATGTATGTGATGATTTTTGCACTGATATATCTATTTATTGCGAGATATGTGTATGAATATATATATATATATGTCTAGATATCTCGAGATCTATATACAAATTTTGCATTGAAATACAGTACATCTGAGATATTGTTTAATGTGCATAAGATTGTAAATATTTTCATTATCTCTATAGTTAAACCTATCTCTGTACATATAAAAGCATGTTTCTCTATGTATGTGTATTTATGTCAATGTAAAATCCCTGCATCAGCTTTTATTTCTAACACCCGAGATCTCCTATCTTTAACCCCTTATGACTTTTGTGTGCAATATTTTTTTTAATCATTTTTATTAGACAGTGTTAATATGACTGTAACTGTACTTTGTAATGTATTTTTGAAGTGTTTCATGAAACTTTGTTGGGGAAAAACTGTTAACTACAGCTCTTAGAGCGGGAAAAAGATTATTGCGTAAAAGGCGCATTCGCGATTTTTCAAGACTTTTAATACCTGCGCAATGGAAATTGATTGCGAAAAGACCACATCAAACGTGGAAAATTCATAACGCGCTACTTGTAATCTTGCTGTTAGAAGGGCTCAAAGATATTTCTCAGGTGTTAGAAAAATAGGGCTGCAAAACGGTTTACATATACGTCTAAATATTTATATGTATGTATATATACACATTTATGTATGTGTGTACCTATGTATTTACATGTATATTTATGTATTGGAGCCCTTTGCAGTCAAGTAGCTGAAAAAAATCGTATTTATGCAATTTTCGTATTTAATAAATTGTTTAATTATCTATTTACTGTAAATATTTCACATTCCAGTGTTCTTCACATCGGGGAAATGTTCTAAGTATTTTAAAATAGATATTCCTGTATGTGTATATATATATATATATATATATATATATATATATATATATATATATATACTGTATATGTGTGTATATATCTATGCCTATAAATAATTATATATATATATATATATATATATATACATATATATATGTAGATATGTTATCAAAAAATATTATATATATAAATAAAACATATTTCTTTTATGTGAAGAACATTGGAATGTGAAATATTCATATTTCATGTCAGGTCAGCTTACTTGAGAAAACGCAATCGGATTTGCGCACAACTAAGGGTGTTAGGCTCCCCCCCCCCACTTTTCATGCTCTACCGAAGTTGACACGGTTGCGATATTCTAAGTATGGCTTTTTGTATGCATCGGGTTAGCGCTTGTGCGAAAACTTTTACTTTCAACATGTAATACGTGCACTACCTGCAAACGCAAAAAGCTTACTTCTAGCTGAGTTCACGTGCAAGCAGGAGCGCAAAATACCACTCCACTCGTAATCTAGCCCATCAAATTTATCAGATTTAAAACTTTAGAAATTTTAGAACATTTCAGGTATATATCACTTGAAGTCTCTTTAATTATTTGTATCCCATCTCCTTTGCTGTGTCCAGCCAAAGGTAAGATGAGGTTGCACACTGGCCTAGATAATTGTTGTGTAACGTGTAGTAGGCCGGTCACACAAACTACAGCATACTTGAGTATGCAGAAGCACTGCAGCCTCTTTGAAGGAGTGGATAAAACCCACTTTCAACATTTAAATTATGGGAAAATGTTAAAAATAATTAAAGGACACACATTGCATGTTTATTTTTTATATAATATGTTATGGGGGATTTTATTTTGCATTTCCTATTTAAACTTTTCTTTAACATTGGATACTGGTTTATTTGTTAAAGTGATATAAAACAGTGCCCCTGTTATAACATAAATATGTTAAATTACTAAAAAGTGTTAAAAAACACAAACAACTTACTTGTTTTCTTGCTAAATGATTGCTTATACATTCTCAGTGCAGCCACTGCCTACAGCTAGATAAGGGAGCTGACATTACATAACTTAAAGGGGCAGTCTAGTCAAAATTAAACTGTCATGATTCCAATAAGGCATGTAAGTTTAAACAACTTTCCAATTTACTTTAATCACCAAATTTGCTTTGCTCTCTTGGTATTTTTTGTGTAAAGCTAAACCTAGGTAGGCTAATATGCTAATTTCAAAGCTGTTGAACTGCCTCTTATCTCAGCACATTTTGACGGTTTTTGACAGTTAGACACTGCTAGTTCATATGTGCAATATAGATAACACTGTGCTCACTCCCGTGGAGTTATTTAAGAGTTAGCACTGATTGGATAAAATGCATGTCTTTTAAAAGAACTCAGATAAGGGGGCAGTGTGCAGAGGCTTAGAAACAAGATAATTACAGAGGTAAAAATAGTATGAATATAACAGTGTTGGTTATGCAAAACTGGGGAATGGGTAATATAGGGATTATCTATCTTTTTAAGCAATGAAAATCCTGGAGTAGACTGTCCCTTTAAGTTTAACTGTCATATGATTTTTGCAGCAAACGTCCGCTACTGATCTTGGGCAATAAACTGACTGGAACTAGTATAGGGGTCTTGTTGCAATACATCTAAGGAAAAGCTGCTCCTTTGTCTTTATGTAGAGACCACAGCCCCATTGTGGGGCTGTAACAGGAAGTATTGGACCCATCACAAATAAAAGGATTTTACCTTTTATTCATTTTTTTTTAACTTTAAGATGATGAATATTACATATAATGGTTTCTTATAATATAACCCCCTGCTTAGTACTTTTTAATTGCAGTGATGAAACAGACTGTTTTATATCCCTTTAAGTGTATAATTTTGTTTCTGTTGTGCTGTTTATAGGTTGGTTCTGGTTTACTAACATATGCCTTTTGCTATTTATTTTTGTGTGGTTTATAAACCCTTCACTTTGCAATTACAGTTCAGCTCAGCCAAGCTGTTCTATTACTTTTTTTAAGAGCTATGGTATTTCTGCTATATGTTATTTATTGCTTCTTGAATAACCTTTATTAGAGTTATCATAAAAAAGTGAAATAAATTAAATTACACTAATTGTCTTGTACAGTCTATGAGTTAAAGTAATATTGTTTTAGGTAATTAATTATCATGTTGTCTTATCTTCTTGGCTAGGCAAGATAGAACTCTAGAAAACAGCTTTGGCAATGTTACAGAACCAGGGTTACTATTAAATTAGGGGATTTTTAAAGCAAAAACGACAGACAGTTAGAACTTAAATTTAGGACATTCCAGAGCTTAGAGTTATCATAAAGTCTTAGTTTATGGGGCATCAGCTCATACCGGGAAAATGCAGTGTATACATATATATGAGTCTGGGATTGGCTGATGTTTTTTGTTTTTTTTTTTACTTTATTTTTATTGTTTTTCAAAAGATAAATGATAACATGAGTTCAAACAGAAACCATAAATGGATCTATAGGCAATATTACACTTTTACCTTATATTTAACAATACAATATTAACTATATATCTTTGACATATTTTACTATTATCTTCATAGTATCATCATATGACTGTAGATATGTTAGGATTAAATCTGTTCATGTCGATAATTGGATCTCCTCTACTTCTGGCAATATTTGAAGTACTATAACCCATGAACTTATGTGTTAAATTACCGAAGACTTAACCACCTGCCTTCTATCAATCTGTGCCTCATCTATCTGTCTTTCCCTTAGCTCCCTCTATTCTTGTCATGGCATATCTTACAAAGCTATATATTACAATTCCATCATAATATTATATTAGGACTACAAAGTATAGATGAGTCATGTCTAAAGACCATTTTGTCTCCTCTTGTATATCGACACTGAATACTTTATCATAGGTTGTTTTGGAACCTCCGCTCCTCTCCCTCAGGACTGGTATTCAGCCAATAATTAGGCAGGGAACCATTTACTATCAAGGTCATGAAAGGTAATGCATTAATTAGTGGAGAGATGAACTGTATTTGAAGAGGGTGAGGCCATGATAGAATGACTGTTTTCCATTTAGCAAAGAAACGTCTAAATTGTTTGTCTGAAGTTGGTTTCAGGTCTTGTAATTCAATCAGCATTTGTTGTTTCATAGAATTAGAGAATTCCAATAATCCAGGGGCATCAGGGGACTTCCATCTCTTAAAAATTAATGTGCGTGCGGCGAGGATTGCTATGTTTATCAGACACTGTTGTCCTGATTCTGTTCTATTCTGCACTAAGAAAAAAATATGGTGTGGTGTCAGCTGGAGTTTTATATTTAAAAATTTATTTAACCAGAAATTTATTTTGCCCCAATATTGATTAATTTTTGGACATAACCATAAACAATGTAATAGATCGGCTTTCTCCTTATTACATTTAAGGCAATTACCTGATTTTTCCCCTTTTGTCCATTTACTTATTCTGTATGGGGTCAAATAGTAATTATTGATTATTTTTGCTTGAGTTTCTCTCCAACTGATAAATGAGGTGGCTTTTTCAGCCTGTTCTATACTGTTTTGTATTTCTGTCTCCAGAATTGTTGGAAAATATTGAATTAAGTTATCCTTAAGTTTATTTATATGATTTAGTCATGTTTTAGTTAATAATATTTTATACCAATATGAAATTGAAAGTTTACCTGCTTTATACAGTTTAATAGCTGAGTCTATTTCTGGTTTATTCCAGTCAGAGTCCTCTGGGGATATTATTTGATTAAAATAGTTCCGTATTTGGAGATATGCATAAAAATCTCTCAGTGATAAGCTATATAAATATGACAATTCCTGGAAAGAAAATATTATTTGTGATGACTCTTTTTTTAACTGAACAATATAAACCAGGCTGTAACGATTTAGTAGAGAGTGAGGATGGATCACAACTGCAGAGTATGCAAAATAAATGATTTGTATCACTTTTGGCAAATGGACTATTGAACTGCATAGACCAAGCTGCTTTCAGTGAAGTTGTTATTCTCAAGTAATTGAATTGCAGATCAGAAACTTGTCTGGCAACGAATGAGGTAAAACATATATGCTGTTGAACGTCACAGCATTAGTATAGACATAAACAAAGTCTGTATCAGAAGAAATATAAAAAATTAAATCAATTTCTTAGTAACAATCTTTAGAGTTCAGCTAGCTCCCAGTACGATAAATCTTGATAAAGAAAAGCAGAGTTCCAGAAAGCAGGTAGTGTTGCTATTAGTGCTGGAGTAAGATATAACAGTTCAGTGTGAAGTGTAACTCTCAGTTTTAGACATTATTAGTTAGTTTGTAACAGAACGGTATAAACATGTGCTGATAGTCTTGCGGTCAGTAGAGTAGCAGGGAAAAGCAAAGTTCAATGTTTATTTGTACAGCACAGCTTAAAGTAACTACAGCGCTTACCGCCTGTCACCGGATGGTGTGTAATAGAAGCAGAATTAGTTCTGAGATGTCCTTGCACTTAATCCGTGGGAGGTTGTTTGTAGAAGAGTTGCGCTGTGTTGCAGTGGGAGAGAGATTGAAGTCCGGTGTGTGAGAAACACTTCAGTGGCTCAGATGAGATAGAAACTCAGAGGGAGACGGCAGCAAACACACTGCAGTATGGATTAAGTCTCTGTTGTAGCGTGCACGCAAAAAAGAAAAACTCGCCTCTGTAAAACTTTCTGTAGGCAAAATGAGCATATGATCCGGCAGTAGAAAATAAGTAATCCCAAGGTAGTAGCTGATTCAGTAATTGAAAGAAAAGCAGACTGGTTTATTGTCAGAAAAACACACAGCAAGTGGAAAACAGACAAGCTTCAGAGCTAGTCTAGAAACTTAATAATTAAGCACCTGTCTGCAGTCAGCTGATGCCTTAAGTACAGGTAAGGCTGAAGTCAGGTGAATGGAAATGGCATAGGTAAAACATGGAGCGGAATCCTTACATAAGGTGAATGGGAAAGGCATAGGTAAAACCTGGAGCGGAATCCTTACATACGCCCCCCTTCAAGCAAGCCGATCCTCGGCTTGATGTTTAGGTCTAAGGGGATAACGTCTGTGGAAACGAGAGATGAGTCTAGGTGCATCTATATTGGTATAAGGCTCCCAAGTGTCACCATCAGGTGAGTAGCCTTTCCATCTGACCAGATATTAACACCTTTATGCCGTCTGGAATCCAGGAGGTCTTGAATTTCATAAGTGTCCGAATCTAGGGGTACAGGTACAGGTGGTAAAATGGATGGGTATAGAACTAGGAAGGTCCAGAGTAACTGCATTTGGGTTAACAACGTGAGTGATAGTGAATGGTCCGATATATAATCCTGCTAGTTTTTTACTGGGAACAGGGATTTTGATGTTTTTTGTCGAAAGCCAAACTTTATCGCCTATGGCATAAGATGGTGATGGTCGTCTGCGTAAGTCGTAATATTTCTTCTGTGAGTTCTGAGCCTGTAGAATATTTGTTTTTAGGAAGTGGAAGTTTTCAGTGAGCTTCTGTAGTAGATCATCTACAGAAGGAGAATTTGGGTTATCCGTTTGTTCCAGGGAGAAATGAGGATGAAAAGCATAATTTGCAAAGAAGGGTGAAACTTTGGTGGATGAATTAACCGAGTTATTGTAGGCAAATTCGGCCAGATATAGGTATTGTGACCATTCATTTTGCTGATAAGAGCAATAACAGCGTAGATACTGCTCTAGCCATTGATTTAATTTCTCTGTTTGGCCATTTGTTTGTGGATGGAAGGCAGTACTTAGGCGATGATCAATTTTCAGTTGAGCAGAAAGACTTTTCCAGAACTTCGAGGTAAACTGAGTACCCCTATCAGTTGTTATGATGGAAGGAATTCCGTGGTATCTGACAATCGAATTTAAGAAGAGTTGTGCTGTCTCACTAGAAGTGGGAAGTTTGTTAAAAGGGATAAAATGAGCCATTTTGGTCAGGATGTCTGTGACAACTAGAATGGTGTTGAAACCTGAACTCACAGGTAATTCAACTATGAAGTCCATGCCGAGATGTAACCAAGGTCTATCAGGTATTTGAATTAGAAGAAGATGTCCATATGGCTTGGCCCTTTCCTTTTTGGAAGTAATGCAGATGGAGCAGTTTGAAATATAGTTTTTAACAGATGTTTCCAAATTTGGCCACCAGTAGGATCTGCTGAGAAGTTCCTTTGTTTTTGTAATACCTGGATGTCCAAGGAGAGGTGGATCATGATGTTGTTTAATTAGAGCAGGTCTAAGAATCTCGGGGACATACAAGAGAGTCCCATGATAGTAGAGGTTGTTTCTACAAGATAGTCGGAGTTGAGGTAACTGAGGATCTGACCGTAAAGCAGTTTGAAGTTGCGTCTTGAAGGTGGACAGTAGACCCAAAAATCTATCAGGGGGAATGATAGAAGTAGATTCCTGAGTGTTTGGAGGTCTAGGGTCTTTCCTAGAAAGTGCGTCCGCCTTTCCATTTTTAGAACCGGGCCTGTAGATGATTTGATAGTTAAACCTGCTGAAGTATAGGCTCCATCTTACCTGTCGACTAGAGAGAGTTTTATTCCTCTGTAGGAACTCGAGATTACGGTGATCCGTGTAGATGATTATTGGTAAGACGGTGCCCTCCAGGAGATGCCTCCAATGTTCAAAGGCACGTTTAATCGCCAGGAGTTCCTTTTCTCCAACAGCATAGTTCATCTCAGGTGCAGAAAGGATTTTGGAATAGAAAGCTACTGGATGTAGTGGTTGGGATATACTACGTCTTTGCGAGAGGACAGCTCCAAGGGCATAATCGGAAGAATCTACCTCCAAAATGAATTGGAGAGAAGGGTCAGGAAATTGAAGTATTGGAGCAGAGCAGAAGGAGTTTTTTAATGAGTTGAAAGCTTCAGTTGCCTTGGAGTTCCAGGTGAAAGATGTACTGGAACTGGTGAGTACAGTGAGAGGTTTAGCAATTTGAGAGAAATTTTTAATAAACTTTCTATAATAGTTGCTAAACCCGAGGAAACGTTGTAGTTCCTTCCTATTTTTTGGTTGTGGCCAGTTTTTTACTGAATCGACATTGTTAGCCTGCATTTGGATACCTTTTGGGCCAATGGAGTACCCCAAAAAAATCTATTTCTTTGGTGTGGAATACACACTTTTCTAGCTTTGCATATAGCCTATGAACTTGGAGCCTGGAAAGTATCCAACTAACATGTTTAACATGTTCTTCAAGAGTGTTTGAGTACACTAGAATGTCGTCCAGGTATACGACCACACAAGTATCAAGAAGATCGTGAAATATATCGTTAATAAAGTACTGGAATGTGGCCGGGGCGTTAGTTAACCCGAACGGCATTACCAGGTACTCAAACAGACCGTATCTTGTCCTAAAAGCGGTCAACCACTCATCCCCTTCTCTTATGCGGACAAGGTTATAAGCCCCTCTTAGATCTAATTTGGTGAAGATTTTGGCATGTTGGAGGCGTTCAATGAGTTCGGGGATGAGTGGTAGGGGATACCTGTTTTTTATCGTGATTTTATTGAGTTCCCTGAAGTCAATGATTGGTCGAAGGGAGTTATCTTTGTTTCTTACAAAGAAGAACCCGGCTGCTGCTGGAGAGACTGAAGGACGTATAAAACCTTTTTTTAGGTTTTCATCTAAATACGTCTTTAAATGATCAAGCTCGGGTTGGCAAAGAGGGTAGAGATGACCGTAGGGAGGAGTGGTACCAGGTTTTAGGTTGATCGGACAGTCATACGACCGATGAGGAGGTAGAGTATCAGCTTCCTTCTTACTGAATACGTCTGCAAACTTCTCATATACTTTAGGTATGTGTGGAGTTTCTGTCAAATGGAAGAGGACAGAATGATTTAGACAGGTTTGCTGACAATATGGTGAATCAAGTTTTACTTCCAAAGAACTCCAATTGATCACAGGTTCGTGTAAACGAAGCCATTGCAACCCTAGAACAATGGGGAATAGAGGAGAGGTAATAACATTAAAAGTGATGTATTCCTGATGTGAACCTAGGGTGGATACCAGAATGGGAATTGTATGCTGAGTAATAGGACCAGAAGAAATTTCAGACCCATCTACAACCCATATAGAGACAGGAGACAATTTAGTGATGAGAGGAATTTTATTTTTTTCAACAATAGCTTTATCTATGTTATTCCCTTGGGCTCCTGTGTCAATTATAGCTTCTTTTGTCATGCGATTGCTGTCCCACTGTAAAGAGAGGGTTAAAGTACAGTGAATTGGTTTATCATGTTCAATCATTGAAGTCAAATGTAAGAGAGACTTACTATTTTTATTTTTACGTAGGGAGGGGCAATCGCGGATAGGATGATTTGGACTTCCACAATACATACACAGTCCTTTTGATTTTCTTCTAAACCTTTCTTCAGAGGTCAATGGACCCCTCATAAAGCCTATATCCATAGGTTCAGGCACACTTGATGAAGAAGCAGTTGAAGGAGGATGGAAAGATCTCTTGTAAGAAGAATCCCCAATTTGACGCTCTGACTTCCTTTCGCGAAGCCTTCTATCTATTTGCATTGAGAGCTTCATGAGGCCGTCTAATGAGTCAGGGAGATCAGTTCGGGCTAGCTCATCTTTAACTGCTTCCGAGAGTCCTAGGCGAAATTGGTTTCTTAAGGCAATCACGTTCCATTGGGAGTCAATGGCATGTTGTTTAAACTCCGTTATATAAACTTCAACAGGACGGTTGCCTTGCTTTAGTTTCCGCATCTTGCTTTCTGCAGTCAATTGTAAATTTGAGTCTGAATAAAGTTCATCCATGACTGCTAGAAAAGACTGTAGGGATGATAGAATAGGATCGTTGGTTTCAAAGAGCGTGTCTGCCCAGATTCGGGGTTCACCCCGTAGATAGGTAATCATTGTGAGCACTTTAATCTTATCATTAGGATATGTGAGTGGCTTAAGGTCGAAAGTGAGGAGGCAGGCATTCCTATATTGGCGATAGAGACTCCTATCACCATTGAACAAATCAGGTGCTGCAATCTGTGGTTCCACAATAGATTCAGCAGCTTTTGCTTTGGGAGGAGTTGTCCCTCTTATAATCTTAGTTAAAGTCTCATTTTCAACCTTTAGATCTCTAAGGCCTTGACTGAGTTCATCTACTCTTTTAGACAGGTTGTAAACGAATTGGGGCAATTCTGCTGGATCCATATTTTATGGGCTTAATTATTCTGTAACGATTTAGTAGAGAGTGAGGATGGATCACAACTGCAGAGTATGCAAAATAAATGATTTGTATCACTTTTGGCAAATGGACTATTGAACTGCATAGACCAAGCTGCTTTCAGTGAAGTTGTTATTCTCAAGTAATTGAATTGCAGATCAGAAACTTGTCTGGCAACGAATGAGGTAAAACATATATGCTGTTGAACGTCACAGCATTAGTATAGACATAAACAAAGTCTGTATCAGAAGAAATATAAAAAATTAAATCAATTTCTTAGTAACAATCTTTAGAGTTCAACTAGCTCCCAGTACGATAAATCTTGATAAAGAAAAGCAGAGTTCCAGAAAGCAGGTAGTGTTGCTATTAGTGCTGGAGTAAGATATAACAGTTCAGTGTGAAGTGTAACTCTCAGTTTTAGACATTATTAGTTAGTTTGTAACAGAACGGTATAAACATGTGCTGATAGTCTTGCGGTCAGTAGAGTAGCAGGGAAAAGCAAAGTTCAATGTTTATTTGTACAGCACAGCTTAAAGTAACTACAGCGCTTACCGCCTGTCACCGGATGGTGTGTAATAGATGCAGAATTAGTTCTGAGATGTCCTTGCACTTAATCCGTGGGAGGTTGTTTGTAGAAGAGTTGCGCTGTGTTGCAGTGGGAGAGAGATTGAAGTCTGGTGTGTGAGAAACACTTCAGTGGCTCAGATGAGATAGAAACTCAGAGGGAGACGGCAGCAAACACACTGCAGTATGGATTAAGTCTCTGTTGTAGCGTGCACGCAAAAAAGAAAAACTCGCCTCTGTAAAACTTTCTGTAGGCAAAATGAGCATATGAACCGGCAGTAGAAAATAAGTAATCCCAAGGTAGTAGCTGATTCAGTAATTGAAAGAAAAGCAGACTGGTTTGTTGTCAGAAAAACACACAGCAAGTGGAAAACAGACACGCTTCAGAGCTAGTCTAGAAACTTAATAATTAAGCACCTGTCTGCAGTCAGCTGATGCCTTAAGTACAGGTAAGGCTGAAGTCAGGTGAATGGAAATGGCATAGGTAAAACATGGAGCGGAATCCTTACATAAGGTGAATGGGAAAGGCATAGGTAAAACCTGGAGCGGAATCCTTACACAGGCCATTATCTCTCCATTTTCTGAATACCTCATTTTCTATACCTGGACTAAAATCCAGGGTACCTATAATTGGGAGATATTTAGATATCTGATAGGAGTAACCCATTATCTTCTGATATTTCTGCCACGCGTTTATTATATTCGCGAAGGTACTCATCTGAGTAATATTACTTGGTAGCTTATTATAGGGATAATGTAAGATGGCTTTCAAGTTAAAGGGTTTTGATAGTTCTGACTCTAATCCATAATATGTTACATAATTAGCTTCTGTTATCCAGTCTACATCAAACTTGCTTAGTGTTACCCAGTTATACAGTTGTATGTTAGGAAGTGAAAGTCCCCCGTATTTTTTAAGTTGTGTAAGCTTCCCAATTGACAAGCCATGTCTTTTTTTGCCCCATATAAATTTTGCACATAAATTGTTATATCTACTTATGTCCTTATTTGTAATAAGTAAGGGTAAGTTTTGAAGTAGGAAAAGCAACCGGGGGAAGAAAAATATTTTTAGAATCATTATTTTTGCAGAGAGTGAAAGATATTGAATATTCCATCTTTTCATATCAGTAGAGAGTTTATCGAACAATTTATTATAGTTAAGAAGATACCAATCTTTGGGGTCTCTCCCCAAACTAATTCCCAGATAATTTATATAGTCCACCTCTTTGAAAGCATGATTTAAATAACTCTTTGTGGTTTTATTTATCCATAATATTTCTGATTTATTGGAGTTAATTTTGTATCCAGAAAATTGACTGTAAACTCTGATTATTTCCATAATTTTTGGGATACTAGAGTTAGTGTTTTGTAAGAATATAATTATGTCATCTGCATATAATGAGGTGACTAAATTGTGTTTACCTATCTTGATCCCTATTATTTTGTTTCTCAATTTGACAGCTAATGGTTCCAAAGCTAAGTTAAAGAGCAGGGGTGACAGAGGACAACCTTGTCTTGTTCCCCTGTGTAGCCTGACATATGGTGTTAGATCTCCATTAATTAATAATTGCGATCGTGGTTTATCATAGATTAACTTGAGAAAATTGATCAGATTCCCTGCAAATCCAAAATTACTAAGTGTGGTAAACATGTGATCCCATACAACGGAATCAAAAGCTTTTTCAGCGTCTAATGTTAGTAAAGCTAGATCTGGTTTTCTATTTTTATTAGGCTGTTGTAGTGTATGAAAGTAGTGTTCTAGCGTTAATAGTACTCTACGAGTGTTGCGTACTACATTCCTTCCGGGCATAAAACCTGATTGATCTTCGTGAATTATGTCTCCTACCACTTTCTTCAATCTGTCTGCTATAATTGACATGCAAAACTTATAATCATTGTTCAGCAATGATATAGGTCTATATGATCCCGCATCTTCGGGGGGTTTCCCTTTTTTATGAATTAGCGTTATTATTGAATCAGTAAAGTATAGTGATTTCATTTCATTATGGGTATAATAAGTGTTGTACAGTTTTGTAAGAGTCGGTGAAATATCATCTTTTATAATTTTATAAAACTCAGCTGTTAATCCATCGGGCCCTGGTGCCTTATTTATTTTGGTTTTATTAATTGCTGATTTTACTTCTATTTCTGTAATGGGGGTATTGATCTGTTGAGTATCAGGTGGTAATTGTCGTAATTTAATTAGTTTCCAAAATTCTCTTTTGTCCTCTGTATTAAGGGGTACTCCTGCATAAAGTTGTTTATAGAATTTATAAAATTCGCTATGAATTTTGGAGTTTTTTGTAAGTGATTTAGTGCCTGTTTTAATTAGTGTAATCAAATTTTTACTTTTTCTAGTTTTATTAATTTTCGCAAGATGTTTAGCGGCGATCCCCTGATACCCCTGGAAGAAGGCTCTTGTCTTTAGATCTTCATTAGCCTACTTATCCTTTAAGAATATTTCCCTTTCAAGTTTAGCGTCGATATATCTCTGCCATGTTAATGTATCTGGATGGCTTAGATATCTACTGTACATATTTTTCAGTTGGTTAGCGAGTTGGAGTTCCCTGTATTTACTTTTATTTTTATTTTTTATCATGTAGGCTTTAATTTCTCCTCTAAGAACAGCTTTTCCTGCCTTCCAAAAAGTTTCTATCTTATTAGTATATGATTTATTTAATGAGTAATATTCCTTCCATTTTCCGCTTAACCAGTTTGTGAATTTCTTATTGTTTATCATATAGCTAGGGAATCGGAATGTATTAGTACTATTTCCTATTATTTGTGATGTCTTAATTTGCATGGTAAGAATTGCATGATCAGATAGTATTATCTCTGCAATCTGTGTTTCAATATCTAAAGCCAATAACTTATCCTCTATCAGAAACATATCTATTCTAGAAATGTTTTTATGCATCTTGGATTCACAGGAAAAGCTGCATGTATCTGGGTTTTGTAGTCGCCATATATCCTTTAAGTTCAAGGTTTTGGCAAATTCTCTCAATAATTTTGACTCCCTTTGGTAGGCACATTTATTTTTTAAACGAAATCTGTCTGTCTCGGGGTCCATTGCTAAATTAAAATCCCCTGCTACAATTAGATTTTCTCCTATCAAGGGAGCCAATTTGTTTTTTATTTTATCCCAAAACTGTGTGTCTAGTTTGTTTGGACCATAAATGTTACATATTGACCATATCTTTTTGTCAATTTCAACCTGAATGATAATATATCTTCCAGCCATGTCTAGTTCTTGACTTATTATCTTATAGGATATTTTATTACTAAACATTACTGCAACTCCACATTTCCATTTCTTGCATGGTGTCGCAATGATTTCTGAAACCCAATTAACTTTTAATTTAGGGATCTCTAGCTCTTTCAGATGTAATTCCTGTAAGAGGATGATATCTGGTCTGTGATGTTTTAACCTTTTTAAAATGTGTTTACATTTGATGGGGAGGATATACCTCCCACATTCCAGAAAGAGCTGCCTGCATTTTATTTGCTTTTTAATATTAAAAATAGTAAAATATTGTATTTTCTGATTTTCTATAGTCCAAACTGTCAGAATATCATACAGAAAATAAAGGGGGGGGAGCGTCATAGGCCATACGGAGCCATAAGGGAGAGGAATGGAGGACCAAAATATGAGTATACGTGTGTCGCCAAAAAGAGGTTTCATTTCCAGCTCATTGCTCTTGTAAATATTTGAATATCTTAAAATAAAAAAAAATGTCTTAAAAGAAAAAAAACACGTAGTGTAAAATATTACCAATTGTAATTAGTCTTTTTCATCAATAAACCTTCTAGCAAACCTCGACCCTTATTTTATTTGGATCTTAATATTTCTTTTGGCACAATAATCTAGGACTTCTTCTGTAGAGTTTAAAATAGTCAAGCCCTCTGTCTCCATGATTATTATCTTGGCTGGGTATCTTAGGGTAGCTTTACAGCCTGCATTTAGTAAGCCTGTACAATATGGTGCCATCACCTTCCTTTTTGATGTAGTTTCTACAGAAAAATCTTGAAATATATGTATTTGTTTTGGGCCTAACATTAGAGGTTGTGTTTTTTTATACTGTTTCATTATGTTTATTTTATCCTGGAAGTTTAAGTATTTTATTATAACCATCCTTGGTCTTGTGTTGCCATCTGGGTATTTCCTACTGGTTCCTGTTCTATGTGCTCTCTCAACGGGTAGTCTATCTAGTGGTGCATGTAGCCCTAGTAATTGGGGTAGAGTAGTTGCTCCGAATGTTAGTAGGTCTGTAAATTCAGAGATTTCTGGTAGGCCAACTATTCTGACATTATTACGGCGGGATCTGTCTTCGAGATCATCAATTTTAAATTGGAGGCTGTTAATTTTGCTCGCATAGTTTATAATGATCTCCTCTTGTGTATTGTATTTGTCTTCTAGGTCAGAAATTCTAGATTCTGCTTCTATTAATCTCTTTGAGAATTGTTTGATCTCGAATGAGAGTCCCGCTATCTCTTTCTTTACAGAGTCAAATTGCGGGAGCAATAATTCCGCTAGCTGATTAAGTGTCATTTGTTTTTCAGGACTATTTGCTATAAGTGATGGTTTTTCTGATGGGTTGTCTAGACCTGGGTCAGGTACCATTTTACTTTTTTTTATCTTTTTTGAGTGGCATTACTGGGGAGCTGGGTTTAGTGGTTGTGATATATCTTTCCATAAATTCTGTATTAATCTCTAAATTAGTATAAAGTGATACAATCTTTGAGTGTATATACAAATATACAGAAGTACAAAAACATAAACTTGCGTGTGTTGGTGTGGAGGGAGTAAAGCAAAATAAGTGGAGGAGAATGTGATTCTTGATATAATTCCTTTTCTTCTTTTTCTTCTTTCTCCTCTCCTCCCTCTTTTTTGTGTGGAGGTGAAAAAAGAGAGGAAGACAAAAAAAAAAAAAGAAGTCTTAAAAGTGCGGTGTATTAATGCTCAGGACCCCTTTCTATGCCAGAGGTTTTTGCTTATGGTAACTAATGCTCCAGGTCTCTTGCTTATAGATCATAAATTAAACCTGAATCACCTTTTAAAGCTACAGTATGCAATCAACAGGAAAGAGAAAATAGAAATAGTTGTATCTATATGTTGTTGCTTCCTGTTCCCATATAAATACCTATGTATCACAGTTAAAAAAGAATACTATGTAACTCCTGTTCATGTAGTGGTTCTTTTAAGCATCTGATATTTTAACTCGCTAGACAATATCAATGTGTAACTAGTACTTTTCCATATTGCCCTCTTGGCTAGGCCTATTACCCAAATACTCTTAGTCATAATACATCAAAACATTTTGACAATAATGCATAAGTCATATCTTGTAAAGATTTGAGTTATTAAGCAGATTTGATGCCGCCCCTTTCTTGACATCAAGGGGTGTATTGATCCAGATCTTTATAGTTGACTGTAAACCTGAGAGCTCTTAAATGTTCCCTTCTGTTTGAAGTTAAATTGTCTCTTTAAAAGAACAGATCAGGTGGCAATCTTTAATTAAAATGTTCCAGGTTTATTGATTGGCTTTTTAAATTTGACCAGTATTCATTTATCTTGAACTACAGCTATGTGTAGCACAGATAGCTTCATGCCCCAAGATGTTATGAGAGGTTGTATACACCTGAAATAAATTGCCAGATCTATCGTCAGGCTTTTAGATGAATCAAGCTTTCATCTTTCTTTTTATCTTATGTGTCGACCTCCAGGCGAAAAAATGAAACACCAAAGAAAAATAAAAGTCAATAATGCAGGAGTAGTGGATTACTGTGCGCCCACACAGAGAATATGGCAAAACCCACAGTGAAGCAGATATGTGTATTACTTATAATATTGAATACTCTGCCATGCAGAGGAGCAGCGGTGCAAGCATATCCTTATTAGTACTAGTAGTTTTGTCTTTAATGAAAAAGGAACTTAAGGTGTCTAAGGTACTTACCCCCCTGCTTCTTCACGGCTTGATTACTTGTAGTGACTTACTGTGGGACCGCCGTTTGAAAGGCCCTTCTCCTAGGCAGGCTTCGACCTGTGTACTTTGCACTGAGCCTCCTCGCTTCTGTGATTCCTTGCGCTGCTTTTATAGCACACTTGCGTATATGTTTTCCGGCTCCTGGGTATACCTGCTCTGTCACATGCCGACTTGCGAGGAGGGGGGTAAGGAGAAGTATGTTCTCTGTTGCCGCCGTCGCTGGACTCAGTATGGCTGTTGCCTTTCCCTGGAGACCTCTCACCTGAATTAATCTCTCCATCCACGATTACAGGTACCGCTTGCTGCCTCCAGATGGTCACTTGGTGTTGAGCGGGCTTGTTAGCATACAGCTAGTTTCATCTGTGGTGTTGTCCTCGGGTAGTAATCCAATTTATGTGCTGTGTTTGCCTGCATCTATTACCTTGCTTGTGCTTGTGGCTAGGCCTAACCAGCCTGTACAGGAAAGGTAGACTTCTGTGTAATGTCCTTTTTTTCCCCAAACCGGGTGTATGTTCCTCGGCAATAGGGCTCTGTGGCAGTGGTATTCGGCTCTACAAACTGGAGAGCTAGAGCGCGCTCTGCATACAGGACGCTCCTCCCACCGGAAGTCCGCCCCCAGGTCCTCCGGCAGTGATATAACTATTACTTTGAAGCTTTACTAGCATATGGTGGACCAGACGGGATTGGCTGATGGTTATCACATGATACCGGGGCTGGCAACTTGAAGGACCTTTTAAAATTTGTTAGAAAAAAATCTATTGCTCATTTAAAATTCAGATTTAGGGGCCGATTTATCAACTGTCAGTCGGACATGATCCACTGTAGCAGACCATGTCAGCCCGACATCAATAAATGCTGCACATTCACAGCCAATCGGCCGCTAGCAGGGGGCGTCAATCATCCCAATCGTATCTTATGACCGCTGCTTCTTAACTTCAGTTCCCGCTGCTTGTTGAATCTACCCCTATGTGTATATATACTCCTTGTTCTGGATGCTTTATAACACTCCAATAACATATAAAAAAGATTGCTATCCACCACCTCAGAGGTAGCGGATAAGTTAAGGAGTTACGACGCTGCTTCTTAACTTTTGTTTCCGGCGAGCTTGAAGGCTTGCGGTAAACTGCTGCATTCACAGCTTAATAATTCGGCCCCCAAGTGCTAATGCACTGTGTTGTTATTATGCAACTCTGCTATATTTATTGGTCCTTTAAATGACACAGGGAATTTTGGCATTTTTGCTCTGTATTGGTTTCATCATAATTATTCACAGCCGTTATTTTTTTTAACAGACAAACAGGCCTTTCTTGTGATACCCTATATGGGGCCATACAATAACAATAAACAGGAAGTTAAGGGGCTGATTTATCATGTGTCTGGCAGACATGATCCACTGTAGCGCTCATGTCCACCCGACTTCGATAAATGCCAACAGCATATGCTGTCCGCATTTATCATTGCACAAGCATTCCTTGTGAAATGCTTGTACAATACCGCCCCCTGCAGATTCGCGGCCAATCGGGGTGTCAATCAACCCGATCGTATGCGATCAGGCAGATTGCTGTCCGTCGCCTCAGTCATGGCGGACGAGTTAGGGAGCAGCGGTCTTAAGAAGGCTGAAGGCTCGCGCGGTAACAGCTGCATATAGCAGCATTCGGGGCATAATAAATTGGCCCCAAATTATGAAAAATAGGGGGAAATTGAAAACCCCCCCATTTTTTTTCAGTTTTCTTCATAACAACTCCTAATAAAATGGTTTATCTAAAGAATAATACCTCAAAGTGTATTCATTATTTTGTCATGATTTTAGGAATATCTTATATGTCTAGGTTTCCAGGTAATTTATCTATACTATAATCACGTTTGTAACGCATCCGTCGGTGTTGCAAGTTGAAAAAACACGTAACTGCCTTCAAGAAATAAATAAAAAAAACATAACCGCCCGCATGAAGTATAACAAAAAAAAACATAACCTCCCGCACAAAGTATTAACAAACACTGAAACCGCCAACCCCACATCGCTAAATAATAAAGTCATTAACCCCTAATCCGCAAATAACATAATTAAAATATTAAACCCTTAACCGCCAACCCCCCACATCGCAATAAACCTAATTAACCTATCAACCACTAAACCCACAAACCCTCACATCACAATAAACCTAATTAACCTATTAACCCCTAAACCGCCAACCCCCCACATTGCAATAAACCTAATTAACCTATCAACCACTAAACCCACAAACCCTCACATCGCAATAAACCTAATTAACCTATTAACTCCTAAACCGACAAACCCACACAGTGCAAATAACTAATTTAATTACTAAGCCCCCTAACCTAACAGCCCCTAATTTAACCCCAATACTAAATTACACTTAAATAAAAACTAACATTAAATTACAAAAAAAATAATCTAAAATTACAAAAATAAGAAACTCTAAAATTACAGAAAAAAATAAACAAAATTATCAAAAATATTTTTTTTAAACCTAATCGCTATGAAAATAAAAAAAGGCCCCCCAAAATAAAAAATACCGCCTAAACTAAACTACTGATAGCCCTTAAAAGGTTAAAAAGCTCTTTTACATTTAAAAATGACTAAATCCCCCCTAACAGTAAAAACCCCCCCACCCACTAAACCCCCCCAAAATAAAAAAACTAACTCTAAAAAAACTAAACTACCCATTGCCCCTAAAGGGGCATTTGTATGGGCATTGCCCTTAAAAGGGCATTTAGCTCTTTTACTACCCTTAAAAGGGCAATCAGCTCTTTTCCAGCCCATTAAATCCCTAATCTTAAAAATAAACCCCTCCCAAAAAAAAAAATCCTAACACTAAGCCCCAAATAGGTACTCACCGTTCCTGAAGTCCGGCGGAGAAGGTCTTCTTCCAGGCGGCTCCATCATTTTCTATCTTCATCCGGAGCGGAGGTGCAGAGCTTTCTTCCCTGATGCGTGGATCCTCTGCGGCGGTCCTCAACGGTGGCGGTCCTCAGTGGCGTGGAGGCTCCTCTTCATGTGATTATCCATTGCACACTGAAGATTGAATGCAAGGTACCCCATATGTATTGGGGTACCTTGCATTCCTATTGGCTGAAATTTTGAAATCAGCCAATAGGATGAGAGCTACTGAAATCTTATTGGCTGATTTGAACAGCCAATAGGATTTCAGTAGCTCTAATCCTATTGGCTGATTTCAAAATTTCAGCTTATAAGAATGCAAGGTACCCCAAATTGATTGCGGTACCTTGCATTCAATCTTCAGTGTACGACGGACATTGGATGAAGGATCGCCGCCCAGGATCCATGCATCGGGGAAGACAGCTCTGTACCTCCGCTCCGCACCGCCTTCATTCCGGATTAAGATAGAAGATGATGGAGCCGCCTGGAAGAAGACCTTCTCCGCCGGACTTCAGGAACGGTGAGTACTTATTTGACGCTTAGTCTTAGGCTTTTTTTAATTTTTGGGCTGGAAAAGAGCTGATTGCCCTTTTAAGGGCAGTAAAAGAGCTGAATGCCCTTTTAAGGGCAATGCCCATACAAATGCCCCTTTAGGGGCAATTGGTAGTTTAGGTTTTTTTAGTGTTAGATTTTTTATTTTGGGGGGTTTGGTGGGTGGGGGGGTTTTAATGTTAGGGGGTAATTTGTCATTTGTTTAGGTAAAAGAGCTGTTTAACTTAGGGCAATGCCCTAAGAAAACAATTTTAAGGGCTATTGGTAGTTTAGTATTAGATTAGAGGGTGTTTTTATGTTGGGGGGATTTTTATAGGGGTATTAGTTTAGGTTTCATTTTTTTATTTTGGATAGATTTGTTTATCTTTTTCTGTAATTTTACATTTTTTATTTTGTGTAATTTTAGCTTTGGGCAGAAAATAAAACATATTGATAAAAAATGTTAATTTTTTTTTTAAAAAACCCCTTATTAAAAAATTCAAATATATTTTAACAATTTGCTTGTGTAATGCTCGTGGGATATTTCTCTATCAGACCAAACTTGGCCAGTAGTCTTCTTATCCCAGCATCAAGTGGAAGGATAAGGAAATATCCCAGAACAAGAGAACAGGTAAGTAAATGAGGTAAGCAGTACTCATAGTAGAGAGGGCAATCCTTAACGGCACTACAGAGGATAACTGGAGAGTAGTAGTCATGCAGAGCAATGATAAGGCAATCCAGAATACCAGAAGTACAAGGTTGAACAGCAGAGAGGTCTGGGACAGGCAGAGTTCAGCAACAATAAGGCAGTCAGCAGTACAGGGGTTAATCAGTAGAGTGGTCTTGAGACAGGCAGAGTTAAGCAACAATAAAGCAATCAGCAGTTCAGGGGTTAATCAATAGAATGGTCTTGAGACAGGCAAAGTTCAGCAACAATAAGGTAATCAGCATTACAAGGGTTAATCAGCAAAATAGCACCCAGGAGCACAAACAGTAACACCTATACTTGGGCAATGTAAGTAAAGGAGAAAGTACTTACATAGAACCAAGTTCGCGCCAAGGGAAACGTCCAGGAGTGGAGGTGACGTCAGATCCAATGTGCCAGAGCACCGCAGAGTCTATGGCAATTGCCAGGGAACAGGAAAGAGCCACCTGCGTCCATGGCAATGGCCATGGGAAGCGAAAGGAGCCAATTGCGTCCGTGGCAATGGCCACAACGGAGCGGGCGGCGTGATAAAGCCCCCCCATCAAAGGGGTACCTCCGGAACCCTTAATGCGGCTTAGCGGGATGAGCAGTATGAAACATGGAGACCAGGGAAGGAGCATGCACATGATGGGCAGGAACCCAGGAACGATCTGCCACAGAGTAACCCTTCCAGTGCACAAGGTATTGAAGTTGCCTGCGTCTGTACCTGGAGTCTAGGATCCTGGCAATCTCATACTCTCGCTCACCATGAACCAGGAGCAGTTGAGGAGGAGGTCTGAGTCGGGTAAATCTGTTCGTGATGTAGGGTTTGAGCAGAGAGATGTGTAAGACCGGATAGATATGCAGGGTTCTGGGTAAGGTCACTTTGTAGGCCACAGGAGAAAGTCTTTTGAGGACCTTGTAGGGACCGATGTAGCAAGGACCCAATTTGTAACAGGGCTGACGTAAGTGAATGTGTCGAGTAGAGACCCAGACTCGCTAAACTACTGCAAAGGCACGAATAGTAGCTCAATGATGGTCAGCATGCCTCTTGTATCTGTAGACAGCTGAATGTAACTGAGAACGTAAATGCTGCCAATGAGTAGTATGGTCAGTGAAACAATGATCAGCAGCAGGAACCCAGTAGACTGAGCTGAAAGGGGGAAGACACGGGGTTGGTAACCTGCTTCAGCTTGAAATGGAGAGCATCGTAAAGATAAATGACAATGACTGTTCCTTGCCAGTTCAGCTAAAGGCAACAATCCAGACCAATTGGTATGCTGGGAATCAGCATAAGCTCTGAGATAGGTTTTGAGATCTTGATTCGTTCTCTCCGTCAGACCATTGGTCTGGGGATGATAACCAGAAGACAAGGAAAATGTGGTCCCAATCGTTTTGCAAAAGGCTCTCCAAAAGGTGGAAATGAATTGAGGTCCTCTGTCAGAAACAATATTTACGGGTATACCATGAAGACGTACTACATGAAGAAGAAACAGAGTAATCAAGTCTTGGGCAGTAGGTAACTTGACCAAGGGCACAAAATGAGCAAGCCTGGAAAATCGATCCACCACAACCCATATAACCATATGACAGTCAGAAGGAGGAAGGTCTACAATAAAATAATGAAGTAAGCCATGAGGTAAAGATTGGGGAGTTTTATTGGCAGCACAAGTCTGACAAGCCTTGACATAATTTTGAGAGTCAGAATTCATGGTAGGCCACCAAACATGTCGAGAAAGACGTTTAAAGGTTCTTGTCGCACCAGGATGACCTGATAGGTTGCTACCAAGGGCCCAGGATAGCACAGGAGTGCATAGGTTAGGAGGTACAAAAAGAATTTCAGGAGTTGTAGGGCTTCTTGAGTTTTCCTTGACTGAGCATGTTGTAATCTCTTCAGTAGAGAGGTGTGAAGTTGAGCAATCACAGAGGAGTAAGGAATGATGTGTTCGATAGGGGCTTCAGTAAGAGCCATTTAAATGGCTAGGAGTTCATGATTCCCAACATCGTAGTTCCTCTCTGCACGGGAAAAACTTTTGAAGAAAAAGGCTACTGGATGTGATTTGGAGGTTGAAGGATCCCTTTGTGTCAAGACAGCATCAGCTCCTATCTTTGAGGGATCAACCTCTAAGGTGAAGTGCAGATCTGGATCAGGATGGCGTAATATGGGAGCAGTACAAAATGCCTTTTTTAGGAGAGAGAAAGCATTCATAGCTGCTGGAGGCCAATTCTTTCAGTCCTTGTTTCGTTTAGTTAGATCAGTGAGGGGAGCAACAATCTTGGAGAAGTTCTTTATGAACTTGCGGTAATAATTAGAGAACCCCAAGAATTTCTATAGTTCCTTCAAGGTGGTGGGTTGAGGCCATTTAAGAACTGCTGTTAGCTTCATAGGATCCATGGCAAAACCCTCCTTTGAAATAACATATCCGAGGAACTGGATCCGGACTTGGTCAAATTCGCATTTCTCCAGCTTGGCTGCTAGAGAATTGTTTCTTAGCCGAAGAAGCACCTGTTTTATGTGCTCATGATGCTCCTCTAAGGTTGTGGAAAATATGAGGATGTCATCCAAATAAATAATGACAGTACGGTTTAGGAGGTCACGGAAGACATCATTGACAAAGGCTTGAAAGACAGCTGGGGCATTGCACAACCCAAAAGGCATCACTAAGTATTCATAATGACCTTATCTTGTGTTGAAAGTAATTTTCCACTACTGTCATGGGAAGATAGGAATGAGGTTGTATGCCCCACGTAGATCAAGTTTAGTAGAGTAACAAGCATTTTGGAGTGAGTCATAAAGTTCATTGATCAAGGGGATAGGATAGCGGTTCTTAATCATGATGTTGTTCAGGGCTCTGTAGTCAATGCATGGACTCAAACCACCATCCTTTTTGCTCACAAAAAAGAATCCTGCTCCTGAAGTAGAGGAGCCTCAACCTCCTTCTTCTCTGTCTTTCAGATTCAGAGGACTTTAGGGAAGAGCGATCCATGGGTTCCTCCTCAGAGGCAACTGGAGGCACAGGAGAAGTAGAGGGTAGTCATGTGGCTAGACAGGTAGGAGGACGGGAAGGCAGGGCTCTGCGAGTTCTCTCTCTCTCAGCTTGTTGCTCCTGAAAGCGAGAATCCAGACTGATACACAGCTCGATTAATTCATCCAGAGTAGATGGAACATCACGATAAGTGAGCTCATCCTTGCGTTCATGTAGACCTCTCCAAAAGGCCGCCTTGAGGGCACTACAATCCCAGCTGGTGTCATGTGCCAAGGTGCGAAATTCGATGGCGTATTGTGCCACAGATCTGTTACCCTGATGGAGATCCAAGAGAGAGCATTCAGCAGCAGAAGTGCGACCAATGGTTCCAAACACAGAAGAGAATGCAGAAACTAAGGAATCAGCACCTTGTTCCAATAGGGGAGAAACCCAGGCTAGGGCCTTATCCTTCAATAGGGAAACAATAAAGGTGACCTTTGACTGATGGGACTGGAAAGTATGAGGGTCATTGCGGAAATGCAGTCTTCACTGGTTGAGAAATCCCCTACAGTCAGTAGCGCCATCATACTTGTCAGGTAATGGTATCCGGGGTATACTACCAGAAGCAGGGGAGGAGGCTGCGGTACTAGTAGCAGGGGCAGACTGCGTGGCAGCAGGAGTAGTGTTTTTCTCAGCGACAAGTGAGGAGAGCATAGCAGTTATAGTCTCTAATTTAGAATCCAGACTCTGCAAGTGTATGGTATTGATTCCCAGAGTCTGTCCCTGAAGAGAGACTGTTCTTGCTATCTCATTTGGGTCCATGGCCCAAGTATAATGTAATGCTTGTGGGATATTTCCCTATCAGACCAAACTTGGCCAGTAGTCTTCTTATCCCGGCGTCAAGTGGAAGTATAAGGAAATATTCCAGAGCAAGAGAACAATTAAGTAAATGAAGTAAGCAGTACTCACAGTAGAGAGGGCAATCCTTCACGGCACTACAGAGGATAACTGGAGAGTAGTCAGGCAAGCAGAATTCGGCAACGATAAGGCAATCCAGAATACCAGCAGTACAGGGTTAAACAGTAGAGAGGTCTGGGACAGGCAGAGTTCAGCAACAATAAGGTAGTCAGCAGTTCAGGAGTTGATCAGTAGAATGGTATTGAGACAGGCAGAGTTCAGCAACAATAAAGCAATCAGCAGTTCAGGGGATAATCAATAGAATGGTCTTGAGACAAGCAGAGTTCAGCAACAATAAGGTGATCAGCAGTTCAGGGGTTAATCAATATAATAGTCTTGAGACAGGCAGAGTTCAGCAACAATAAGGTGATCAGCAGTTCAGGGATTAATCAGCAAAGTAGTCTTGAGACAGGCAAAGTTCAGCAACAATAAGGCAATCATCATTACAAGGGTTAATCAGCAAAATAGGCACCCAGGAGCACAAACAGTAACACCTATACTTGGGCAATGTAAGTAAGGGAGAAAGTACATACATAGACCCAGGTTCGCGCCAAGGGAGATGTCTAGGAGTGGTGGTGACGTCAGATCCAATGCGCCAGAGCACCGCAAAGGCCAGGGAACAGGAAGGAGCCGTCTGCGTCAATAGCAATGGCCATGGGAAGTGGAAGGAGCCGTCTGCGTCCGTGGCAACGGCCACAATGGAGCGGGCGGCGTGCCAGCTTGACAAGGGTGCTGACAGAAAGAGAATGGAGATATTGGCTTGGCTGACCATGGGGGCACTTTTTGGGCATATAAATATATATCTATATATATCTATAGCTATATATAATCATATATACTGTATTTACATATTTTCCCCCACCTTTTGTGCTTCATTAAAGACTATGGGGGAATACCTTAATATGGTCGCGATATTCAAAATTCAGCTTTTTGCGAGCGTTGGGTTAGCGATGTGTGAAAACGTTTTACTTTCAACTAATATGCACACTACCTGACGCACACAAAAAGCTTACTTCTAGCGATAAATTGTGCTCCACTCATAATCTAGCCCAAAGTTATATTCAAGTAATTTTTAGTGCATTTTTATGTTCATTTAAAGCATCAGATTACTGAGCCATAAAGGAAGATCTTTATGCTAAATAAAAGTGGGACATTCTATGTGTTCTGCACAGGTGTGCTCCCTTGTCACATATAAAATCACACATTGTAAAGCATTTTGAGTGTTGGAATTTGCATTCACATTCAGCGCCTGCTGTGTATAATGCACAAAATAAATAGCGGTAACAGATGCTATTAATATTGCCTTAGTGCTCTCTTTTCCCTGAAGAATTTCTATAAAAAGAAGCTATTTCTAATTAGTAGCTGTGACCAAATGAACTTAAAAAACTGTGCAGCTCCTCAGTGGAGTGGGGTTTATGAATAGCTTTTTTTAATGAGATTTAAATGTTCAACTTTATACTAATGATCTGGGGTGAGCGCATTGTCTATTATAATACTTGCGTGACAAGCTGTAATGAGTGCGTTATAAACATATTGTTAAAGAGGGAAGTCAGACTGATGTTCCCTCCTGAGTTAATTTCATTGTACAGGAAGTGCTAAAATAAGTGCACTCATGGGATAGGTGAGCTAAAGTCCTATCATGTAAGAGATCTCTCCCATCCTTACAAAAGTAATGTAATGTTAAATATCTGTGTGTGTTCTGTTCAACATATATGCTGCCTTATGTCCAGGGGTCAAGTCCTACAAAAAAGACTTCCAACCCCCTCGCAATTAATATTGTTTTATATATACACTCATACACACCTACCTTACACACACGCACTGTATTTATATGTATATAATCTATACACTTTGGTTAATGAAAGCAAATTAAATCCAAAGAAGGGTTGAATGGTTGCCTGAGAATCCTCCTCTGTCACAGAGTCTCATCCACTTAAGGTGCAATAGTCCGATTTCTGCTGAGGGGAGCTAAATATCCCCAGAGCAAGCCACACAGAAATGTAAGTACCATGTGTTACACACAGTGTGGGGTGATCACACAGCAGGACCGCTGACAGGCTTGCATTTAGTGTATTGTAGGAAGTGTTACTACCCATTACTAGAGGATTTCACTATCCATCTAACCAGACTGTGCTCTAGCTCCTCCCACCAGCAGCAGCAGTGTTTACTGAAGCGTTTCTGCTCTCTGTCCAGGGTGAACTTAGTTCCTCCTGCAAAAATAGTGTAGGAACTCCATTCCCATGCGTTCCCTCTCGACTTGACCCCTGCTTACATCCCTTTATAATGTGGTCTACATGTCTTTATCCCTACTTGCTACAGTAGCTGTTGCTTTATTCTTTGCATATCCCTGTTCTGAAGTGGTTGCAACAAAGGTAGTGTCTTCTATTAGATCGGTGCCCAAAACTGCACGTCATACACAAGGTGCGGTCTTACCAGGGATTTATATAGTGACAGAATGATGCTTTCCTCCCTTGCATCAATGCCTCTTTTAATACATGCTAGTATTTTATTAGCCTTAGAAGCCGCTATCCTGAATTGTGCTCCCATCTTTAGCTTGTTATCTATTACTACTCCCAAATACCGTTCCTCCTCTGTTTTGCTAAGTCTTGTGCCATTTAAATAATAGGTTGTGTTTCCTTTTTTTTACTTACAAAATGTAGAGCCTTTAATTTTTCCAGTATTTAATCTCATTTTCCAGTTACCAGCCCATTCTTCTAATTTTTGTAAATCTCCTTGCAAAGCAATTTCATCCTGCACTTACCTAATTGGGCTAGATTATGAGTGGAGCGGTATTTAGTGCTCTCCCTCACGCTTTACAACGCTAGATGGAGGCTTTTGCGTGTGTCAGGTTGCGCTCGTATTATGAGTTGAAAGTAAAAAGTTAGAGCACAAGCGAAAACCCAACGCACACAAAAATGTGAACTTTGAATATCGCTACTGCGTTAATATATTCTCCCATAGTATATATATATATATATATATATATATGATTTTTTGGTAAAATATATATCTATACATATATATGATTATATATAGGTATACATATATACATATATATATAAATAATTAGAACATATCTACAGTACATACACCGTTAAACACTTATTAAATATGAATATTGCATAAATACGATTTTTTTTCATGTTTTCAGCTACTTGACTGCAAAAGGGATCCAATGTACTTATACATTTGCATTCATGTGTTTATGTGTATATTTGTCTGTAGATACATATATATACACATATAAATACGTGTAGACCCGCATAAACATATATATATTCATATGTAGACATGTGTTTGTATGCATTTCTATGCTAATGTACTTTGCAGCCTTTTTCCCCCTAACACCTGAGACCTTATATCTTTAATCCCTTATAACTTTTAAATGCAATTTTTTTTAAAGTAATTTTTTTAAAAAATTTGTCAGAAAAAACATTTACCACTCATTTGAAGTTCAGACTAAGGGCTCAGTTTATTAAGCAGTGGATGCTGCTTCGGAGCCCCATCATTTAAGGTCTGCCTGAAACGGAAGTTAAGGAACAGTGATCGTGGGTGGCGGACTGAAATTATCCCGATCCGATTGGGATGATTGACGGCCCCTGCTAGCGGCCAATTGTCCACCAGTCAGCAGGGGGCAGCATTGCACAAGCAGTTCACCAGAAATGACCTTTTATAGCCATAAAATACTTTTCTTCCACTTGTTGACCCAGACTACCTTAGCCTGTAAGTGCCGGGCTAATACTATGGGGCCTATTTAACAAAGCTCTGTCGGACCTGATCCGACAGTGCGGATCAGGTCCGACAGACCTCGCTGAATGCGGAGAGCAATACGTTCTCCATATTCAGCTTTGCACCAGCAGCTCTTGTGAGCTGCTGGTGAAAACGCCGCCCCTGCAGATTTGCGACCAATCGGCCACCAGCAGCGGGGTGTCAATTAACCCGATCGTACTCGATCGGGTTGAATTGCGGTGATGTCTGACTACCTGCTCAGAGCAGACAGACAGGGTTATGGAGCAGCGATCTTTAGACCGCTGCTTCATAACTGGTGTTTCTGGCGAGCCTGCATGCTCCCCAGAAACACGGCCCTCAAGCTTCATCCGGAGCTTAATAAATGGGCCCCTAAGTTTCACACAGCTAATAAGAAGCACAATGTGTAGGGTGATCATATTGCCGCTTTAAAAAGGGACACATATGAAAAATACATATCTCAGGGTTCTTATAATGGAACATTATTTAAAACATTTCTTTAAACAGCCCTGACATATGTATTTTTTATATGTGTCCCTTTTTAAAGCGGCAATATGGTCACCCTAACAATGTGTCATTTGATAAGTAAGGTCTAAGCAGTACTGTAACAATTAGATAAAATGCAGATTATGTGAAAGGTATATCAATGTATCATAAACGTACCAGTGATTTTGTGTTATATAAACCTCTGTACCACAGTATCACAATTACACACAAAAGCTGACAGCAAAATACAAATGAATTAATAATGAGCCCATGAACTATCATCACCTCTGGGGCCCTAATGAATATTTCCTGTGAAAAGATAAAGATGGTTATGTACAAGACACCAACCTTAAATCAGATATTAAAATGACCACTCACTTATATGATCAAGTGGTGTCCTAGATTATTGTATTAATAAGCAATTTACTTATCTTAAATGGTAGGTTCTTCTAAATCAGAAGGTATCCAGGCCTTTCAAACAAGGGGATACACTGGATTTTTAAACATTTTCATTCAGAAAACGAAATACACAAGTGCGTATTTACGATTGAAAAGGTCTAATGCAGCTTGCAAGAACAAAAGTTCAGATACACTGTTCTGAGCCATTAGACAACTGCTAAAGTTGTATTAGATTAAAATGTAACTTGTATTAGTCTCTTAGTAGAAATACTGTATATTAGGGATGGGCGAATGTGCAAATTTTCGAATTTCGAATGTAGAACGAATGTTATTACTGAAATTCGAATTCTAAATTCGAATGTCGATAAGAACGAATATTCTTAAAAATTCAAAAATCGAATGTTATTTACAGTTTTCGAATGTCACTTTCGAATTCGAATGTTTATAATGATATCGAATGTCTACATTCGAAATTCGATTTTTTTCGAATTCGAATATAAATTCGAATTTTTCGAATTCGAATATAAATTCGAATTTTTTGAATTCGAATATAAATTCAAATTTTTCGAATTCGAATATTGCATAATTCGAATATTGCATTTAAAAGCATTAGAAATACTATTACAATCTAAATTCAAATTTTTCGAATTCGAATACACGTATTGCATAATTCGAATATTACATTTAAAGAAAAAGCATTAGAAATACTATTACAATCTAAATTCGAATTTTTCCAATTCGAATGCACGTATTGCATAATTCGAATATTACATTTAAAGAAAAAGCATTAGAAATACTATTACAATCTAAATTCGAATTTTTCCAATTCGAATGCACGTATTGCATAATTCGAATATTATATTTAAAGAAAAAGCATTAGAAATACTATTACAATCTAAATTCGAATTTTTCGAATTCGAATACACGTATTGCATAATTCGAATATTACATTTAAAGAAAAAGCATTAGAAATACTATTACAATCTAAATTCAAATTTTTCGAATTCGAATACACGTATTGCATAATTCGAATATTACATTTAAAGAAAAAGCATTAGAAATACTATTACAATCTAAATTCGAATTTTTCCAATTCGAATGCACGTATTGCATAATTCGAATATTATATTTAAAGAAAAAGCATTAGAAATACTATTACAATCTAAATTCGAATTTTTCGAATTCGAATACACGTATTGCATAATTCGAATATTACATTTAAAGAAAAAGCATTAGAAATACTATTACAATCTAAATTCAAATTTTTCGAATTCGAATACACGTATTGCATAATTCGAATATTACATTTAAAGAAAAAGCATTAGAAATACTATTACAATCTAAATTCGAATTTTTCGAATTCAAATACACGTATTGCATAATTCGAATATTACATTTAAAGAAAAAGCATTAGAAATACTATTACAATCTAAATTCGAATTTTTCGAATTCGAATATTGCATAATTCGAATATTACATTTAAAGAAAAAGCATTAGAAATACTATTACAATCTAAATTCGAATTTTTCGAATTCGAATATTTTCGAATGTAATCGTAAAATTCGAAACCGAACATTCAAAAATCGAATGTTAGAATGTTATGTAAACATTCGAAATTCGATTCGAACGAACGAATGTGTTAAAATTCGTGCCGTTTTTCGAATGTTGCGAAACATTCGCCCATCCCTACTGTATATATATAATACTCCAAATCCCATGCACTCACTGTTTCCACTGGCAACCCCCTTGGTGCTCCTATCCAGAAGTATAAAAAAATTCCATACAAAATGGAATAGGCTCTCATTGGTCTTTCACACTGCAAACATCTCCCAAATATCTTTACTAGCCTTTTTCAAGACAAACAAACAACACCAACTGCATCAACAAAGGATTTGCTTATAATCATTGTAGTAAAGGTATTTCAGCGATTTCTGCAATGTGAAAGACCTGTGAGTGCCTATCTGTTTTGTTTGGAGGTTTTTATACAATAGATAAAAATATGAAAATATTCGGATTTCTAGACAATGTTTCAGCCAAAAACCCTTTTTATGAATGTTCATCTCATTTTCCTGTTAGAGGGAAGAACATTTTTATCTATTTATTTTTTGGTAGAAATCACTTAGTAGATCCAGTGATACAAAGGGGAATATTTATCAATGTGCGAGCTGACATGATACGAAGTAGATACGATCGGGTTGATTGAAACCCCCTGCTAGCGGCCAAAAATCTGTAGGGGGCGGCATTGCACAAGCAGTTTGCCAGCACTGCTTGTGCAATGTAAATTGCCAACAGCATATGCTGTCGGCATTCAGCGATGTTGGGCGGGCATGATCCGCTGTCCGACAAATGATAATTCGGACCCATAGACATCATTGTGCTGAATCTTCAGGAGTCCCTGATCCATGAGCAATCATTGTCTGATTAAATGTGCCCAGCATCCATAGCTGGTGCCCACCCTTCTGCCACAGAATGCATGAGGTATAAGTCTTTAGTAAGCTGCCCATCCTGAGACTGGCCATGTGCTTGTGGAAAGGTGGTGAAATGAGTTTTATTTTATCAGATTGTAATTTCAGGGATGTGCTTCAGGGAAACATCATTTCCATATTTCATTCGCAGAGTAAATGGTGTCTGACAGTGTAATAATGACTCTGTGAAAACTTACTCATGTCAGGCAGCAATATGGAACGTCTGCAGCTCAGTTTATGGTAATAGTCTGGCAGGCAAAAGATTTAACTCCTGGGCTGTCAGAAACAGACGCATAGCATTGGTAGGCAATGAGCAGCACCCCAATCTGACAGCCAAGGGATTAACTGTATTCTAGATCCACTAAAGTTTTAACTTTTAGGGACAGTATAGTGGGAAAAAAAATACACTCTCTAAATGTTAAGCATATAATTTTAACACTAGAAACCCTGTAATGCTATGTGTTTATCCCTTGCAAATAGTTTAAACACTAATTTAAGTATTATTGCTGTATTATGTCCTATTAATCCTTTAAAAAAACACATCAAAAGCAAAAATGATCTTACATTAGAATGATCACTATTTAAAGGAGCAGTAAATACAGTAGATTTGCCTAATCATCAAATACATGATAAAAAGACAATGCAATAGCACTTAGGGGCCGATTTATCAATGTCCGCCACACATCGATAAATGCCGATAGCTGTTGGCATTTATCATTGCACAAGCATTTCCAGTGCAATGCTTGTGCAATGCCGCCCCCTGCATATTCGCGGCTGCTAGCAGGGGATGTCAATCATCCCAATCATATCATATCGGGATGATTGCTATCAGCCACCTCAGAGGTCATACGACCGCTGCTTCTTAACTCCTGATTCCGGCTAGCCTGAAGGCTCACACGGAATAAGCAGCTTGACTGCTTGATATATCGGCTCCCATGGGGGATATTTATCAAGCTCCTAATGGAGCTTGAGGCCCCTTGTTTCCGGCGAGCCTTCAGAAACAGACGTTATCAAGAAGTTATGAAGCAGCGGTCTAAAGACAGATGCTCCATAACTTGTCCGCCCGGTCTGAGTCAGCGGACAAAAATCAACCCGATCGAATACGATTGGGTTGATTGACACCCCTTGCTAGCAGCCTATTGGCCGCAAATCTGCAGGGGGCGGCATTGCACCAGCAGTTCACAAGAACTGCTGGTGCAATGATAAATGCCGACAGCGTATGCTGTCGGCATTTATTGATGGGCAGCGATATGTGCAGCGGACATGATACGCTACTTTGTATCATGTCCGCTCGCACATTGTTAAATATGCCCCCAAATGAGTAGTAGATTTTTTTCTGACAACTTATTATGTCTATTTCCACTCCTCCTGTATCATGTGACAGCCATCAGCCAATCACAAATGCATATACGTATATTTTGTGAATTCTTGCACATGCTCAGTAGGATCTGGTGGCTCAACAAGTTTAAATCTAAAATGACTGCAAATTTGGTTATAGAAGTAAATTGGAAAGTTGTTTAAAATTGAATGCTCTATCTGAATCATGAAAGTTTTATTTTGACTTGAGATCAAACGATGACAAACAATAATATTGTCTGTCACTGTCAGTCTATTTATAAGGACAATATAAATAACATGGTGTCACCAGCATCTTGTTTCTCAGCCTGTGGTACCTCTGCAATATTTGCATTCAGTAAAACTGGATTTTAAAATAAATGACTGAAAACAGAGAAATATATCTGATACAAATTTAAAAGATTCTGGGATACGAAACTAATATAATATTTATGAATTGCAACTGGAGTATTTATGGTAAATATGTAAGTCTGTAGGGGATATATGGTAAATATGTAAGTCTGTATAGGTACTTATGGTAAATATGTATGTCTGTTGGGGTAAATATGTATGTCTGTAGGGGTACTTATGGTAAATGTGTATGTCTGTAGGGTACTTATGGTAAATATGTATGTCTATAGGAGTACTTATGGTAAATATGTATGTCTATAGGAGTACTTATGGTAAATATGTATGTCTATAGGAGTACTTATGGTAAATATGTATGTCTATAGGGTACTTATGGTAAATATGTGTCTATAGGAGTACTTATGGTAAATATGTATGTCTGTAGGGTACTTATGGTAAATATGTATGTCTATAGGAGTACTTATGGTAAATATGTATGTCTATAGGAGTACTTATGGTAAATATGTATGTCTGTAGGGTACTTATGGTAAATATGTGTCTATAGGAGTACTTATGGTAAATATGTATGTCTGTAGGGGATATATGGTAAATATGTAAGTCTGTATAGGTACTTATGGTAAATATGTATGTCTGTTGGGGTAAATATGTATGTCTGTAGGGGTACTTATGGTAAATGTGTATGTCTGTAGGGTACTTATGGTAAATATGTATGTCTATAGGAGTACTTATGGTAAATATGTATGTCTGTTGGGGTAAATATGTATGTCTGTTGGGGTAAATATGTATGTCTGTAGCCGGGTACTTATGGTAAATATGTATGTCTATAGCGGTACTTATGGTAAATATGTATGTCTGTAGGGTACTTATGGTAAATATGTATGTCTATAGCGGTACTTATGGTAAATATGTATGTCTGTAGGGTACTTATGGTAAATATGTATGTCTTTAGGGTACTTGCTTCAAAAAGTCTGATAAACACTTATGTTCTATCAGATAAAAAGTGCAGCTCTAGGTTTGCCTGTAAAGGGACCTTAGGATGTGGCAGCCACTGATGTCGAACGTGTGAGTTTAGTCTTATGTTTCTAGTGAGAGAAAGTAGAAATTATTCAACCAGTTTTGTAAGTGCCAGTATGTAGGTGACCATTAGGGATGTCAGATATACCTGCAATACCCTGATGTAAGGACACACTAAGGCCGCGATGTTCAAAACATAGAAACCCGTTGGGAAACTGCATCGATTGCCTCTTCAGCAACGCAGCCTGATGATCCGTCGGAATGCTCCAAAAAACGGGGCGTGTCTGAGCAATGCTAACGAGTGGCGATGTCACTCCCTTAGAAGTTAATGGGAGCGTGACGTCACCATCAGCATCGACAAGATCGCTGCTTGTCGGCATTTTACTGTGGAGGGAGGGGGCCCTTTTCACAGTGTATTTACACAAAGCAAATAGTGCGCTTACTGAAATTAAAATTAGTTTCGGTGTAGACACACTTCAAATATTTAATTACACAAACGATATCGGCACTAATTTACTCCCAAAAATGTCTGTGAGCATATAACCACTGTAATTCTGATGTGAATAATGTGAATAATGTGAATAAGCTGATCGAGTCCGCTTCTTCACCACTCACCTCTGCTTTGGGGCGCAAACGACAGTGTGAACGTGCTTTGAAGATAAGCCTTACCTCTCTCAGGCTTCAGAGTTTCCCTACACCACGGTACCTTGTTCCGCTTGTGTGGTCCTATATGCGGACTGCAGAAAACAAACCAACTGCTCCGCTAGGTTGTGCTCAGTTTCCAGCCTCGAGGTTTTCCGGCGTCTGACGTCACTGTCTCCCCCCAATGCTTCAATTCTCGCGGGAGGTGAGTGGACTATGCTTACAGGAATGGTCACCTGTAACTCCGTGCAAATCCTCCGTTTCTTTAATGTGTAGCAATAGAGGGATTCAAGGATGCACTGGTAGCTGATAGATGTTGCAAAAACTTTATTGAAGAAAACATTAAAAGTTCATCGCTGAACAGATTTCATTCCATAGACAAGTGAGAGGTGTATGTTCCACCCCAGGGACTGCTTGCTGACGCGTTTCGGCTCCAAAGGCCGTAATCGTAGCTGCAGTCACTTGCCTTAATGATCCTTAAATATCAATTAAAGCCAGCTAATAGGTTAAAAATAGTTACACCCTTCTTTTACCTGGGGCGGAACAAAAAACACCTATTAAGGTCTAAACTCTTTATTGCATATATGGACACATAGTGAGTTTAATACTAACTTGGACCAAACAATGGTTAAAGACCGTAAAGCTCACTAGATTTAGCTCAAAATGACCCATATACCCACATTAACAGTATGAAACAACAAATCTATATATATATAAGTTCATAGTGCATATAACAATATTTGCAACTTCCTGATACGTTTGAAAACATTGCAAAATAGATACATATATACAAAATAGCGATATTACAAATGAAATTGCCAATACACAAATGGAAAAGAAAAGAATAGAAAAGATAGTGTAAGAGTTCAGCGATGAACTTTTAATGTTTTTTTCAATAAAGTTTTTGCAACATCTATCAGCTACCAGTGCATCCTTGAATCCCTCTATTGCTACACACTTCAAATATTGCAGAGAGGACCAAAGTTTTAATACACCTACACTAACTAGCTTAGGCGATGTTTGTCTCAGCAGCTGATAGCTGGCGAGACAAGCATGGCTGCAATCCTCCTCGCTGCTTTGAACATATCGATCTTGTGTTGATGTGTCCAAAGCAAAGTGCAGGCTACTCCCACTAGCACGCCTCCCTAGCTCCCTCCTATTTCTACATCATGCCTAAGCTACATTCCCCCTGCTCCACCTCGCTACCTCCCATCAACTGCCTACACCAAGACACAGCTAACCTACACTCCTCCTGCACCACCCAGCTAACTCCCACTGACCCCCTACACCTACGTCATACCTAACTTACTCCCCCCCAAAACGCCCAGCTAATTCCCTAATACCGCCTACACTGACTTAATGTGTAAACAACACTCCCCTGTAACGCCCATCTAACTGCCTAATGTCAATAAATAACTAACTATAATAAACTAAACTATAAGTAATAAACCTTATTATAACTATATAGCTATGTCCCTAAAGTTATCATCAATGTTTAAATAATGTGTAACAGAGATGCGCTAAAATGCTGGCTCCACCATCAAAACCTGCTCACCCTATCCGGGCTCCTGGAACTCAGTGCCAGACCGTGGCTCAATTCTGGTCTAGAACTGATTTTCGGGAGCCCAGATAGGCCAGGGAGGTTTTGCTTGTGCCGTCTGCATTTTAGCGCATCTCTGTGACAAAATAAGCATTGTCATGTAAAATGTAGATTATTTAATTTATTTGAGATATCTTAAAAGAAATTTAATAGCTGTTAGCTATTATTTCAAACATAAAGATGTATTTGAAAATATATGTTTATAATATTAAGCAATGAAAAACAAGAAGGTAGAGCAACATCCAAATATTTTTACGTAAAACTTAACATTTATTCAAATATAAAAAAGTTAAAAGTCCATAATCCACATGCTTGTAAAATTAGCAAAACAATAGAAAAAGCAATCAGCTGTGCAAGAAATGCTTACACGTTTCAGCTAAAAAGCTGTAATCATAGCTATTAAGTTTTACGTAGAAATATTTGGATGTTGCTCGACCTTCTCGTTTTTCTTTGTTCTTTGACCAGTACTGAGCATACATCCACCCCTGCTTTTGCTGAGAGTTTTTGAGCCCAGTAACCACTGTTGGAGCTGCCATTTACCCAGGACGTCAAACAGTTTGGTCTTCTAAGAGTCCTGTCCTTCTGGGATTTTGCGGATATCTATGTGGGTAGTTTGTGTTATAGACACTCGGTCTTAACGGCCAAGTTTGCCTTACCGCATTACTGAAGGAGGTCGTAACGGATTGGCCGATGGAGCAGACACCCTAGAAACGCCCATCACAGATGTACGGAGGAATATCGGTGAGATTGATCCTGTGGCGACACTAAGGGATATAAGGGTTTAGCGTAAAGCTGAATACCAACAATGTTACTGTGTTAACTTGCCATAGCTGTATGTGCACGACCTTTCTTTCCCCCGCCATTCAAAGGTTTCTCTCATCCTTAAGATCCATATCGGATTAACTCTTACTTTTTATATATTCATATGGTTGTATTGGACTGACATCCTTTTGGTTTACTGGGCTCCTCTCACATGATACATGTTATAAGTATTATTCCTTTAATTAAGCTAAGTTACATTTTGAAGGATTTCCCAGACTCTAAACTTCTCCTGGACTGTATATAATATTAAGCAAACATTAAATCCATTTAAACATATCTACAAAACATTGACCCCTAATCTGCTATAACCTAAAACTAACTGTAGAAGCTAATGCCCTACTCATAAATATTCAATAGTTAAATGATGCATTGTTATGTACAAATGCATAATGTTTAAATATTTGCATATAAATTAAAATGTTATTAATGTTGCTTGTTGTGTTTATTATTTGTAATTAAAGACAGTACAATTACTATAGATATACATAACTGCATGCCTGTTATGTAAACAAATACTTTAATGATACTGACTACTATAACATAAATATATATTAACATATACTGTATATATATGTTATCCCTAATAAACACAACAAGCTTACATTAACACATTTTAATGAGTATGCAATAGTTTAACTATTATAGAATAAACATGCATAACTGTTTAAATATTGAATATCAATGCAAGGCCTGACTACATTTTATCTACAATCTTTGAAATAAAACACATGGTTATGTAGAATGATAATTAGTTTAAGTATTGGATATATACATTTTAATTTTAATATAAATTAAAATGTAGATATTCTTGCTTGATGCATTTATTATTGTAAATAATAGGGATTGACTGATATAAAATGAGCCAATCGAAAGTATGCTTCCAGGTTCTAGGGTGCTGCGGAGATTGCATGAAGAGGGGGATCCCCGAAGAGAGCCAAAGAAAAGAAGATGCGAAGATGTGCCCCCGTCACCTGGTGCCTGGATGAAGATGGGTCTGAGACAATGAAGATGGGCCTGAGATGGTGATGAAGATTGTGGAGCGGAGGCGGCGGAAGAAGCCACCAAAGTTAACCTCCGCCACCACGAACATGGGCCCCCGGCACCTGGAGGATGGAAGAAGATGGGCCCAAGACGGATCAAGAGGAGCTGGAGTCCCCATCAGATGTGAGTAACCCTTGTGGGGTTAGTTAGGGTTTTTTTGGGGTGGGTTTTTTATTTTTTGCATAGGCTTTGATACTTTTAATTTTAGTTCCCAGCCTAGGTTTGGGGATGGGGGTTACTTTAATGTAGGTCGGGGGTTTTGTATCTTTTTTATTTTTTTTCCTGCAATTCCCTCCAAAAGGCAATTTTAAGGACTATTGTAAATTATTAGGGTTTAGTTTTGGGGGGGGGGGTTGGGGGGGGGGCTTTTTTATGTGGTAAGTAGTTTAGTGTTAGGTATAATTTTTTTTTTATTTTGGATAATGTTGTTTATTATTTTTTTAAATTAGATTTTTTTTTTCATTTTGTGTAACTTAGTGGGGTTAGTTTAGAGGGGGTTAGTTTAGAGGGGGATTAGGTGTTAGAGTAGGGTTAGATTTTGTTTGGGGTTTTTTCAGTTTAGGGTTTTTTTTAAAAATTGTTAGATTTTTTTAATTGGACTTTTTTAAATTGGATTTTTAAAATTTTGGTTGGTTCATGGTAGCCTTTCAGCAATGCGGCTATGTCGAGAGCTTGGAGTATTCCGACAAGCTCACTCAACATGGCGGTGGATTGCTTGGAATAAAGCACCGCCTCGTAGCACTTTTGAACATCGAAGCCTAAGAATGTTTTCTGAGCTCCATATAAACATATAGGGCCAGATTATAAGTGGCACGCTAAATAAAGTTACATTTTGACACAATCGGGTTAGCATGAATATTACAAGTTAAAAGTAAAAAGTTAATGCACAATCTAAATACGATGCTCACTAACTTCAGGACTTTGGATAAACCAAACTTGTTAACTTCTTCTCCCCTTAGACTTTAATGGAGCGCGTTGACCAAAAAAATGAACACTTATCGCTTGTGCGTTAAACTAACACAGCGTAAAACCTACAGGTATGAATATTTTACATTCCAATGTTCTTCACATAGAAGAAAATGTTCTTTTTACTTTTAAATATATATTTACACACAACCTCTAGGTAAACGCTCCAGGTCCTCCGGTTTACGTGATCATAATCCCAACACCGCAGCGTTCTTCACGCTGCTGCACACGTAGTATGTAATCCAGTAAGCTCTCACTGATGGAAAGCCGGTGCCGGAAATGAGCGCTATACCATTGTTTGAAACAAAGTAACCAGCAGTAATCCGTACTCGCCAAACAAATAATCAATCCAGGTTGATTTAAAATGTAATAAGCATTGTTTAATGTGTCATGTTGAAATGATAGTACACACTGAAAAGGCTAAAAAGGCCTAACGGGTTTCATTGTAACATACATAATTTTCTCATTCTTTGTAAAAATCTGTATAGCTATATACAGATATGAATAGAAATATATAGGCTGATTTGAAATTTTCAGCTAAAAGGAATGCAAGGTACCTCAATATAAAATGGGTACCTCACATTCCATCTTCAGTGTGCGGTGGACAATCGTATGAAAAGGAGCTTCCACGTCGGATGACCAAGCCGCCGCCGATCTGCCTCCGCTCTGTGCCACCTCTGCTCCATGCCACTGGGTTGAAGATTGCAGATGGTATTGCACTCCATGAAGATGGAGCCGCCTGTAAGAACACCTTTACCGCCGGAATTCTAGTGTTAGTTATTTTTGGTGGGCGTTTTTTTTTAGATTAGGGCTTTTTTTATTTTCATGGGCATTAAAAGAGTTGATTGCCATTTTAAGGGCAATGTCCATACAAATGAATAGATTAGGTTTCTTTAAGTTAGGTCTTTTTTATTTTGGGGGGTTGGGTGGGTGGGGGGGATTGTACTGTTAGGGGGGGACTTAGTATTTTTTTTAAGTAAAAGAGCTGTTAAACTTAGGGCAATGCCCTACAAAAGGCCCTTTTAAGGGCTATTGGTAGTTTATTGTTAGATCAGGGGGTGTTTTTATTTTGGGGTGGCTTTTATTTTTAAGGGGAGATTAGATTAGGAATAACTTTTTTATTTTGAATAATGCAGTTAGTTTTTTTCTGTAATCTTAGATTTTTTTTACTTTTTGTAATCTTAGATTTTTTATTTTAATTTAATCTTAGGTTTCTTTAATTTGGGTAGTTTTTATTTTCAGTAATGTTAAGGTTTGTAAAGTAATTTTTATTTTTTGTAGTTAGTATTTTTTAATTTTATGTTAGTGTATTGTAATTGGGGTTAACTTAGGGAGTGTTAGGTTAGGGGGCTTAGTTAATAGTTTAATACTTTGCGTTGTAGAGAGTTGGTGATTTTGGGGTTAATACTTTAATTAGGTCATTTACTTTGTGGGGGGGGTGGAGGATTAGGGGTTAATAGTGTAATTAGGTATTTTGCATTGTGGGTTGATGGCAGATTAGGGGTTAATAACTTTATTAGGTGTTTTGCAATCTGGGGGTTGGCAGATTAGGGGTTATTACATTTATTAGTTATTGTGGATGGTGGATTAGGGGTGGATATTGCACATGCGTTAGGTGTTTGTTAAGGTTTCTAGGCAGTTACGGTACTTTCATAGGCTGCGCCTGTCTATGTGTGGCAAAGTGAATATGAAGTAAAATTTCTCCATTCTCGCCGCGTAAGTCCTTGCGCTAAATATGTGATACCGACTTGCGATGCCGGGCGACAGGTAAAATTTACGCGCGTTTATTGGGCACTAGCAGTCAATTAGAAAGTTATTAAAAATTGCTACTCTATCTGAATCATGAAAAATAAAAATTGGGTTTCATGTCCTATTAAGAACCCGTTGATCTAAAGCTCTGCACTCTAAAGAGACTATTTAAGAGGTCTCATCAGTACTGCAAGGTCTCTCAAATAATTTTATAACAACAAATTTTCACTTGGGAGCTGTTTATCTGGCTATGCAGGCTCTTTATGGGAAGGAGAAACATCTATACTATAATTGCGTGTGTAACGCATCCATCGCCGTCGGCAGTTGCACACGCATCCTCAAAGGAATGTTGGCAGCCCGAGGCAACTAACAGAATGTTGGCTGCGCGTGCAGCCAAAAGAATTCACCTGGATGCAGCGAAGCTGCATCTAGGTGGATTACGAAAATGGCAGGGTGGTGAAAGAATCCACCGCACCTGACATTTTCAGAATCCACCAGGATGCAGCGAAGGCAAACTGAGCATTACAAAAAAGAAAACGCCCGCAATAATTATTAAAAAAAACAAAAACAAACCACACGCAATATGTATGAAAAAAACACCTAACCGCCCGCAATAAGTATTTAAAAAAAACACCTAACCACCCATACGAAGTATTAAGAAAGAAATAAACTAACCGCCCACACAAAGTATTATGAAAAAAACCTCAACTACCTAATAAAATTATTAACCCCTAAATCCACAAACCCCAACATTGCAAACTAACTAATACATCTATTAACTCCTAAACCACCAACCCCCACATCGCATTAAACCTAATTTACCTATTAACTCCTACATCGCCAACCCCCACAACGCAAAAAACTAATTTAATGACTAAGCCCCCTAACCTAACACCCCCTAAATTAACCCCTTAATTACAATAAAAATAAATTACATTACTAATCCTATTGGCTGTTTTGAAAAATTCAGCAGCCAATAGAATGAGAGCTACTGAAATCTTATTGGCTAATTTGAGCAGCCAATAGTATTTTAGTAGCTCTAATCTTTTTGGCTGTTTTAAAAAATTCAGCCAATAGGAATGCAAGGTACCCCAAATTAATTGTGGTACCTTGCATTCAATATTCAGTATACCACGGACATCGGATGAAGAGGAGCCTCCATGTCGCTGAGGACCGCCGCTGTAGGTGACCACCGCCGAGGATCGCCACATCTGGGAAGACTGCTCCGGACCTCCATGCCACCTTTGCTGTGGATGAAGATGATAGACCCGCCTGGAGGAAGACCTTCTCCGCCGGACTTCTGAAACCGTGAGTACCTATTTGGGGCTTTAGTGATTAGGGTTTTTTGGGCAAGTTTCAAAAGAGCTGAAAGCCCTTTTGAAGGGCAATGCCCATACAAATGCCCATTTTGGGGCAATGGGTAGTTTAAGTTTATTAGTGTTTTTTTTATTTTGGGGGGTTTGGTGCGTGGGGTTTTTTACTGTTAGGGGGGAGTTTATTTTGAATGTAAAAGAGCTGTTAAACTTAGGGCAATGCTCTACAAAAAGCCCTTTTAAGGGCTATTGGTAGTTTAGTATTAGATTAGGGGGTAGTTTTATTTTGGGGGGTATTTTTTATTTTTATAGGGGTATTAGTTTAATTGTATTATTTTTGATAGCTTTGTTTATTTTATTTTTTTTCAGTATTTTTATTTTTTATTTTTTTGTAGCTTGGGGGGTTGTATTTCCAAAACATAAACTGCCACTCGGCAGTCTTATCAACTAGTTACAATATAATGATAAAAAAGCTCATAGAGATTTTGTGTAAGTTCTTTGTCAGTGAGAGCTATCAATCAGCTCTAGAAGTGAACTGCTATCAACGTGGAAGAAATAATTCCAACAGCAATAAACTTACAAAACAATTTATAAAAATGCTTATGATTGTGAAATATTTTCACATCTGTTTTGTTATGATAAAATAGACTTGCTGTTAGGGTGACCATATTGCCGCTTTAAACAGGGGCACATATAAAAAAATACATATGTCAGGGTACTTTAAACAGTCCTGAAAACAGCCCTAACATATTAATTTTTCATATGTGTCCCTTTTTAAACCGGCAATATGGTCGCCCTACTCGCTGTGTAAAATAAAGTTATCACCAGTGTCGTTTGTGGGCAGTCAGGGTCGCTCTAGAGGTCACCTACACTCAAACACAGCAAAATTCATAAAGACTATGGGGCCTATTTGTAAAGACCGCTGCTTCATAACCTGTCCGCCTGCTCTGAGGCGGCGGACAGACATCGCTGGAAATCAACTCGATCCAATACGATCGGGTTGATTGACACCCCATGCTAGTGGCCGATAGGCCGAGAATATGCAGTGGGCAGCGTTCACAAGAACTGCTGGTGCAATGATTTGGCATTTATCGATGTGCAGCAGACATGATCCGCAATATCGGATCATGTCCGCTCGCACATTAGTAAATAGGCCCCTTTAACTCCTGTCAAGTATTTTATGTCTCTCTGTGTCTCTGCCCCTGAAGAGATTGCCTCGTGTTGCTTTAGCTTTATTTTTAACTGTTTCCAAGTTTTCTTTATTTACATATATTAGTTTGGGCTGTTTTATATAGAGGGAGTGTTTTTTTGTTTTTTTTGTTTAAACTTATTTTTCTGTAAGGTTCAAAGGTGTTTTGTAATACTGGTGTCCTTCACAGCAGAATGGTTTCTATGTGTTCAGGACATTTAGAACAATCTACTCGATTGATTATATTGGAGAATGACTCACACCTTGCAGATAAGGGGCTGGTACAAATTGTAATGAATTTCACATCATTCGAGTTGTAATGTTGTGGTAATTTTTTTTTACATCCTACGTTTTCCGCTATCAATAGACAATGCGATGTTATGCAGTGTGAGTTTGATCCCACTTAAAGGGACGTAATACCCATATTCTAAATGACTTTAAACTGTTGCAGTATATCGTAAAATGCTGACATGAAAATATCACATAAACATCTCTATGTAAAAAAGGAAGTTATTTTATCTCAAAATGTTTACAGCTTAAAATAATAAGTGCACTGGGGAAGAGTTGAGTTATAGGGCCGTATTTAACAAGCAGCAGATGTTGCTGAATCCGCTCGAAGTTTCCGACTCACAGCCTAAGACCGCTGCTCCTTAAAGGGACACTGAACCCAAAATTTTTCTTTCATGATTCAGATAGAGCATGCAATTTTAATCAACTTTCTAATTTACTCCTATTATCATTTTTTCTTTGTTCTCTTGCTATCTTTGTTTGAAAATCATGAATGTAAATCTTAGCAGCAAGCCCATTTTAGGTTCAGCATCATGGATAGCGCTTGCTTATTGGAGGCTGATATTTACCCACCAATAAGCAAGCATAATCCAGGTTCTCAACCAAAAATGGTCCGGCTCCTATGCATCACATTCCTGCTTTTTAAATAAAGATAGCAAGAGAACGAAGAAAAATTTATAACAGGAGTAAATTAGAAAGTTGCTTAAAATTGCATGCTCTATCTGAATCACAAAATATTTTTTTTTGCATTTAGTGTCCCTTTAACATGTCCGCGAATCATGCTTACCCGACACTTGATTAATTGGCCCCATAGTATTGAGCTGAGATGAAGGAGTCAATTTACCAAATGTCGGTGGACATGATTCGCTATAGCATACGCTATATTTAACATTGCACAAGCATTTCTAGTGAAATGCTTGTGCAATGCCACCCCCTGCTCATTCGCAGCCAATTGGACGCTAGGAGGGGGTGTCAATCAACCCGATAGTATCTGATCAGGATCATTGCAGTCTGCTACCTTAAAGGTGGCAGACAAGTTATGGAGCAGCGGTCTTAACGAGCCGGAAAGTTTGGGCAGATAAAGCAGCATCCACTGCTTATTAAAGGGACACTGAACCCAAATGTTTTCTTTCGTGATTCAGAGTATGAAATTTTAAGCAACTTTCTAATTTACTCCTATTATCAATTTTTCTTCATTCTCTTGGTATCTTTATTTGAAATGCAAGAATGTAAGTTTAGATGCCGGCCCATTTTTGGTGAACAACCTGGGTTGTTCTTGCTGATTGGTGGATAAATTCACCCACCATTAAAAAAAAGTGCTGTCCAGAGTACTGAACCAAAAAACACACTTAGAGGCCTTCTTTTTCAAATAAAGATAGCAAGAGAACGAATAAAAATTGATAATAGGAGTAAATTAGAAAGTTGCTTAAAATTGCCCGCTCTATCTGAATCACAAAAGAAAAAATTTGGGTTCAGTGTCCCTTTAAATCTGTCCCGAATAATTTATTCACAGGCTAATTAAAACCCAAAACACAGAGGCAGCCTATTTCATTTGAGTTTCTTAACTAAAGCATATTTTTTGATATTGCTGTTTTTAGCATTTAAAGTGTTCTTTGTAGACATCGTTGTCACCTAAAAGGGAATTTGTTTTTTCACCGCTGTGTTAGACCATTTTTGTTAGCACAGAAACTGTCAAAACAGTACATTGTGCATCCAGTTTTAATGGCCTTTAAAATGAACACAGGTTTTTGTGGTGACAAGCTGACTTTAATGTCACATTTCAGTGCTTCTCTCCTGGACAAGTATGGAAGTTCATTTCATGCTGGGTGATTTGAAAGAAAAAAAATACAGAAAAAGAAAAGTATCCCAGAAAGTGAAGGATTAGCATGAGCTCCACAGTCAGACCAGGCATTGAGGCGTTCAGCACAGACTTTTATACAAAGAAAATTTCCATCTCAAAGAGTCTTCAAAGTCAGGTCTGAGAGAGGCGACACTGAGAACTTCAAATACCCAAGCCACAATAATCTCTCTTTGGTGGGTACGTCAGATTCTGGATGCCAGGAGGGAATATTTTATACTGCTTGACACATGGAAGCAAATATCTGCTAATATGTACTTAGCTGTAGAGAGTTGTGCTTGCTCACATACACCGTGCAGCCGCCTACTGTATGTCTCACTGCAGTGGGATAGGTTCATCAATAGCTTCTCCAGCCCCACCAACCTCTCCAGTCTCATTAGTTTCTATATGACGGCATCACTAAGGAATACAAACATGAGAGAGCTTTAGTGAAAGGGCTTTCTAGAATAACACAGGGCTTGGTGAGATCAAACAGGTAGCAGAATACACTGTACAGCACAGTACATGGTCAGCTGGACAGAGCAGAACACACCGTACAGCATGGTACATGGTCAGACGTACAGAGCAGAACCATCAGTGTGTGTTACATTGCACAGCATAGTACATGGTCAGATGTACAGAGCAAAACACACTGTACAGCATGGTACATGGTCAGATGTAAAGAGCAGAACCATCAGTGTGTGTTACACTGCACAGCACGGTACATGGTCAGATGTACAGAGCAAAACACACTGTACAGCACGGTACATGGTCAGATGTAAAGAGCAGAACCATCAGTGTGTGTTACACTGCACAGCACGGTACATGGTCAGACGTACAGAGCAGAACCATCAGTGTGTGTTACACTGTACAACATGGTACATGGTCAGACATACAGAGCAGAACCATCAGTGTGTGTTACATTGCACAGCATAGTACATGGTCAGATGTACAGAGCAAAACACACTGTACAGCATGGTACATGGTCAGACGTACAGAGCTGAACCATCAGTGTGTGTTACACTGCACAGCATAGTACATGGTCAGATGTAAAGAGCAGAACACACTGTACAACACGGTACATGGTCAGACGTACAGAGCAGAACCATCACTTTATGTTACACTGTACAGCACGGTACATGTTCAGACATACAGAGCAGAACCATCAGTGTGTGTTATACTGTACAATACGGTACATGGTCAGATGTACAGAGCAGGATTCATCAGTGTGTGTTATACTGTACAGCATGGTACATGGTCAGATGTACAGAGCAGAACCATCAGTGTGTGTTATACTGTAGAGCATGGTACATGGTCAGATGTACAGAGCAGAACCATCAGTGTGTGTTATACTGTAGAGCATGGTACATGGTCAGACGTACAGAGCAGAACCATCAGTGTGTGTTATACTGTAGAGCATGGTACATGGTCAGACGCACAGAGCAGAACCATCAGTGTGTGTTATACTGTACAGCATGGTACATGGTCAGACGTACAGAGCAGGACACACTACACAGCATGGTACATGGTCAGATGGACAGAGCAGAACAAGCTACACAGCATGGTACATGGTCAGACGTACAGAGCAGAACCATCAGTGTGTGTTACACTGCACAGTATGGTACATGGTCAGATGGACAGAGCAGAACACACTACACAGCACGGTACATGGTCAGATGGACAGAGCAGAACACACTACACAGTACGGTACATGGTCAGATGGACAGAGCAGACCACACTGAACAGCACGGTACATCGTCAGTTATACAGAGCAGAATACACTGCACAGCACGGCACAGTACATGGTCAGATGTACAGAGCAGAACCATCAGTATATGTTATACTGTACAGCAAGGTACATGGTCAGATACATAACATAAGGATTGTACAGACTTGGGATAAAGTTGCATTATTAGTAATTCTAGGTACAATAATTGATGTTTGTATAAGAACAATTAGATACAGAAGCTTTGTAAAGAGCCATTGAGGAAGGACATCTCCAGCTCCAGTAGTTATGGTGACTTTAACCCTGTATATGCTGTGAAGAGCTGCCTAAGTTTTGTGCTCAGAATCATAGTTTGTTCCAATATTTCTGATGTCTTTTCAGATTTTGTCAGAGCAGACCTGTAACCTTGTGAGACGTGACAGTTTTATTGGGGAAGGTGCTGGCTGGTGTAGCCCCCCAGACCTCACAGATACCAGCCCCCCAGACTTCAAAGGTACCAGCCTCCCTCATTAGTGACTTTTTTATTGTAGGCCCCCCAGATCTCACAGGTACCAGCCTCCCTGGTTAGTGACTTATTTATTGTAGCCCCCCAGACTTCAAAGGTACCAGCCTCCCTCGTTAGTGACTTTTTTATTGTAGGCCCCCCAGATCTCACAGGTACCAGCCTCCCTGGTTAGTGACTTATTTATTGTAACCCCCCAGACCCCATAGGTACCAGCCTCCCTGGTTAGTGACTTATTTATTCTAGCCCCCAGACATCACAGGTACCAGCCTCCCTGGTTAGTGACTTATTTATTAAAGATCCCAGACCTCACAGGTACCAGCCTCCCTGGTTAGTGACTTATTTATTGTAGCCCCCCAGACCTCACAGGTACCAGCCCCCCTGGTTAGTGACTTATTTATTGTAGCCCCACAGACCTCACAGGTACCAGCCTCCCTGGTTAGTGACTTATTTATTGTAGCCCCCTAGATCTCACAGGTACCAGCCTCCCTGGTTAGTGACTATTTATTTTAGCTCCCCAGACCTCACAGGTACCAGCCTCCCTGGTTACTGGCTTATTAATTGTAGCCGCCCCTAGACCTCACAGGTACCAGCCTCCCTGGTTACTGACTTATTTATTGTAGCCCCCACAGACATCACAAGTACCAGCCTCCCTGGTTACTGGCTTATTTATTGTAGCCCCCACAGACATCACAAGTACCAGCCTCCCTGGTTAGTGACTTATTTATTGTCGCCCCCACAGACCTCACAGGTACCAGCCTCCCTGGTTACTGACTTATTTATTGTCGCCCCCACAGACCTCACAGGTACCAGCCTCCCTGGTTACTGACTTATTTATTGTAGCCCCCACAGACATCACAGGTACTACCAGCCTCCCTAGTTACTGACTTATTTATTGTAGCCCCCACAGACATCACAGGTACCAGCCTCCCTGGTTACGGACTTATTTATTGTAGCCCCCACAGGCCTCACAGGTACCAGCCTCCCTGGTTACGGACTTATTTATTGTAGCCCCCACAGACCTCACAGGTACCAGCCTCCCTGGTTACTGACTTATTTATTGTAGCCCCCACAGACATCACAGGTACCAGCCTCCCTAGTTACTGACTTATTTATTGTAGCCCCCACAGACATCACAGGTACCAGCCTCCCTGGTTACGGACTTATTTATTGTAGCCCCCACAGACATCACAGGTACCAGCCTCCCTAGTTACTGACTTTTTTTATTGTAGCCCCCCTAGACCTCACAGATACCAGCCTCATTGGTTAGGGACTTATTTATTGTAGCCCCTCAGACCTCACAGGTACCAGCCTCCCTGGTTACTGACTTATTTATTGTAGCCGCCCCTAGACCTCACAGGTACCAGCCTCCCTGGTTAGTGACTTATTTATTGTAGCCCCCCCTAGACCTCACAGGTACCAGCATCCCTGGTTAGGGACTTATTTATTGTAGCCCCCAGACCTCACAGGTACCAGCCTTCATGGTTAGTTACTATTTATTGTAGCCCCCCTAGACCTCACAGGTACCAGCCTCACTGGTTAGGGACTTATTTATTGTAGCCCCACAGACCTCACAGGTACCAGCATCCCTGGTTAGGGACTTATTTATTGTAGCCCCCAGACCTCACAGGTACCAGCCTTCATGGTTAGTTACTATTTATTGTAGCCCCCCTAGACCTCACAGGTACCAGCCTCACTGGTTAGGGACTTATTTATTGTAGCCCCCAGACCTCACATGTACCAGCCTCCCTGGTTATTGACTTATTTATTGTAGTCCCCCAGACCTCACAAGTTCCAGCCTCCATGGTTAGTGACTTTTTTATTGTAGCCCCCTCAGACCTCACAGATACCAGCCTCCCTGGTTACTGACTTAATTATTGCATCCCCCCCAGACCTCACAGGTACCAGCCTCCCTGGTTAGTGACATATTTATTGTAGCCCCCCTAGACCTCAGAAGTACCAGCCTCACTGGTTAGGGACTTATTTATTGTAGCCCCCCCAGACCTCACAGATACCAGCCTCCCTGGTTACTGACTTATTTATTGTAGCCCCCCAGACCTCACAGATACCTTCCTTCCTAGTTACTGACTTATTTATTGTAGCCCCCCAGACCACACAGGTAACATCCTCCATGTTTACTGACTATTTATTATAGCTCCCAGACCTCACAGGTACCAGCCTCCCTGGTTAGTGACTCATTTATTGTAGCCCTCCAGACCTCAGAGGTACCAGCCTCCCTGGTTACTGACTTATTTATTGTAGCCCCCCCCTAGACCTCACAGGTACCAGCATCCCTGGTTAGGGACTTATTTATTGTAGCCCCCAGACCTCACAGGTACCAGCCTTCATGGTTAGTTACTATTTATTGTAGCCCCCCTAGACCTCACAGGTACCAGCCTCACTGGTTAGTGACTTATTTATTGTAGCCCCCAGACCTCACAAGTACCAGCCTCCCTGGTTATTGACTTATTTATTGTAGTCCCCCAGACCTCACAGGTTCCAGCCTCCATGGTTAGTGACTTTTTTATTGTAGCCCCCTCAGACCTCACAGATACCAGCCTCCCTGGTTACTGGCTTATTTATTGTAGCCCCCACAGACATCACAAGTACCAGCCTCCCTGGTTAGTGACTTATTTATTGTCGCCCCCACAGACCTCACAGGTACCAGCCTCCCTGGTTACTGACTTATTTATTGTCGCCCCCACAGACCTCACAGGTACCAGCCTCCCTGGTTACTGACTTATTTATTGTAGCCCCCACAGACATCACAGGTACTACCAGCCTCCCTAGTTACTGACTTATTTATTGTAGCCCCCACAGACATCACAGGTACCAGCCTCCCTGGTTACGGACTTATTTATTGTAGCCCCCACAGGCCTCACAGGTACCAGCCTCCCTGGTTACGGACTTATTTATTGTAGCCCCCACAGACCTCACAGGTACCAGCCTCCCTGGTTACTGACTTATTTATTGTAGCCCCCACAGACATCACAGGTACCATCCTCCCTAGTTACTGACTTATTTATTGTAGCCCCCACAGACATCACAGGTACCAGCCTCCCTGGTTACGGACTTATTTATTGTAGCCCCCCTAGACCTCACAGATACCAGCCTCATTGGTTAGGGACTTATTTATTGTAGCCCCTCAGACCTCACAGGTACCAGCCTCCCTGGTTACTGACTTATTTATTGTAGCCGCCCCTAGACCTCACAGGTACCAGCCTCCCTGGTTAGTGACTTATTTATTGTCGCCCCCACAGACCTCACAGGTACCAGCCTCCCTGGTTACTGACTTATTTATTGTCGCCCCCACAGACCTCACAGGTACCAGCCTCCCTGGTTACTGACTTATTTATTGTAGCCCCCACAGACATCACAGGTACTACCAGCCTCCCTAGTTACTGACTTATTTATTGTAGCCCCCACAGACATCACAGGTACCAGCCTCCCTGGTTACGGACTTATTTATTGTAGCCCCCACAGGCCTCACAGGTACCAGCCTCCCTGGTTACGGACTTATTTATTGTAGCCCCCACAGACCTCACAGGTACCAGCCTCCCTGGTTACTGACTTATTTATTGTAGCCCCCACAGACATCACAGGTACCATCCTCCCTAGTTACTGACTTATTTATTGTAGCCCCCACAGACATCACAGGTACCAGCCTCCCTGGTTACGGACTTATTTATTGTAGCCCCCACAGACATCACAGGTACCAGCCTCCCTAGTTACTGACTTTTTTTATTGTAGCCCCCCTAGACCTCACAGATACCAGCCTCATTGGTTAGGGACTTATTTATTGTAGCCCCTCAGACCTCACAGGTACCAGCCTCCCTGGTTACTGACTTATTTATTGTAGCCGCCCCTAGACCTCACAGGTACCAGCCTCCCTGGTTAGTGACTTATTTATTGTAGCCCCCCCTAGACCTCACAGGTACCAGCATCCCTGGTTAGGGACTTATTTATTGTAGCCCCCAGACCTCACAGGTACCAGCCTTCATGGTTAGTTACTATTTATTGTAGCCCCCCTAGACCTCACAGGTACCAGCCTCACTGGTTAGGGACTTATTTATTGTAGCCCCACAGACCTCACAGGTACCAGCATCCCTGGTTAGGGACTTATTTATTGTAGCCCCCAGACCTCACAGGTACCAGCCTTCATGGTTAGTTACTATTTATTGTAGCCCCCCTAGACCTCACAGGTACCAGCCTCACTGGTTAGGGACTTATTTATTGTAGCCCCCAGACCTCACATGTACCAGCCTCCCTGGTTATTGACTTATTTATTGTAGTCCCCCAGACCTCACAAGTTCCAGCCTCCATGGTTAGTGACTTTTTTATTGTAGCCCCCTCAGACCTCACAGATACCAGCCTCCCTGGTTACTGACTTAATTATTGCATCCCCCCCAGACCTCACAGGTACCAGCCTCCCTGGTTAGTGACATATTTATTGTAGCCCCCCTAGACCTCAGAAGTACCAGCCTCACTGGTTAGGGACTTATTTATTGTAGCCCCCCCAGACCTCACAGATACCAGCCTCCCTGGTTACTGACTTATTTATTGTAGCCCCCCAGACCTCACAGATACCTTCCTTCCTAGTTACTGACTTATTTATTGTAGCCCCCCAGACCACACAGGTAACATCCTCCATGTTTACTGACTATTTATTATAGCTCCCAGACCTCACAGGTACCAGCCTCCCTGGTTAGTGACTCATTTATTGTAGCCCTCCAGACCTCAGAGGTACCAGCCTCCCTGGTTACTGACTTATTTATTGTAGCCCCCCCTAGACCTCACAGGTACCAGCATCCCTGGTTAGGGACTTATTTATTGTAGCCCCCAGACCTCACAGGTACCAGCCTTCATGGTTAGTTACTATTTATTGTAGCCCCCCTAGACCTCACAGGTACCAGCCTCACTGGTTAGTGACTTATTTATTGTAGCCCCCAGACCTCACAAGTACCAGCCTCCCTGGTTATTGACTTATTTATTGTAGTCCCCCAGACCTCACAGGTTCCAGCCTCCATGGTTAGTGACTTTTTTATTGTAGCCCCCTCAGACCTCACAGATACCAGCCTCCCTGGTTACTGACTTAATTATTGTAGCCCCCCCAGACCTCACAGGTACCAGCCTCCCTGGTTAGTGACATATTTATTGTAGCCCCCCTAGACCTCAGAAGTACCAGCCTCACTGGTTAGGGACTTATTTATTGTAGCCCCCCCAGACCTCACAGATACCAGCCTCCCTGGTTACTGACTTATTTATTGTAGCCCCCCAGACCTCACAGATACCTTCCTTCCTGGTTACTGACTTATTTATTGTAGCCCCCCAGACCACACAGGTAACATCCTCCATGTTTACTGACTATTTATTATAGCTCCCAGACCTCACAGGTACCAGCCTCCCTAGTTAGTGACTCATTTATTGTAGCCCTCCAGACCTCACAGGTACCAGCCTCCCTGGTTACTGACTTATTTATTGTAGCCCCCCAGACCTCACAGATACCTTCCTTCCTGGTTACTGACTTATTTATTGTAGCCCCCCAGACCACACAGGTAACATCCTCCCTGGTTAGTGACTTATTTATTGTAGATCCCAGACCTCACAGATACCAGCCTCCCTGGTTAGTGACTATTTATTGTAGCCCCCCAGACCTCACAGTTACCAGCCTCCCTGGTTAGTGACTTATTTATTGTAGCCCCCCAGACCTCACAGGTACCAGCCTCCCTGGTTACTAACTCATTTATTGTAGCCCCCCCCCCAGACCTCACAGGTACCAGCCTCCCTGGTTAGTGACTTATTTATTGTAGCCCCCCCCCAGACCTCACAGGTACCAGCCTCCCTGGTTAGTGACTTATTTATTGTAGCCCCCCAGACCACACAGGTAACATCCTCCCTGGTTAGTGACTTATATATTGTAGATCCCAGACCTCACAGATACCAGCCTCCCTGGTTAGTGACTATTTATTGTAGCCCCCCAGACCTCACAGGTACCAGCCTCCCTGGTTAGTGACTTATTTATTGTAGCCCCCCAGACCTCACAGGTACCAGCCTCCCTGGTTACTAACTCATTTATTGTAGCCCCCCCCCCAGACCTCACAGGTACCAGCCTCCCTGGTTAGTGACTTATTTATTGTAGCCCCCCCCCCAGACCTCACAGGTACCAGACTCCCCGGTTAGTGACTTATTTATTGTAGCCCCCCCCCAGACCTCACAGGTACCAGCCTCCCTGGTTAGTGACTTATTTATTGTAGCCCCCCCCAGACCTCACAGGTACCAGCCTCCCTGGTTAGTGACATATTTATTGTAGCCCCCCCCCCACCAGACCTCACAGCTACCAGCCTCCCTGAATGTGCAATTTGCTGACTTATTTACATTCCCTGTGTACAAAGTAAGGAGAGTGGTGAAGGTGGGAGACAAAGTCTGCACGTGCCCACCTGGCAAACCCTGCACCCTTTGTTATGCATAACCTATACTGTTATATTAATATACTTTTTACCTCTCTGATTATCTTGTATCTAATCCTCTGCAGACTGCCTCTTTATCTCAGTTATTTTGACACACTTGCATTTTAGGCAATAAGTGCTGCTTCATAAATAACTCCATAGGAGTTAGCACAATGTTATCTATATGGCACACATGAACTAGTGCTATCTAGCTGTGAAAACCTGTCAATATGCACTGAGATAAGAGGTGACCTGCAGGTGCTTAGAAACAGGCAGAGATTTAGTGGTTTATAGGTTATAAAGTATATTAATATAACAATGTTGATTGTGCAAAGCTGGGGAAAATGGGTAGTAAAGGCGTTATCTATCTTTTTAAACAATGAAAAAATGAAGTAGACTGTGCCTTTAAACCACAGCACGTGGGATTTAAAAAAAAAAAAAAAAACAATTAAAAAGAAAACGATTCCCTGTGTATTTTGTCTTGTGGTCGTGTCTCTTGGCCTTTTTTAATTTATTTTTCTTTTGTGTATGTTAGATTGGAAGTAAAGAGATTGTTGTTTTCTTTTGTTTTTATTCGTTTGTTTTGTAATGTTTTTAAAACAGTTTTCAGATGCCGATATCCTTAACACTAGAAGTCGTTCTTTAGTGCTGGAAGTTGCGACGTAGAAGTGGCTTTTTTAAAGTGAAAGTCACTAATCTCGCCACTCGCCGCTTTGACGAGGGCTGGTTACAAATATCTTTCGGCTAGATTACGAGTTCTGCGTTAGCTTTAAAAAGCAGCGTTGAGAGGTCCCAACGCTGCTTTTTACCTAACGCTGGTATTACGAGTCTGATAGGTAGAGGCTCACCGCTCACTTTTCTTCCGCGACTCGAGGCTACCGCAAATCCCCTTACGTCAATTGCGTATCCTATCTTTTTAATGGGATATGCCTAACGCTGGTATTATGAGTCTTGGAAGAAGTGAGCGGTAGACCCTCTCCTGGCAAGACTCCTACCACATTTAAAAGTCAGTAGTTAAGAGTTTTATGGGCTAACGCCGGAACATAAAACTCTTAACTAAAGTGCTACAAAGTACACTAACACCCCTAAACTACCTATTAACCCCTAAACCGAGGACCCCACATCGCAAACACTAAAATAAATATTTTTAACCCCTAATCTTCCGACCGGACATCGCCGCCACCTACATTATACCTATGAACCCCTAATCTGCTGCCCCTAACATCGCCGACACCTACGATATATTTATTAACCCCTAATATGCCGCCCCCAACGTCGCCGCCACCTACCTACAATTATTAACCTCTAATCTGCCGACCGGACATTGCCGCCACTTTAATAAATGTATTAACTCCTAAACCGCCGCACTCCCGCCTCGCAAACACTATAGTAAATTTTATTAACCCCTAATCAGCCCCCCCAACATCGCCGCCACCTACCTACAATTATTAACCCCTAATCTTCCGACCCCAACGTCGCCGCTACTATAATAAAGTTATTAACCCCTAAACCTAAGTCTAACCCTAACACCCTCTAACTTAAATCTGTTTTTAATAAATCTAGATAAAATTACTATAATTAAATAAATTAATCCTATTTAAAACTAAATACTTACCTGTAAAATAAACCCTAAGCTAGCTACAATATAACTAATAGTTACATTGTAGCTATTTTAGGATTTATATTTATTTTACAGGCAACTTTGTATTTATTTTAACTAGGTACAATAGCTATTAAATAGTTAATAAATATTTAATAGCTACCTAGTTAAAATAATTACAAAATTAGAAAAAGAGAACAAAAAGAGGCGCTTTGTGTGTACTAGTAGAACAGATAGGGAAGAAGTAGACAAACCCACAACAGGGTACTCACATTTGGTAGGAGCACTCAGACAGTGCTATTAGGCGCGGACTGGGTACTCAACAGCAACCCAGCTTGCTGATACTTCCAGCGTGTTTCCAAGGACAACTCAGAATCTCCTTTCTAGGACTGGAAAGACAGACTGCCCCAATCTGCTGCTTCACAGGTCAGGCAGATAATGCTGGTGGTATCCAAGGCTCCCACATTAAGCAAAGACAGTCCCAATGTATATAGTAGGGATACAGGCGGTGTGGTTAGTAGAAATGATCAGTGGCAGTTCCAATGTCAAATATAAAAAGGTTGAATTTATTAAAAAATTAAAAGAGATTAAAAACTGGAACAACAGGATAAGGCAAACATATCCCTCCTGTTCACATGCGACGCGTTTCTCAGCTATAATGTTGTTTCATCAGGCATAATGCCTGATGAATAGAATGCGAGGTCAATTCTATTGGCTGATCCAATCAGCCAATCGGATTGAACTTCAATCCAATTGGCTGATAGCATCAACCAATCAGATTTTTCCTACCTTAATTCCGATTGGCTGATAGAATCCTATCAGCCAATTGGAATTCAAGGGACGCCATCTTGGAGGTCATTTAAAGGAACCTTCATTCTTCGTTAGGACTTTGATTGAAGAGGATGGCTCCGCGTCGGCTGGATAGAAGATGGCTCCGCTCCGGAAGGATGAAGATAGAAGATGCCGCCTGGATGAAGATGTCTGCCGGTCTGGATGTTCTCTTCTGCCTGGATAGGATGAAGACTTCTGCCAGTCCAGATGTCCTCTTCTGGCCCATCGGTGCCCGGCTGGGTGAACATGGCTCAAGGTAGGGTGATCTTCAATGGGGTAGTGTTAGGTTTTTTTAAGGAGGGATCGGGTGGGTTTTAGAGTAGGGGTGTGTGGGTGGTGGGTTGTAATGTTGGGGGGGTATTGTATTTCTTTTTTTTACAGGTAAAAGATCTGATTATTTTGGGGCAATGCCCCGCAAAAAGCCCTTTTAAGGGCTGGTAAAAGAGCTGATTACTTTGTGATTTAGTTTAGGATAGGGAATTTTATTATTTTGGGGGGCTTTTTTATTTTATTAGGGGCTTAGATGAGGTGTAATTAGATTAAACTTCTTGTAATTTTTTTTATTTTTTGTAATTTAGTGGGGTTTTTTTTGTAATATAGTTTACTTTATTTAATTGTATTTTATTTTAGATAATTGTAGTTAATTTATTTAATTAATTTATTGATAGTGTAGTGTTAGGTGTATTTGTAACTTAGGTTAGGATTTATTTTACAGGTAATTTTGTACTTATTTTAACTAGGTAGCTATTAACTATTTAATAGCTATTGTACCTAGTTAAAATAAATACAAAGTTGCCTGTAAAATAAATATAAATCCTAAAATAGCTACAATGTAACTATTAGTTATATTGTAGCTATATTAGGGTTTATTTTATAGGTAAGTATTTAGTTTTAAATAGGATTAATTTATTTAATTATAGTAATTTTATCTAGATTTATTAAAAATAGATTTAAGTTAGGGGGTGTTAGGGTTAGGGTTAGACTTAGGTTTAAGGGTTAATAACTTTATTATAGTAGCGGCGACATTGGGGTCGGAAGATTAGGGGTTAATAATTGTAGGTAGGTGGCGGCGACATTGGGGGGGGCAGATTAGGGGTTAATAAAATTTTCTATAGTTTTTGCGAGGCGGGAGTGCAGCGGTTTAGGGGTTAATACATTTATTAAAGTGGCGGCGATGTCCGGTCGGCAGATTAGGGGTTAATAATTGTAGGTAGGTGGCGACGACGTTGGGGGTGGCAGATTAGGGGTTAATAAATATATCGTAGGTGTCGGCGATGTTAGGGGCAGCAGATTAGGGGTTCATAGGGATAATGTAGGTGGCGGCGGTGTCCGGAGCGGCACATTAGGGGTTAATAGTATAATGCAGGTAGCGACGATGTTGGGGGTGGCAGATTAGAGGTTAATAAGTGTAAGGTTAGGGGTGTTTAGACTCGGGGTTCATGTTAGGGTGTTCATCATGTGTAGACTTAGAAAGTGTTTTCCCATAGGAAACAATGGGGCTGCGTTAGGAGCTGGACGCTGCTTTTTTAAAGGTGTTAGGATTTTTTTTAAGACGTCTCAGCCCGATTGTTTCCTATGGGGAAATCGTGCACAAGCACGTTTTACCCAGCTTACCGCTACCGTAAGCAACGCTGGTATTACAGGTAGAAGTGGAGCTAAATTTGCTCCACGCTCACTTTTCTGAGGCTAACGCAGCCATTCAGAAAACTTGTAATGCAAGCGTTGTCTTAAGGTAGCGGTGGAATAAAAAGGCTCGTTAGCCCCGCAGGTCTTTACCGACAAAACTCGTAATCTAGGCGTTTGAATCTCAGCATTTTACAGTAGCGCTGTTGAATGGAGTTTTTTTTTCAATGGGACATTAGTTTCATGAACACGTTATTGATTATAGGCTGCTAATAAGGTTATTATAAACCTTATACAATAGCTACCTGCTAATATACAAGCTTTACCATAATGGACATTTAAAAATTAACTGAGAGAGAAACGTTTAAAAGTCATATAAAGTAATTGCTGCGGCCAGTTGTAGAGTCACGGCACAAAGCTAAGCCCCTGCAAGTTCTGCAGATTCACAGGGTCATACTGGAAGTTACATTTACATAAGATGCAGCTTCAGCAATGTCATTAGCTGTTTGATTGAAGCTTAGCTCTGAGGAAGCTTTAGCTGAACCTAACAGATCTTCTGCTGGAGTTTTCCAAAACAGGCTGAACAACCTGTACCAACTGTTTAGTAGTCTGGGTAATGCCTATGGGGGTAGATTTATCAATGTGCGGGCGGACAACGATAAATGCCGACAGCATAAGCTGCCGGCATTTATCAGTGCACAAGTATTTCTAGTAAAATGCTTGTGCAATGCCGCCCCCTGCAGATTTGCGGCCAATCAGCCACTAGCAGGGGTGTCAATCATCCCGTTAGGATACTGTCCGTCGCCTTAGAGGTGGCAGACGAGTTAAGGAGCAGCGGTCTTATGACCACTGCTTCTTAACTTACATTTCCGGCGAGCTGGAAAGTATGGGGGTAGATAGCACCATCCGCTGTTTAGTAAATATACCCCATGAGCTCTATTGTAATAACTGATTTATGTTGTTAGATTTTACAGAGACTTGGGGGTAGATTTACTATGCTGCGAATGCAGCTGTTTCCACGCTCACTGGAAACAAAAGTTAAGAAGCAGCGGTCATAAGACTGCTGCTTCTTAACTCATCCCGATCAGATACGATCGGATAATTGACACTCCCTGATAGCGGCCGTGAATGTGCAGGGGTGGCATTGCACAAGCAATTCACCAGAAATGCTTGTGCAATGTTAAATATAGCAGCTACAGCTGATCATGTCGGTCCAACATTTAATAACTCTACCCCTTATAGTTTTAGTTTAGTGTCCTTTAAATTAAAAATGTCTTAGTGAAGTGGTAAAGTACTGGATCGTCTATAAGGTTCATCAATACAACCTATAACCATCAATATAAATTAGATAAAGGGAAGAACCTAGTTATAGCTACAGAGATTGCAAATATTTTACAAATATAAAATTAAAATTGCTTCATTTTAATACAATGTTATCAAACTTTTTAGTGTTGCCCTAGGACGATGATTTATAGTGAGAGGGAAATTGATTCATGGTTCTGTAGAATAAAATGTATTTATAAATAGGTATTCCTATGTATATGTATATATCTATACCTATATACACTCACCAGCCACTTTATTAGGTACACCTGTTCAATTGCTTGGTAACACAAATTTCTAATCAGCCAATCATGGCAGCAACTGAATGCAGTTAGGCATCTAGACGTGGTGAAGACAACTTGCTGAAGTTCAAACCGAGCATCAGAATGGGGAAGAAAGGGGACTTAAGTGACTTTGAATGTGGCATGGTTGTTGGTGCCAGATGGGCTAGTTTGAGAATGTCAAAAACTGCTGATCTACTGGGATTTCACGCACAATCATCTCTAGGGTTTACAGAGAATGGTCCGAAAAAGAGAAAATATCCAGTGAGCAGCAGTTGTGTGGACGAAAATGCCTTGTTGATGTCAGAGGTCAGAGGAGAATTGGCAGATTGGTTCGAGATGATAGAAAGGCAACAGTAACTCAAATAACAACTCGTTACAACCAAGGTATGCAGAATACAATCTCTGAACACACAACACGTCAAACCTTGAAGCAGATGGGCTACAGCAGCAGAAAACCACACCGGGTGCCACTCCTGTCAGCTAAGAACTGGAAACCGAGGCTGCAATTCGCACAGGCTCTCCAACATAGGACAATAGAAGATTGGATGTTGCCTGGTCTGCTGAGTCTCGATTTCAGCTGCGACATTCAGATGGTAGGGTCAGAATTTGGCGGGGGGGGGGGGGGGCAGTAGAGAGTTACTTCTTAAAAAATGTGAAGCTTTCTGGATTAATAAATTGGACTCACTAATCCCAAAAGATATAAATAGGGAACTGGATTTGAGTTTATTTATATAAATATTGTGATCCAGAGTGAGTACACTAAGGTTATGTGATTTAGAATTTTAGAATCTTAGTTCTTCTCATTGTCTTTGAGTAATCTGTGTTTAAGAACAAATACTATCAACATCTGTGTAGATGTATTTTAATTGTATTTTTTTTATATATTTGCGGGTTTAAACCACTAGAGGGCAGTGTGTAAAAGATTGAACACCAAGGTGTAATTAAAGCAACTAAAGTGTTAATTGAAGAGGTGTGGTCTTACCTCCCTGTAAGTTCGGCTTTCTGTGTGTCGGGTTTGCGCACGTAATAACTATTTACTTTCAACTTGTAATAGCAGTGCAAACCGACATACGCAAAAAGTTTACTTCTAGCGCAATTAGCGGTATAGGGAAAGGGCTAAATATCACTCCATTTGTAATCTAGCCCTTAATTAGTAATTAGTGACAGATTTTTGGTGAAGCATTTTATAGTAAAAGGCAAATTTTAGGGAACAGGCTTTCACATGCTGCTCTTTAAACTCCTGACTGCTTATGGCAGGCAAAGGGTTACTGAACAATATTGGTTCACTGCAGAGCTCTCACTATACTATATATTACTTCATAGACAAAGCTGCATCAATCAGAAAAACAATGTAACAAGCCATTGCTATTAGCAACTAGCAAGTCCCAGAATATTTATCCCACTTGAGCGCTGCAGATAGAGAGCAGGTGGCCCTCGAGCGCAGATGGGACAGAGAGATGACATTGGTTTAGAATTGTGCTATTAACGCAGTATTGTTCAGTCACTACTTCTACAAATCCAACAGCAAGAAAAACTCTATTTCAGGAATCGCTTTAATATTATCCCCCCACTGGTGTGACAGAACCAGACACAATACTGCGGCAGCACAGTAAGGAGTGGACCTAACATAAGAAATACATGTTAGACAGCACTTGTAGCTTTTGTATAGAGAGCTCATCACGAATAGCAATGGTACTGTTTGTGGTGCAGTGATAGCGTATCAGCACCAATAGTCCAGCTTCTGGTCCAGTGATAGTGTATCAGCACCAATAGTCCAGCTTCTGGTCCAGTGATAGTGTATCAGCACCAATAGTCCAGCTTCTGGTCCGGTGATAGCATATCAGCACCAATATTCTAGCTTCTGGTCCAGTGATAGTGTATCAGCACCAATAGTTCAGCTTCTGGTCCAGTGATAGAGTATCAGCACCAATATTCTAGCTTCTGGTCCATTGATAGCGTATCAGCACCAATAGTCCAGCTTCTAGTCCAGTGATAGCGTATCAGCACCAATAGCACCAATAGTCCAGCTTCTGGTCCAGTGATAGTGTATCAGCACCAATAGTCCAGCTTCTAGTCCAGTGATAGCATATCAGCACCAACAGTCTAGCTTCTGGTCCAGTGATAGCGTATCAGCACCAATAGTCCAGCTTCTGGTACAGTGATAGCATATCAGCACCAATAGCCCAGCTTCTGGTCCAGTTATGGCGTATCAGCACCAATAGTCCAGCTTCTGGTCCAGTGATAACGTATCAGCACCAATAGTCCAGCTTCTGGTCCAGTGATAGCATATCAGCACCAATAGTCCAGCTTCTGGTCCAGTGATAGTGTGTCAGCACCAATAGTCCAGATTCTGGTCCAGTGATAGCATACCATCACCAATAGTCCAGCTTCTAGTCCAGTGATATCGTATCAGCGCCAGTAGTGCAACTTCTGCTCCAGTGATAGGATATCAGTACCAATAGTCCAGCTTCTGGTCCTGTGATAGCATATCAGCACCAATAGTCCAGCTTCTTGTACAGTGATAGCGTATCAGGACCAATAGTCCAGCTTCTGGTCCAGTGATAGCATATCAGCACCAATAGTCCAGCTTCTGGTTCAGTGATAGCGTATCAGCACCAATAGTCCAGCTTCTGGTCCAGTGATAGCGTGTCAGCACCAATAGTCCAGCTTCTGGTCCAGTGATAGCATATCAGCACCAATAGTCCAGCTTCTGGTCCAGTGATAGCGTGTCAGCACCAATAGTCCAGCTTCTAGTCCAGGGATATCGTATCAGCACCAGTAGTGCAACGTCTGCTCCAGTGATAGCTTAGCAGCACTAATAGTCCAGCTTTTGTTCCAGTGATAGGATATCAGTACCAATAGTCCAGCTTCTGGTCCAGTGATAGTGTATCAGCACCAATAGTCCAGCTTCTTGTCTGGTGATAGCGTATCAGCACTAATAATCCAGCTTCTCGTCCAGTGATAGCTTACCAGCACTAATAGTCCAGCTTCTGGTTCAGTGATAGCGTAACAGCACCAATAGTCCAGCTTCTGGTCCTGTGATAGCATACCATCACCAATAGTCCAGCTTCTAGTCCAGTGATATTGTATCAGCACCAGTAGTGCAACTTCTGCTCCAGTGATAGGATATCAGTACCAATAGTCCAGCTTCTGGTCCAGTGATAGCATATCAGCACCAATAGTCCAGCTTCTGGTACAGTGATAGCGTATCAGCACCAATAGTCCAGCTTCTGGTCCAGTGATAGCGTGTCAGCACCAATAGTCCAGCTTCTGGTCCAGTGATAGCGTATCAGCACCAATAGTCCAGCTTCTGGTCCAGTGATAGTGTGTCAGCACCAATAGTCCAGCTTCTAGTCCAGGGATATCCCAAATCTCTGAAACATATAAGCGCAAACAGACTCAAGTGTAGGTAGGTACAACAAACACACCACACTTTCTGAATTGTACTTACAAGATTGTAATTTATTCAGGCGGTTTGTTAACACAATATGTGATGTCCAAGAAAAATCATTCATACAAGGTAGTTTAAAACATAAGTCTCTGCAAGTGAGAATACCGGAACCAAAGTGTCCGTCTTTAACAAGTGTCCGTGAGAAAGACCGCACGTTGGCGGTTGAAACGAGTTGAGGCTTTTTGGACTGTTTGAGGATCCGTACTTTGCTCCAGTGACGATACCGGCTTTTACATTGATGCTTCCAAACACAGCGTTCTTCTATCTGAGTCACTATTACGGACACTTGTTAAAGACGGACACTTTGGTTCCGGTATTCTCACTTGCAGAGACATGTTTTAAACTACCTTGTATGAACGATTTTTCTTGGACATCACATATTGTGTTAACAAACCGCCTGAATAAATTACAATCTTGTAAGTACAATTCAGAAAGTGTGGTGTGTTTGTTGTACCTACCTACACTTGAGTCTGTTTGCGCTTATATGTTTCAGAGATTTGGGATTCTACTTTACTCCGGGAGGCACGCAGGACACCTTCGGTCATTTTGCAGCAGCAGGTCTCGTATAAACATTATTATATAGTTGCATTTGTTTGCACTTTTTGTGTCTTTTGTCTTTTGTTTTCTCTTTAGGATATTTGTTTGTTTTCAGGAGTTTATGTGTTTTTTATTACTTTTATCCTTTTGTATTTGAATTTTCTTTTGTTAGCCTGTTTGGTTTATTTTTTATATGTGCTGTATGTATATGCTCACATATGCTTGTTAAGAAAGACAAGTAGACATTCATTATAAGTGGCTCTCAAATAATATACGCAAATCCACTTTATTTATTTATTATTTTTTATTAATTTTTATTATTATTATCTACTTCACTGAATTTGTGTTTATTGCTTTACATCATAGAAATTTTGAATCATCCCTGGCAGCTAGCGCTGTTTAATCAGTGTGTTTTGTAGTCCAGGGATATCGTATCAGCACCAGTAGTGCAACTTCTGCTCCAGTGATAGCTTAGCAGCACTAATAGTCCAGCTTCTGGTCCAGTGATAGGATATCAGTACCAATAGTCCAACTTATGGTCCAGTGATAGCTTACCAGCACTAATAGTCCAGCTTCTGGTTCAGTGATAGTGTAACAGCACCAATAGTCCAGCTTCTGGTCCAGTGATAGTGTATCAGCACCAATAGTCCAGCTTCTTGTCTGGTGATAGCGTATCAGCACTAATAATCCAGCTTCTCGTCCAGTGATAGCTTACCAGCACTAATAGTCCAGCTTCTGGTTCAGTGATAGTGTAACAGCACCAATAGTCCAGCTTCTGGTCCTGTGATAGCATATCAGCACCAATAGTCCAGCTTCTGGTACAGTGATAGCGTATCAGGACCAATAGTCCAGCTTCTGGTCCAGTGATAGCATATCAGCACCAATAGTCCAGCTTCTGGTCCAGTGATAGCGTATCAGCACCAATAGTCCAGCTTCTGGTCCAGTGATAGCGTGTCAGCACCAATAGTCCAGCTTCTGGTCCAGTGATAGCATATCAGCACCAATAGTCCAAGTTCTGGTCCAGTGATAGCGTGTCAGCAGCAATAGTCCAGCTTCTAGTCCAGGGATATCGTATCAGCACCAGTAGTGCAACTTCTGCTCCAGTGATAGCTTAGCAGCACTAATAGTCCAGCTTCTGGTCCAGTGATAGGATATCAGTACCAATAGTCCAGCTTATGGTCCAGTGATAGCTTACCAGCACTAATAGTCCAGCTTCTGGTTCAGTGATAGTGTAACAGCACCAATAGTCCAGCTTCTGGTCCAGTGATAGTGTATCAGCACCAATAGTCCAGCTTCTTGTCTGGTGATAGCGTATCAGCACTAATAATCCAGCTTCTCGTCCAGTGATAGCTTACCAGCACTAATAGTCCAGCTTCTGGTTCAGTGATAGCGTAACAGCACCAATAGTCCAGCTTCTGGTCCTGTCATAGCATATCAGCACCAATAGTCCAGCTTCTGGTCCAGTGATAGCTTATCAGCACCAGTAGTCAAGCTTCTGCTCTGGTGATAGGGTATCAGCACCAATAGTCCAGCTTCTAGTCCAGTGATTGCGTGTCAGCACCAATATTCCAGCTTCGAGTCCCGGGATATCGTATCAGCAACAGTAGTGCAACTTCTGCTCCAGTGATAGCTTAGCAGCACTAATAGTCCAGCTTCTGGTCCAGTGATAGGATATCAATACCAATAGTCCAACTTATGGTCCAGTGATAGCTTAGCAGCACTAATAGTCCAGCTTCTGGTTCAGTAATAGCGTAACAGCACCAATGGTCCAGCTTCTGGTCCAGTGATAGGATATCAGTACCAATAGTCCAGCTTATGGTCCAGTGATAGCGTATCGGCACCAATAGTCCAGCTTCTGGTTCAGTGATAGCGTATCAGCACCAATAGCCCAGCTTCTTGTCCGGTGATAACGTATCAGCACTAATAGTCCAGCTTCTGGTCCATTGATAGCGTATCAGCACCAATAGTCCAGCTTCTTGTCCGGTGATAGCGTATCAGCACCAATAGTCCAGTTTCTGGTCCTGTGATAGAATATCAGCACCAATAGTCCAGCTTCTATTGGTGTGATAGCGTATCAGCACCAATAGTCCAGCTTCTGGTCCAGTGATAGCATATCAGCACCAGTAGTCGAGCTTCTGGTCCTGTGATAGTGTATCAGCACCAATAATCCAGCTTCTGGTCCGGTTGTAGCGAATCAGCACCAATAGTCCAGCTTCTATTGGTGTGATAGCGTATCAGCACCAATAGTCCAGCTTCTGGTCCAGTGATAGCGTATCAGCACCAGTAGTCAAGCTTCTGATCCTGTGATAGCGTATCAGCACCAGAAGTCCAGCTTCTGGTCCGGTGATAGCGAATCAGCACCAATAGTCCAGCTTCTGGTCCGGTGATAGCAAATTAGCACCAATAGTCCAGCTTCTGGTTCAGTGATAGCGTATCAGCACCAGTAGTCCAGCTTCTGGTCTGGTGATAGGGATTAAGCACCAGTAGTCCAGCTACTGGTCCAGGGATAGCGTATCAGCACCTATGGTTCAGCTTCTGGTCCAGTGATAGCGTATCAGCACCAGTAGTCCAGCTTCTGGTCCAGTGATAGCGTATCAGCACCAGTAGTCCAGCTTCTGGTCCAGTGATAGCGTATCAGCACCAGTAGTCCAGCTTCTGGTCCAATGATAGGGTATCAGCACCAGTAGTCCAGCTTTTGGTCCAGTGATAGCGTATCAGCACCGGTAGTCCAGCTTCTGGTCCAATGATAGCGTATCAGCACCAATAGTCTAGCTTCTGGTCCAGTGATAGCGTATCAGCACCAGTAGTCCAGTTTCTGGTCCGGTGATAGTGTGTCAGCACCAATAGTCCAGCTTCTGGTCCGCTGATAGCGTATCAGCACCAGTAGTCCAGTTTCTGGTCCGGTGATAGCGTATCAGCACCAATAGTCCAGCTTCCTTTTCAGAGCAAAGCACAATCACCCTATTAAGTGCTTTTCCAAAACAAACAATATAACTCAGGGAAGAATCTGGGTTTATCCTCAGTTTATAAGAAACATGACTTCAAAGGCACGTGAAACCCAAAAATGTTCTTTCATGATTCAGATAGAATATGTGATTCTAAACAACGTTATAATTTACTTCTAAATAAGACAAATATGTGTAGCCTCCATTAGCAGCTAGCTCCCACTGCTGTACCTGAGACTACCTAGGTATGATTTTCAACAAAGAATACCAAGAGAGCAAAGTATATTTGATAATAGAAGTAAATTGAAAGTTTCTTAAAAGTGATGTTCTATCTAATCCATGAAGGTTTCATTTTTATGTCCCTTTAAGACTTCAGAGCCACATTCTACCTGATTCACATCACACCCAGGCGCCCACAACACAAATGCTTTGTTCTGTATCTCCCAGCACTCCCTGCTGTTTATACTGGGGGGATAAAACATTTATATTTTTTATAGAAGAAGAAATGTTACCTGCAATCAAGAACACTACAGACTACATGAGATAAGGTGCCATGAAAGTAATCATGTGACTGGCCATACAACATTCTACACAGTGATTGGTTAGATCAGTGCAAGAGCTAATTTACATTGGGCTTCCAGTTGGCCACTGCAAAGAAGAGAAAGTAAACATTTTTAACAATAAAAATAACTTTGCAAAACTTTCATTATTTTTTTGCCCATTTTTTTATGTGATTTAGCTCTCAAAATTGTAGATTTTCGAATTCTCAGAACGTTAACTGTCCCTGCTGATGTATCAAGGCTAACCCTGCTACATATATGTCCCTTACTGAATTTAACTGATAACAGTTGTAAAACAATGCATTGTTTACTAACATAATAGCAGTGGCTGGAGTTTGGCTATTATAAAATAATTGCAGCAAGCAAGATGTTATTTTTTTAAAAAAATGTTTACATTTGGCTGGTTTGTTATTCTATTCCAACACAACAGAAATGTCTTGTAAATACAAGGTGCTTACTGTCCCTTTAATACCCTGCAGCAGCGTCCAGTGTGAAGATGTAGAGCTTTATCAACCAGCACCTATAGGGGTTAAAATAAGATACTAAAGAGAACAGAAGCACATTTGAATGTCATTCTTAACTGTAATCTCTATCTAAGTTATGAAAGTTTAATTTGAGCTCTGTATGTTTCTTTAAAGGGACATTGCACACTAGATTTTTCTTTGCATAAAAGTTTTGTAGATGATCCATTTATATAGCCTATCTGTGTGTGTTTTTGCAAAAAATTATAGTATTGCTTATTTTTAAATAACATTGTGCTGATTTTAAGGCTCCTAACCAAGCCCCAAAGTTTTAGATATATACTGATGCTTCTGTTTGTATAATGGGTCTTTTCATATGCAGGGGAGGGAGGTTCTGCTTTCAGCCCCTTTCAGTGGGTGTCCCAGGCTTATCCCATTAACAGTGTTAAATTGGGAGCTTCTAAGTAAGTTTTTAAAAGGTTTTACACTGGATTTTTATATCAGTATCTGTGCTTATTATTCTTTATAGTAGTGTCTATTACATGCAGTTAAAGGACCAATCAACACATTATATTTGCATAATCAACAAATGCAAGATAACAAGACAATGCAATAGCACTTAGTCTGAACTTCAAATGAGTAGTAGATTTTTTTTATAATTTTTTTTAAAGTTATGTATATTTCCACTCCCCTTGTACCATGTGATAGCAATCAGCCAATCACAAATGCATATACGTATTGTCTGTGAATTCTTGCACATGCTCAGTAGGATCTGGTGACTCAAAAACTGTAAATATAAAAGACTGTGCACATTTTTTTTAATGGAAGTAAATTGGAAAGTTGTTTAAAATGACATGCTGTATCTGAATCATGAACATTTCATTTAACCTGAGTGTCCCTTTAAATGAAACTGGTGTATACTGCCCCTTTAAGTGTCAGTTTTATAATCCAATAAAGTGCTGGCACTTAGTTATGTGCAGATAAGATACAAACCAAGTAGCTTATGTGCAATGAAGAAAGCCCCCCCCACGCTATTGAACGTTACTGTATTACTTGTTAGTGAACACAAGTGTACAAACAAACTGGATATGAATGCATTTGACACAATAAGGTTTCCATTACCTGCATCATTAAACCTGATGTATTTGCTCATGTCAAGTAATAACCAGTAATTATTAAGTTCTATGTGAGCTATAGACAAGTGCAATTGCCTTATAGTAATTTGTATTCACTGAAATCAGACATATAATGAAAAAGCTACAGGAGTCAATCAGACAGGATCCACCTGGGAAAACAGGGCATTATTGCTACATAGATGCTCACAGCTCATCATTATATGAAACTCATTACTGCTAGCCAAATTCAAGTGTTTCTGGGTATTATAGATAGTGCCTGTGAAATATCCCCCAGTGTCACAGCACACCAGGGTTTACTTGCAAGGAAATGCCACAGAGCCTTCTAAACAAGCCCAGGCCAAATATGGGGTGAGATTACATATGTGGCGTCGTGTGCAAAACCCGGCGTCTCCAATTTTTAGTCGAATTGAGCGATCACATATACGGCGCAGCATACAAGTTACGCGCGTATATTTTGCCCATTGCCCGCAGTTTTTACTAACTATCATAGAACTGGCGTTGCAAGTCTATATCAAATATTCAGCGAAAGGACTTACGTGCGCAGAATGGAGACATTTTACTCCAATTCCACCTCGCCACACATAGGCAGGCGCAACAAGCCTTGCGCTGACTATGAAAGTAGCGTAACTCCCTGGAAGCCTTAACAAACACTTAACGCATGTGCAATATCAACCTCTAAACCGCCATCCCCCCACATCGCAAAAATTAATAAAAGTATTAACCCCTAATCCACCTACCCCCACATCGCAAACTACCTAATAAATGTATTAACCGTCTAACCTGCCAACCCCCCACAACACAAAGTATTTAACTAAAAACTAAGCCCCCTAACCTAACATCCCCTTTGGGTTTATGGTAAAATGTGTTGCGATAATGCTGTGTTTTCTATCAGTGAGATGTCTAATTGCATTTCATCTTTAGTGCGTTAAGCAGACAGTAAACAATTAAAATGCCTATCATACCTATAAAAGGGCACAATTTAACCCCTTCACGCCGTTAGGATGTTCCATGCTGTGCTCACAGTGCTGGGCCTTAACGCTGTTAGGATGACATGGAACGTCCTACCTTATATGGCGTCCTGTAGCTTCCCCTTTGACGCAGTCAAGAATCGGCTAGGGGGCATGCCTAGCAGCGTAAGCAGTCCCTCATGATCTGATCCTAGCCTTGAAATCACGTGATCACATCAACAAAGTTTGCCGCCATATAAGTTAGGCCATTCCATGCTGTCCTAATGGCATGAAAGCCGTTATAACCCACTGCTTATTGCCTTTTTATTACAACAATTAAACAACTGTTTTATATCCATTTAAATATTGAAACAATAAGTATAATATTTAAGTTTCTTTATAGTCATGGGTGCCACCATGTTGAAACCTAGGTTTCCTTTATCTAATCTCTTATGCTATAGACAATTAGGGACAGCTAAATTGTGCAAACAACGGCTGTGTAGAATATATAAATGTTAAAGTAACTAGTATCAGGGTTTAAAGTCTCTTTAAAGGGACACTAAACCCATATTTTTCTTTCATGATTTAGATAGAACATGCAATTTTAAACAACTTTCTAATTTACTCCTATTGTCAATTTTTCTTCGTTCTCTTCCTATCTTTATTTAAAAAGCAGGAATTTAAAGCTTAACAGCTAGCCCATTTTAGGTTCAGCACCCTGGATAGCGCTTGCTTATTGGTGACTAAATTTAGCCACCAATAAGCAAGCGTAACCCAGGTTTTAAACCAAAAATGGGCTGTCTCCTAAGCTTTACATTTCTGCTTTTTAAATAAAGATAAAAATTGATAATAGGAGTAAATTAAAAAGTTGCTTAAATTTGCTGCTCTATCTGAATCATTAAAGAAAAAATGTGGGTTTAATATCCCTTTAACATTGTTATATTTCACACAGCCATTGTTGCCACACTTTATCTGTCCCTAATTGATTGTACTCAGCAGAAGAGATTAGATAAAGAAAACCTAGGTCTCAACAGTACTAGAAACTCAGGGGAAATGGAAAGACCACAGTTTTCAGAGTTAAGGGTGTATATCAAACATTTTAAATTACATTATCCAAGTGTAAGTAGTTTATTTAGATTTTTAAGCTAACAGGAAGCGCATGTAGATCCAATGGGCTTATTGCTCACTAGCTGTTAAGAAAAGTCCACTGTTTTATTGCTGGACTGTGACAACGCCGTCATGCATCATAAGTAGAAAGAGTGTTAAAGAAAAAAAAAAAGATCTATCTGCCTTCCCGTGCTAAATATTATTACTTCTTGTTTTAATACTTTTGGAGGTTTGTCACCAACCACCAAACGCTGAGAGGTTTCCTTGTGAGCCAATAAACTGCATGTCCCTTTCGCAAAACTGTGTTCATATGTTTAATTTTAATTTTTAATATCAGTTTAAAGAGTTGTATAGTTTCTAACAAAATAGGTTTAACATGTTTAATTGCTTTTCTTTCATATGAATAATACACAAATATACTGTATCCCATTAAAAGATCCCCATTCTGGGGAAGTAAACGGTGAACGTGGCAAAATGTGAATCAAACATATTTATGACCAGTGACGGAGACGCCTCTTATTATAATTTATGTGTTGCAGCTTTACATGGAACTGACTTGATTTCACACTACACACTTGGTTGTATAAGACATTCGGATATTATGCGTAATGAGGGGAATTCTAGATTTTCTTTGGTTTGTCAGATCAAGCATAGTTAAAAATGAATGCACATTCACGTGTGACTGTGAAGGTGATTTACATACAGATTTCCCTATTTACACGGCCTAGCTAGTGCCTAAGCAGGTGTAAACAATACAATAAACCAGAGCATTGGCCGTATATAATAATCATATATATTGCCTGGGGCTGATGAAATAAATGTGTTTAAAAGCTGCACAGCAGGGTTTATTGGTGTTAGCTGGCAAGGCACAGATTTTAAATGTCCAAGAATACTCCCACAGCACCATGGAGTGTTTAAAAGTTTTACTGGAAAATACAGGTCTAGGCCATCACAGGCAACATTTCGGGTTCAATAAAGCATGATTAAGGGTGATTGAGCCTGAAACGTTGCATGGCCTGGACTTGTATGTTCCAATAAAATTTTGAAACATTCCGTGGTGCTGTGGGAGTATTCTTGGACATTTGATTTCTGTGAAGGGGTGTATGTAGCTTACCGTATCCCAGTCGTGCACATGTAACAACGAGTTGGTGAGGTTCTGTACATATATGTTTTAATATTATGGCAGAGACTTTAGCCATTAAAGGACTTGTAATTACAATATTTTTCTGCAGGCGTGCATTCAACTTACATACTAGGTGAGTATGAAAATGTTTTGAATGCATTATCACCTTATTTGCAGCAATCGTTTTTTTAATTAGCCCCCCTCGCCCACTATTTGCCAATCCTTACATATTATAATAAATTACACAGCTAGCCACGGTCATTATGATAGCAAAATCTCAATGACCTTATTAAATCCCTTTGTGACCTATCAGATCATTCCATTACTACTAGCAATTACTTTAAAATAACCGGCCATCGCAACGATTCCTTTAAATGTTAAAAATCTGTTCAGTAGAATATTAACAACGTAGGGATTCTGGTAAAGTGTTCTCGGCCTGCGATGTGACTGCTAATCACTCACTTGTTACTGGCCTGATGTGGATATTTGTTACCATAACTTATAAAATGTGGAGTGTTGGATAATGATAGAGAATTTGTTATATGTGTTTACATAACTGCAAATTAGATTTCAGCAGTTAAATACAAACGGGAAACCCATCCAGAAGGTATAAAATGCACGCCGGTTTACAAACGGTTATTTGTCATTTCAGTCAAGTGCTGCATGTGGCTATTAAAGAGATATTAAACAATGCATTTTAGTAACAAAAGATATGCTAAATTAAAGGGATACTAAACCCAAATTTTTTCTTTAAGAATTCAGATAGAGAGGCCCATTTATCAAGCTCCGTGTTTCCGGCGAGTCTTCAGACTCGCCAGAAACACGGCCTAAAGACCGCTGCTTCATAACCCTGTCCGCCTGCTCTGAAGAGGCGGACAGGAATCGCAGCAACCCGATTGAATACGATTGGGTTGATTGACACCTCCCTGCTGGCGGCCGAGTCAGCAGGGGGCGGCGTTGCACCAGCAGCTCTTGTGAACTGCTGGTGCAATGCTAAATACGGAGAGCGTATTGCTCTCCGCATTCAGCGAGGTCTTGCGGACCTGATCCGCACTGTCGGATCAGGTCCGCAAGACCTTTCATAAATAGGCCTCAGAGCTTGCAATTTTAAGCAACTTTCTCATTTACTCCTATTATCAGTTTTTAAATTTAGCTACTAATTAGAACAAGCACTATCCAGGGTGTTTAACGAAAAATGAGCTGGCTCCTAAGCTTTACTTCCTGCTTTTCAAATAAAGATAGCAAGAGAATGAAGAAAATTTGATAATAGGAGTAAATTAGAAAGTTGCTTAAAATTGCATGCTCTATCTAAATCATGAAAGAAAAAAAATTGCGTTTACTATCCCTTTAAAGTAAGCATACAAATTATAGATTGTGTTAAAAACAGTAAACATCTTACTTGTTTTCTTGCCATTGCCCTTAGTGATTTAACCCCTTCGCTACCAAGAATTTCATAGAAAAACTTGCCTAAAATATCGGGGAATTTTTAGCATTTGCTATCACTCCATTTAAACAGAAATAGAGCTTTCTTTCTTTTTTAATTTACCTGTCAAAACTATATATATATATATATTTTAAGTAGACAACCAAAGGTATTGATCTAGGCCCATTTTGGAATATTTCATGCCACAATTTCACCACCAAAGGTGATCTTATAAAAATAACCTTTTCCACAAACTTTAGGTTTCTCACTGAAATTATTTACATACTGCTTGTGCAGTCATGGCACAAATGGTTGTAAAAGCTTCTCCCGGGATCCCCTTTATTCAGAAATAGCAGACATATATGTCTTTGCCATTGCTTTTTAGTAATTAGAAGGCCGCTCATTTCAGCTGAGCACCACACTTCGATTATTCCCAGCAGTGAAGGGGTTAATCAGGTAGCTTGTAAGGTTAATTTTAGCCACACACTTATCCTCTCCATCTTAGGCACTGGCAGACAGTCTGCTAGTATGCAGTTTAGTTTTTGTTTTTATTATTTAATCTTTTTCTGCTGTGTAGTGATCCTCCTTAAAGGGCCACTAAACCCAACATCTTTCTTTCATGATTCAGATAGAGAATACAAATTTAAAAAACATTACAAATTTACTTCTATTATTTATTTTGCTTCATTTTTTAGATATCCTTATTTGAAGAAAAAGCAATGCACATGGGTGAGCCAATCACATGAGGCTTCTATGTGCAGCAACCAATCAGCAGCTACTGAGCATATTTAGATATGCTTTTCAGCAAAGAATATCAAGAGAATAAAACAAATTAGATAACAGAAGTAAATTAGAAAGATGTTTAAAAATGCATTCTCTTTCTAAATCATGAAAGAAAAAATGTGGGTTTCATGTCCCTTTAACTCTACCACCTCCCTGATCCCCCCAAATAACCCTCCCACTAATGGTGGCCATCTTTGTCTGCCAGTACCTAATCCTATGGGCTAGATTTATTAAAGCCCTAAGGCTGCAAGTTCTCATAAGAACTTGCTCGCCGTATTTATTAAGCAGCGGTCACCAGACCGCCGCTTCCCTAACCTATTCGCCACGTCTAAGGTGGCGAAATTTCAATCTCCTTGGTCTAGTCAGACCGAGGAGATTGATAGCTCCTGCCCACGCTTGATTGGCTGTGCGCGGGCAGGGGGCGGGATTGCACACAAGCGCAAAATTGCGCTCGTGTGCAATAGCGAATACCTGCGGGTAATTTCGCCCCGCCACAGGCGAGCTGAGGCATACAGGGGCACGTATACGCGCCCCTGTAGGCCTCAGTTTAATAAATCTAGCCCTATATAATAAAAGGCCAAGTGTGTTTGTCCGAAGCTGTCATGCGTAGTAGAGACTGTGAGCGAGGACAAACACACCTGGACTTCCAACTGACCTCAGACCTGGCATCTCATCTGGCGTCAGCGTGTGGTGGAGTGGGCGTGACTGGGTGGGTGTGACATGGGCGGGGCTCAGGCGTGCCGTGGGAGGGGCCAGGTGTGACGCGGGAGTGGCCGGGCGGGGCGCGGGTGGGGCCAGATGCCGGGCGGACTTCCGACACAGAGAGCTCTAAAGAGGGGGGATAGAGAGAGCAGAAGAGGGGGATAAAGAGAGGGAGAGAGACAGCAAAAGAGAGGGGGGAGAGTGCACAAAAGAGAGGGGGGAGAGAGCACAAAAGAGAGGGGGAGAGAGCGCAAAAGAGAGGGGGGAGAGAGCGCAAAAGAGAGGGGGGAGAGAGCACAAAAGAGAGGGGGGAGAGCACAAAAGAGAGGGGGAGAGAGCACAAAAGAGAGGGGAGAGAGCACAAAAGAGAGGGGGAGAGAGCTCAAAAGAGAGGGCGCAAAAGAGAGAGGGAGAGAGCGCAAAAGAGAGGGGGGAGAGAGCACAAAAGAGAGGGGAGAGAGCACAAAAGAGAGGGGGAGAGAGCACAAAAGAGAGGGGGGAGAGAGCACAAAAGAGAGGGGGAGAGAGGACAAAAGAGAGGGGGGGAGATAGCACTAAAGAGAGGGGGGGAGAGAGCACTAAAGAGAGGGGGGGAGAGAGCGCAAAAGAGAAGGGGGAGAGAGCGCAAAAGAGAAGTGGAGAGAGCGCAAAAGAGAGGGGGGAGAGAGCACAAAAGAGAGGGGGAGAGAGCGGAAAAGAGAGGGGGCGAGAGCGCAAAAGAGAGGGGGCGAGAGCACAAAAAAGAAGGGGAGAGAGCACAAAAGAGAGGGGGTGAGAGCACAAAAGAGAGGGAGAGAGAGCACAAAAGAGAGGGGGGAGAGAGCACAAAAGAGAGGGGGAGAGAGCACAAAAGAGAGGGGGGAGAGAGCACAAAAGAGAGAGGGAGAGAGCACAAAAGAGAGGGGGGAGAGAGCACAAAAGAGAGGGGGAGAGAGCACAAAAGAGAGGGGGAGAGAGTGCAAAAGAGAGGGGGGAGAGAGCGCCCCTGTAGGCCTCAGCTTTAATAAATCTAGCCCTATATAATAAAAGGCCAAGTGTGTTTGTCCGAAGCTGTCATGCGTAGTAGAGACTGTGAGCGAGGACAAACACACCTGGACTTCCAACTGACCTCAGACCTGGCATCTCATCTGGCGTCAGCGTGTGGTGGAGCGGGCGTGACTGGGTGGGTGTGACATGGGCGGGGCTCAGGCGTGCCGTGGGAGGGGTCAGGTGTGACGCGGGAGTGGCTGGGCGGGGCGCGGGTGGGGCCAGATGCCGGGCGGACTTCCGACACAGAGAGCTCTAAAGAGGGGGGATAGAGAGAGCAGAAGAGGGGGATAAAGAGAGGGAGAGAGACAGCAAAAGAGAGGGGGGAGAGTGCACAAAAGAGAGGGGGGAGAGAGCACAAAAGAGAGGGGGAGAGAGCGCAAAAGAGAGGGGGGAGAGAGCGCAAAAGAAAGGGGGGAGAGAGCACAAAAGAGAGGGGGGAGAGCACAAAAGAGAGGGGGAGAGAGCACAAAAGAGAGGGGAGAGAGCACAAAAGAGAGGGGGGGAGAGAGCTCAAAAGAGAGGGCGCAAAAGAGAGAGGGAGAGAGCGCAAAAGAGAGGGGGGAGAGAGCACAAAAGAGAGGGGAGAGAGCACAAAAGAGAAGGGGAGAGAGCACAAAAGAGAGGGGGGAGAGAGCACAAAAGAGAGGGGGAGAGAGGACAAAAGAGAGGGGGGAGAGAGCGCAAAAGAGAAGGGGGAGAGAGCGCAAAATAGAGGGGGGAGAGAGCGCAAAAGAGAGGGGGGAGAGAGCGCAAAAGAGAAGTGGAGAGAGCGCAAAAGAGAGGGGGGAGGGAGCACAAAAGAGAGGGGGAGAGAGCGGAAAAGAGAGGGGGCAAGAGCGCAAAAGAGAGGGGGCGAGAGCACAAAAGAGAAGGGGAGAGAGCACAAAAGAGAGGGGAGAGAGCACAAAAGAGAGGGAGAGAGAGCACAAAAGAGAGGGGGAGAGAGCACAAAAGAGAGGGGAAGAGAGCACAAAAGAGAGGGGGAGAGAGCACAAAAGAGAGAGGGAGAGAGCACAAAAGAGAGGGGGAGAGAGCACAAAAGAGAGGGGGGAGAGAGCACAAAAGAGAGGGGGAGAAAGTGCAAAAGAGAGGGGGAGAGAGCGCAAAAGAGAGGGGGAGAGAGCACAAAAGAGAGGGGGAGAGAGCACAAAAGAGAGGGGAGAGAGAGCGCAAAAGAGAGGGGGAGAGAGCACAAAAGAGAGGGGGAGAGAGCACAAAAGAGAGGGGGAGAGAGCACAAAAGAGAGGGGGAGAGAGCGCAAAAGAGAGGGGGAGAGAGCACAAAGGAGAGGGGGGAGAGAGCACAAAAGAGAGGGGGGAGAGAGCACAAAAGAGAGGGGGAGAGAGCACAAAAGAGAGGGGGAGAGAGCACAAAAGAGAGGGGGAGAGAGCGCAAAAGAGAGGGGGAGAGAGTGCAAAAGAGAGGGGGAGAGAGCACAAAAGAGAGGGGGAGAGAGCACAAAAGAGAGGGGGGAGAGAGCACAAAAGAGAGCAGGGAGAGCACGCAAAAGAGAGGAGGGAGAGAGTGCAAAAGAGAGGGGGAGAGAGCACAAAAGAGAGGGGGAGAGAGCGCAAAAGAGAGGGGGAGAGAGCACAAAAGAGAGGGGGAGAGAGCGCAAGAGAGAGGGGGAGAGAGTGCAAAAGAGAGGGGGAGAGAGAGAGCAAACGAGAGGAGAGAGAGCAAAAGAGGGGGAGAGAGACAGCAAAAGAGGGGGAGAGAGAGAGAGCAAAAGAGAGGGAGAGAAACAGCAAAATAGGGGGAGAGAGAGCAAAAGAGAGGGGGAGAGAGCAAAAGAGAGGGGGGAGAGAGAAAGTAAAAGAGAGGGGGGAGAGAGAGAGTAAAAGAGAGGGGAGAGAGAGAGAGCAAAAGAGAGGGGAGAAAGAGAGAGCAAAAGAGAGGGGAGAAAGAGAGAGTAAAAGAGAGGGGCGAGAAAGAGCAAAAGAGAGGGGAGAAAGAGAGAGCAAAAGAGAGGGAGGATAGAGAGAGAGCAAGGGGTGGGACCGCTGTACTGCAAAAAATGGCCCGTGTACACAGGCTTTAGGACTAGTATATTATAATACAACCCTGATTATAAGACGACCCCTCCCAAACTTTCATGTTTTAGATGGAAAAACAACAGCACCTGTATTTGTTTTTATTTTTCATGGGATATTTAGTTCACAAAGATGTGCTCTAACCAGGAGCACAGACTGATAGATAGGGTTAAGGAGCATACTGTATACCGTACTACAGCATTTACAAAGCATGTACTGTGTAGCTCATGTGACCCACGCTTAAGTTTGCCCATTTGCTCCCTAGCCCAGTTGCCCTGTATGGGCTAGGGAGTAAACGGGCAAACTTAAGCGCAGGGTCACAAGGGTCACATGAGCTACACAGTACATGCTTTGTAGAATGCTGTAGTACGGTATTCAGTATGCACCTTAGCCCTACCTATCAGTTTGTGCTCCTGTGATCAGTCTTTGTGAAGTACCGGTACATATACGGTACTTCTGTGAGATCTGGGTCAAGTGAGTGCCGCGCCGCTCACATGACCCCCACGCAGCTCTTGTGACTGCGCAGCTCACGTGATCTCCGCACGGCTCTTGGTGCAGCGGATCTGAGGTTTTATAGAGTTTGAAAGTAAGACAACCTTTTATTTATTATAAGACAATGTAGTTTTTTTCAGAGTTTTTTTTTCCTGAAAAAAACCATGTCTTATAATCGAGCAAATACAATACATATATTTTTTATTTAATTTTTTTAAATTTCTTTATTTTTCTGTAGTCCCCACACCTCCCCCTCTGGTGATTCCCCCTTTTTCTCTGTAATGTAGCTCCCCATCCCTCCTTCACTCTTAATTGTTTTTCTGCAATATAGGGCCCATTCCACTCCCTCACCCTTCCTCCTCCCCCCCACCCTGAATCCCATTGGACTACCCACCTGCCTCCCGCTTTCCCTCCCACACCTCTTGTCAGCAGTGCACCAGCAGATGATCATTCCAGACAGTGACACACACAGTTTCACTGTCTGTTACAATCTGGTATCTGCCATCATATGGAACCAGGGCACCGATTGTGCTCTGTTTCCAATATGCAGACAGATGCCTGCAGCTCAGGAAGACCAGCTTAGCTTCCTGCAGCAGCGACATATATATATATATATATATACACAGGTATATATATATATATATATATATATATATATACCTGTATAGGTTATGCGATACATTGAGATTCATACCACATGACATATATATATATATATATATATATATATAAAAGTCCTATTGAGGGTTAAGGTAGCTGCCATTATAAAATGTAAGTTCTACTGTAACATGATTTTTGCTGCAAAAGTCCTCTACTGAGCATGGGCAAGAAACTGACTGTAGCTAGCTGTTCCTCCTCTCTCAGATGACCTGGTCTCACCATTAGTTACATTACCTTTTAGTTATTAGGAGTCATGAAGGCCAAAGAAAACTAAGTCTCTAAGCCAGGAGCTAAAGAGTCTCCAGACCACTGAGGTCCTTGGTTCCTAGACAGAATGACCGGAAAGAGACCCAATGCTACCAATTAAAGCACAATTCCTTTACACTATTGAATCATCTGCCCCCTATTTATGTGTTTCTAAATAGCACAAATATTCTCAGCCGAAGGGACAGTAACCACCCTGTAGCTACAACATACCCCTGCAGTCTTGCAATAAATTAACATATTAGTTTAGTGTAATCTTAATGCATTATTGCCTTGTTTGCTGCAATTATTTTTCAACAGGCAAACCATCTTAAATCACTTGCCTAATTTGAAGGAACTAATTAGGACTTATTATTATTACAAGGTTAGCCACTGTCATTTTGTCAGCATGGGGGATCAGGCACAGGTACATATGAGGGTTAGGCTTGTGACGTCTACAGGGTGCAAATCAGGTTCTCAGAATAAGAAAACTTAAAATTAACAGTTAAATTACAGGAAAAGAGCTAAATAAATAATTTAAATATGCTGCAAAGTTTTTTTTTAACAATATGCCATCAAACATTTTACATTACACTCTCAAAGTGTTTGCTTCCCCTTTAAGGGGATATTATAAAGATTAGAGAGACAACTATCCATAGACCATTATGAATTTTCAAAAACCCAACAAGGTTGGAGAGGATGGAAGAAAATAAACAGCCCTTAGTTCATCAACTCTATATATAACCATGGCACCTTCCCTTCATCAGTGAGCAGCCAATCAACATGAGGCTCACATGCACTAGACTCTAGGCAGTCACAGCTCTACGAGGTCTTGTACTGTGCACTTTTCTTTTCCCATTAATGACTATTTTATTCTGAAACCCTTTAGTGTAATGGACATTAAATGTCACAAATACTCATATTCCTGTTACTATTCTAACCAAGTGCTAGTGCCAGCACATTTGCGTCACCTCTTGAAGGTCCCTCTTGGTCATAATTTATTTGTAGTCTTACATGTGATTAATAATTAACATTCAGACTTATTGACAATTCTCTCATATTTGTGATGTATGTATCTGCTGCGCACGTGCCCTGACTATTGTTTAATGTATGAGAACAGTTTGTCTAAAAGGTTTTCTTACTTAGCTAACGATTTCCTACTCCCCTGTTGGTTAAAACGTTCAATAAAACCTCTTACAAAAATAATACCTGCTTGTTAACCGTTTTTTGAAATGCCATAAATATTTTCTGGAGTAGAACATAATAATTTAGCAACACAAATAAAAAAAATAAAAGAAAATGCCCTAATTTGTGCTCTGTGTGTTTTATTATTTCACTGTTGCTTGTATAAAAAAAGAGATTAAACACATAATTAAAGTCAGCTCCATAGCAGCAATGCTCTACTGGGAGCTAGCACAGTACAATTTGGAGCCAAGGACGAGACATATGTAGTCACCAATAACCCTCTAAATCCTCATAGTGCATTGTTGTTCCTGAGGCTACCTAGATATGCTTATCAGCAAATGATACCAGGAGAATGAAGTAGATTTGATAGTTGAGGTAATTTAGACATAGTAGGTTGTATCTGAACCATGAAACAGAAGTGTTGTGTTCCATATGCATTTAATGGCACATAGGAGCAATAATATATGCTGTAAGGTAATAGAGAATTTTATTGTTGCACTATTGCCTGGGGCAGAACTATGTGCTAAACCCCCACAAATTGGTTAACAACAAATGAAGCGAGATTAAAGTGGAGCAGAATCAATAGTTCAGGGTGTGTTTCCTTATGCATGACCTTGAGTAAGGAATAACACACAATCTGATGTTACAAGCGGGTGGTTGAATATTTTAACCAAAACTTAATTTAACGTGTCCTATGTTTTTATTGGATAGCGCAGGGAGCACTATTAGTGCAGGGCCGCAGGGAGCACTGTTTGTACTGGGGTGCAGTAAGCTTCAGACTGGAAATGCAATACTGGTCTGGATAAAAACTCTGAACCCCTAAATCAATAATATGACTTGTATTTCAGTAGCCACTAATCATTGGTCGGGTTTAAAGGGACACTGAACCCACATTTTTTCTTTTGTGATTCAGATAGAGCATACAATTTTAAGCAACTTTCTAATTTACTCCTATTATCAAATTTTCTTCATTCTCTTGGTATCTTTATTTGAAATGCAAGAATGTAAGTTTAGATGCCGGCCCATTTTTGGTGAACAACCTGGGTTGTCCTTGCTGATTGGTAAATACATTCATCCACCAATAAAAAAAGTGCTGTCCAGAGTTCTGAATAAAAAAAAGCTTAGATGTCTTCTTTTTCAAATAAAGATAGCAAGAGAATGAAAAAAATGATAATAGGAGTAAATAAGAAAGTTGCTTAAAATCGCATACTCAATCTGAATCACAAAATAAAAAATTTGGGTTCAGTGTCCCTTTAACTAAGAGCCAGTAGCGCATTGCTGATTCATAGCTGATTTTAACTATGTGTTTACTGCTTTGTGGTGGGATAAACACAAACATTTGTGCAATAGGAAAATGCTCTAGCGCATTTCAGCAATTTGTCATTTCTATTTATGTGCCTTTAATACTGTCACATTCAGAGCCTTAATCTGTGTCCTTATTATGCTGGAACGTTCAGCTCTGTTTATTTTTCCAGCTCATTTTTCGTTCCATTTCTGATATAAGCAAAAGGATTTATTCTGCTCACAAATTCTAACAACCTTTTTATATTTCATAGAAATGAAGATGTGCCGCATAGTCACTGCCCTCCACTCGCTCAGTACTGACCATCACATCCTGCTGAGTCTGCTCAATCAATCTACTATTCTCATTTTGTATTTTTCTCTAAAATCTCCCTGTACTGTAACAGTCATTTTATTTAACTCATCTGAGCATTTGGATTTTAGTGTTTTGGTATCTGGTGCTATTCTCATGCGGACTGCTAATGATAACACCAACACTGCAACACTGTTTGGGGTCAAGATTTCAAGTATAACTATATTTTCCCAACAAAAACAAAGCCCAGTTTAACAATCCCGCTGGTTACCCATCTCTAAACAGTAGAGTGGTGATATTAAGGTGGTTAGGGCAAGGGTTAAACACTTAAACAACAGAGAGGGCTGCAAAATGTTGCACCTCTCTTGCAACCAAATGGTGAACTGGAGTGACAATGTGACCCCTGAAAAGGATGCACAGAAGAAATGGCCCTTGGGATATCTTGTGACAGCCAATGAAACTCCAGCAATAAACCAACATATCTTACCAGTTGGCAATTAGCTAAACAAGAGACCTCACCTGGGATACTGTGTATAAAACCGCTGTCCAAGCTTCCATAAGGACAAAAACAGCATAGAAACTATTCTAAGGAGACTGCTGGAATGGTGCATCTTATTGTGCACAGCTTGGAAAAAAGGGAGAAGGGTATACAATGGTTACTAATAAATATAGTAAGGGATGTGAGACAATTTTAGGGGATTTTTTTTAAGTAAAGGGTATGAATGAACAAAGGAAGTGACTCAGCAGATACAGGGATCAGCCTTCTAGCAGAGGTGGGAAAACAAAGTTGAGAATCTAATACTTCTTTACAGATAGAAGTGGCTATTAAAGGGACAGTATACACCAATTTTCATATAACTGCGTGTAATAGACACTACTGTAAAGAAGAATATGCACAGAGACTGAAATTAAAATCCACTATAAAACCTTTTAAAAACTTCCTTAGAA